>NC_092634.1:49109632-49458382 GCF_039555335.1 Amphiura filiformis | reverse complement strand
ATGCACCGTAGCGTAACCGTACAACCTTTTTTTGAAAATTCCCTTTAAGCAATGTCTGAACCATCATTTCCGCTACATCAGTTGGCGTTACAATTTGCCGTGGCGGAGATGATTCTCTATAGGAATTCGTGTAGAAATATCATCTCCGTCACATCACCATCATCTCCATCACATCACCGGATCTTGAGATACAGCGAAGTCCAGTTTAGTTTATCAGAAAATGCTTACCAATTCTAAACCTTCTCATCTGTATGTATTTCATTTTTAAGTAGGGGAGAGCGGGGAGTGTTCGCCCTATTTTTTTCTGACCAGCCTAGCGATGTCAATTTTAAGGTTAAGGATGACCTAATTAGCCCATGTGAAAGCCCTATGTCTTAGCTATATATGACCACAATCTCAGAACTATAGGCCTTACAATAGCAACAGGATAGAGCAAACAAAAATGTTTAAACATTGCGTAACAATAACATATTCAATGCAAACATTTAGCAAGAGTATACAGGGCATTCATTCTCTTCTGGGGAATCACTAAATTTGTTGCAGGGGTCGGGTCAAGGCAAAATGTAGGGGTCCAAAGTGAGCTTAAACGTATAATGTTTACAACTTCGGGGGGATTATGGATTAGGACATAAACGGTGGTATGTGTAATACTGATACCACATAAAAAATATGCTTTTCAGTAGTTTTACCTTGTTTAATGGTATAATTATCAATATTTTGCATAATAGGCTGATGGGGCAGGTCCGCCCTCCAGTTTGGGGCAAGTCCGCCCGGGGAAGATATAGGGCGAACACGCCCCATCCTCAAAAGGGCGACGTGCCCCTTGTGCACATTTTTGTATTTTCTTCAGGGTATGCAAAAAACAAATCGAATATTGAGTTTATAACTACATTAAGGGGGTACTACACCCCTGTGGTTAATTTGTGACTATTTTTGAATTTTTCTCAAAAAATAATAACACACTGGTAACAAAAGATATGTATATTATTGGGGCAAGGAATCCAATTACTACACTGAAATTTCAGTGACTCAAGACAAGCGGTTCAGTATATATGATAGAAAACGAGGTACATCCTAGCGGTACCTTATTTCTTATCATAAATAACAAACCGCTTGTCTTGGGTCACTGAAATTCCAGAGTAGTAACTGGATTCCTTACCCCTATAATATACAAAACTTTTGTTACCACTGTGTTATTAGTTTTCGAGAAAAATGCAAAAATTGACACAAATTTATCGAGGGGTGTAGTACCCCCTTAAATCTTTAACAAATCCCATATGTTCCAAATACAGTTTCCGTTAAAACCATCTGTATTTATGTATCAATGATAAAACAACATTATTAATGCAAGAAAAAATTACGTTTTGGTGTAATTTTTTTGTTTTGGCTGCAGTTCGATGAACACGTCCCTATATGTCGCGTAGCTAATATGAGAAGTTTATCATGACCTATGTCACCTAATTTTGCCATCACCAAATTCCTCGATAGCCGTAGTGCTGAGAAACAAGGGGTGAGCGAACCTGCCCCTAGGGCGAACACTCCCCGCTCTCCCCTAGTGTGAAAACATTACTGGTAGGAATTTGTGTAGAAATATCATCTCCGTCACATCACTATCATCTCCGTCACATCACTATCATCTCCATCACATCATTGTCATCTCCATCACAATTGTTGTTGACCTTTATTTGACCTTTGACCCAGACAACATGGAATTTACTATTTGGAAATGTAATTGATATTGTATGTGTTTACTATGTCAATAGAAATTTATTTAGTTATTTCAAGCAAAATTATGAATATAATTAAGTTTGTATAAAAAAATACTAACAGACATGACATTTTCCGTACAGCCTGCCTCTCATTGTCCCAACTAAATGACGAAAGTACAAAATCATATTTTTTTTTAATGAAAAAAGCAAACATGAATCAAGCAACTAACAAGTTATCCATAAAACTCATAATTAAAGAGTTTTAACAATTTTTTTGTCATTTTTTCCTTTTTGGCCTAAATGTGACGGAGATGATGCTCACCTGGCACAACCTGCAGATTACGCCCTCTATAATATAGAGGGCGCCCTAAAGATTGCGCCAAATATTGTTTTCATGCACTAGAGACTTACATCCTTACAGATATGTAAAGGAAACATTTTTATTTTCAAATTCATATTTGCCTATCTTCCAATAGTACACCTTTTCAGAGAAATACCCAATCACTATGAGCGAAAATAATCGCATGCCCAATGGCACAGTTCAAAACCGCCATAAATTGAAGTCTGGCTTCAAGTTATAGAGCATGATATTTTGCACTCAACTTATTCAAAGAGTTCTCAAAGGTGCAAAAGTGTGTTGAGGTTTGAGGATTGTGCCCTTGTAGATTGGCATATGTATAGACCAACAGGGGTGCGTGAGCGTGACAAATTGTTGGGTTAACTTTGTTTACCTGTTGTATGATGTGTATTGACCCAGAAAATATGCCCAAAATGAACAGTAAGGTGGATAATTTACATAGTTTCCCACTGTGATGTCAACTTCACGACTAATGAAAATAATTTCACGTTTCCATTTCTGTCTGTCTGTAATATATTTAAATATAAAATTAGCCCTTGCATGATTAGCTTCGTTTTCATATACACTTCAAAAAGAGTGTATTGAAATAAAAACTATTTCCAGCCGATTTTGTAAACATGTTTTAGACCTAATATAAGTGTATTGAAATAAACACATTATTTGTAATAAATATTATTGATTTGTACTGAACGTGGTAAATCTGAATAAATTTGCAAATAATGTTTAAACCTAAACTCAGTTTATACATGTTAAAATCGACTATAAGAAATGTTTATACATATTAAAAAAACAGTTATTGTATTGTCCTATACTATACACTTTTTTCGTACGCCAGGTATTCTACAATCATTTCTGTAAGGGTGTTTCAATTTGCAGATGAAAATGTTAATAACAAAATTAGAATGTTACAGGTATACATAACACATAATGTTATTAACATGTAAGTCTGAACTGCTAGCATTCATACATTCCTAATGATATTATGTATGCTACCATGGTTCAAATGAACTCTTAATTTCAATGCACGATATATGAATGTATATGTATCTCAAACATAAAACCTATAATTATATTATTATTAGATCCATCCTTTGTTCATTTGTATCATGTTGAAATCAAAACTAGCGACTCCCATTAAATAAATCATGGCTTTGTAGTCCGCTGAATATTTTCTATTTCCTTGTCGTGCAATGTGTTATGTGTATGATCATGACCGTGAAATTTAACGTTCATTATTGTCACCATAGGCATGATAGGTTATCGACCAATTGGGTTATTTGAAATCTATACACAATGTGCACCCCTATACGAAAGTAGCGTTGCATGAGTCATCAATTGGGGAGGCGGTACCGGGTTTGGTTGGGGGCACAAGCCATTTTCCTATGGGATTTTCGATGGGGGGGGCGGGGTATATACCTGAATGGGTGACTTCATTTGACATGTTTGAAATCTACACCCCCTGTGTGTGAGATTAACTTGGTCATAAGAGGTGTATGGATTTCAATTGGAATAGCCAATTGGCCTCCCAAGTCAAAACGTGTTGGGGGGGCTGGCATTTTCTTCGGAAGGGGGGGGGTCCCAAATATAGGGGGGTCATAAAAGTTTTGAATATCAAAATGTAGGGAGTCACAAGATGACCACAAATAGTGTGTTTATTTTATTCAAAAAGACTGATTTCAATACAATTTTAGCCTGTTTAAGGGGTAAGGTGTATCGGTGACGGTGGGGGTGGTGGTGGTGGGGGTGGGGGTGGTGGGGGAGTGCGAAAAATAATTAAGGTACCAGTTGTGTTGACCACTGAATATCCTAAACAAAAACAAAATAATGTCAAAATTAAAACAACAGCCAATACCATGAATACCGGTACTCTTTAGCTTTGATTTATGACCAAACTGCAAATTTTGAATTTTCATCTTTCTTGAGTTTTTGGATCATCGTGTCTCATCGAATGATTAACCCCCTGAGCACTACCTGCCGATCTAACATTGCCTCTAATTGGTCAATTACATGATATCTTCACTTTAATCACCAGTCAGAATGGAGCTTTGCAAATAATTCACCCCAATTTTTTTTGTGGTGAAATTATTCTAACAATGTTGCTGATTGGTCCAATTGATAATGAAAACTTCTATTTGGCCAATCGGCAGGCAGTTCTCAACTTAAGAATGATTAAGACGATGCATTTGCAGGTCAAAAAATTGCGAAATGTGTTTTTTTCTGCCATTATTTGGACACATATTATGTCAGAACATTTTGAAACGAAACACATTGAAAGCGCATTAAGTCCGATTCTTATACTCCACATCGCAGCGCGAGTAAGCAAATGCATCGTCTTAATCATTCTTAAGTTGAGAACTGCCTGCCGATTGGCCAAATAGAAGTTTTCATTATCAATTGGACCAATCAGCAACATTGAAAGTCAATGTTATGTTTATGATTGGATCAGATCATGCCACATATTGTATAAACAACTATCTCTGAATGAGAGGCATACCAAAAGCCCATTTGAGTAGTTTGTCTTGTTGGAGGGGGACTTAACATAATCTTGTCAAAATGAAATGGATAATCTCGTCAAATAATGAGTTTGAGATCTTGTCAATATGAATAGTTACTGGAAAAAATAAAACGGAAACTATTCATTTTGATAAGATTGTCGGTTCAAAGTGATACCTAATCAAAATGAACAGTATCTCTTCAAAACGAATTGTTATGGGATTAAAAATAAATGAGTAGGGATTCTATTCAAAAAGTGAATAATACGAATCTAGAATGTTTCATGACTATAAATTCTGTGGTTTTGTTTACATGAGAACTCGACATGTTAAAATCCCTGGTTTTACTCATATAATTATATTTACATGACACAATGGTAAACGCTATTACTCTATTAGATGCGTAAACTTGATCCATCGAATAAAATACAAAAAACATTGACAGTAGAATTAATTTTTTAAATATATATTTTATTTGCAAGCTTGTTGTTTCATAATTGGCATTCAATATTTTTATGCAAGCAATATATTAATTTTAGAACTCCTGGCATTTTTCGGATTCATTAAATAACATAAAACTGGACGTAACTTGCCAACTACTATATATGTTTTATGTATAGGCGTAACGTTTTTACAGAGTACATGTAACATTAATTTAATACAAAATACTTCCGACTAAATACAATTGCTATACCATAAGAGAAATATTGAAACAATAAAATGATTGAAAAATTGGTTTGGAATTTGGAATTTCCATTTATTTTTTCAATGTTAATCGAGTCTAGATGGGAATTCCAATGTGGTTACACAATTATAAATTATTAAAGATGAGCATAATTTTTTTTCATAAAAACAATTTCATCTTCTTCAGGATGTCAATTATTTTGCCAAAATAACCATTATTGGGAAATGAAACTTAGTCGGCTAACCTTATACATTAAAGACGTACATTCAGATTTATTGTATATATAACATAAAAAAACTCATGTAAAATACACAGGGTTTGTACACGAAGAGAAAATTGCACATTTTTTGTAAAGTTATACAGCTGCTTAGCATGATTATTTTGATTAGTTCTGTACAGGGTGAGTGAGTCAAAAAAGTTGCCCTGTATTTCAACATATCCAATGATACCTTCCATACGTTTTTTATGTTGCACTGAAGTAACATATTCCAAATTAATCATAACCTAAAAAGTACTTCTTTTTTAATTCTGACCATTTGTGTTCATGAATATGTTTTGCAAAAATTTAAGTTGCTGAGTAAGAGCTTGCGGATATTCATTATTATTCTGCATTTTGGCATTTTGCATTTAAAATTGGTTACTTTTAATTAAGCTGCATTTTTACAGAGCTGCTTTTTCTTTCTGTTTAATATAAGGCGTGTATATTATTTCTCAGTTGATATACAAAATTTCTTTTTCACGATAAAATCATACTTTAACTGTCTTTCGTAAGTTCCACACACTGGCCAGAAGTATTGGATACGTATCTTAAAATAGAGGGGTTCTGTTAAAAATAAGATAACTCTCGGGTCCTATCGAATTCAAACCTAAATTACATAATAGATGCAAAGTTCTTCCCGTAAAACAGTTAAGATTAGCTTAGTCACATGCCGAAAAGGTGTTCAATGTGGTGGTAACATACCCAAGTTATTAGAGCTTAAAATGGCGGAGTACATACAATTGTCTAATAAGGCGAGGCTTTTGGTCCAGCTCAGTATCCAGACTGGTGATTTTAGTGGCTTTTGGTCCAGAGCATATTCAGATGGTTTCAGTGCCTTTTGGTCCAGAGTATATGGCTTCACTCTTAGAGCCGCAGGGTTTATCTGGTTTGTGTAAGGTTTGTGTAAATATGGTGACAGGGGAAACGTGGACTGAGGTGGTGATCGCCAAACCGACATGCATGAAAGAAGCCATTAATCAAAGATTTCAAGACGAGAAATCTTCAACTACAATGATACCATTACCACATAAGTTATTTTTATTCATATCATAAACATGTAAACATGCTGTTAATGTCCATGGCGTAGTTAAAGCCATTTTAGTATTCTTTGAGATAGTCACTTGACCTTTCTTGCAATTGACTATTTTCAGTATGTTTTAGTCTTGCAATCATTGAAATATTCTGAGTTTAAAGTTCCCTGTGATTTTCATCATTTTTGTGCAACTTTCTCCCGTCACCATTTTCTTGACATCTTACCCAAACAAAATAAACCATTCGGTTCCAATGGCGAAGGCTTCTGGATGTGCTCTGGTCATGCTCGTCCAAAATTATTCCCTGTCCGCGTTAGACGATTTTTTGGCACTTCACTATTTTAAGATCTAGAAACTTGGCTATATGTTACCACTTATATTGAACATCATTTCGTCCTATGACAAGCCTAATATTATCTGTTTCACGGGAAGAACTTTGGTATCTACTACCTAATTTAGAGTTGATAGGATCCGATTGAGTGCTACCTCATTTTTAACACAAGACCTGTATTTCTCGGGGTGGGATGTTGGGGGGGGGTTGGGGTGGTTGTGTTGCAACACTCTGCAATAGTTCTATCAAGGCTTTGTCATTTGATGATCTGCCCATGTACGCCCGCGTACAGTGGCCATGCAGCCTTTTGATTAATCATAATAATTCTAATCTAATAATTATAATTCTGGTCACCAAACCTGAGGAAGTAAAATTAGGTTTAATATAGAATTTACGAAACTGAGGAATACGTTGCAGAAGACGATGCTGGTCTTCCACGACCTGTCCCACTTGTAGATGGCTTAGATAACTCCACATCTGCGTAATGCACACCACTATCTTCAAATCGTTTAGTTCTTTCTTCCTGGTCCTTCTCAGTGGACGCATAAGCAACAAGAAAGGGTTCTTTCTTCTTAGTCTTACGACTCTTATCAACAGCCGCGTAAGTTGGTATTTGTTCATCATTTTCCGAGATCACAGAAACTGTATTCTTCCGTTTATCCTTTTTTACCGCAGCATAAACAGGGGTGATTTTGAATTACTTGCTGCAGATTTCTCGACCGGGATGACTTTCGCATTGTCTTTAAACTTTTCTGAATTATAGTTACTGTTGCTTTCTAAATTTTGACTATTTGCTGCGATATCTTTAGCATTCTTTTCCGCGATAAAATTGCGTATGTCTTGGTGTAATTCTACTTGATTCGACTCTGCAACATCATTTGCCTCTTCTTCGTTGTGGTAAAGAGTTGGATGTGCAAATTCTACGTGTTCAGAATTTTCGTAGCTGATTCTATTAGGTTTTTTAGATGTGATGGTTTCTGCGACAAAGTTACTCGCGTTCTCACTGTTGTGACGGAGAGCTGGATACTTAAAGCGCGTGTGTTCAGTGTTTTCATAAGTGACTGGAACAGCCGTATTCGGCATGTTCGGTGTAACTTCAGCTGTGAGAGCAGCATGAGTATTGTTGCTTACACTGGACAACATATCTTGACTGTCACGACGGTTGACAAGTTGAACATCATCAGTTTCTTTGCGACGTTTAGGTGTTTTAGAAGAACGCGTTATGCAGACACAAACGATGATGGTGACGGATATGAGTAGAAAATACCTGCACCACCACTTGCTCCTACGATTAAAGCAAGAGAGAGTTCTTTTGTGGCCGGTGTAGAAGAGTTATTAACTGTTGTTAGAGAATCAGTAGTATAACTAATAGTTGGTAGTTGGTAGTTTTGATCAGTAGAGTTTACAAAAATCGTCATCTGACAATGGTTAGACAAACCTGCATATGAAAACATACAATTAAATTCAATACTGTTTTCATTCAAAGACACGACAAATAACGCAGTAAGTTGATCATCATTCGTTGATTGTGGAACTTCGTAGCCATCGGATCTTGACCATTCAAGATTCCCGGACACACTACCTTCTCGTTCAACTACGCAAATTAACGATAACTGAGCCCCTTCTTTAACAGATATCTCACCTTTCGAAGGATTATATTTGACATTAGCATTTTGATGCGGGGCAAAGCAATTAGGCTGTGGAAAATGCTGAACGACGAGCATAATCTCTGAAGATGCATACGGGGTTGTTGTTCCATCTGAGTTTACATTGAAAATGACACATTGATAACTTCCCGCGTCACGCTCGTCAACTCTATTTATCGTTAATCCTATACCAATATGCGAACTATCCATCGTGTAGTAGGAGTTAGGCCGGGCGTTTGATAAATATAAAAGTCCACCATTTACCATCTGCATGAGCTGCTCTCCATTGAAGCGAATTTCAACTAAATCCTGAATAACGTCTAGAATGTCAGAAGAACACAGAAATGATACTCTTTGATCGACGTATACGTTATTATCCGGAGTACTGAATTCCACAGTCTGTGTTTCGATACAAGCAATATGGAACACAACAACACAATAAACAACGATTGTTGCAAAGCGATATTGTAATAATGGGAGTTTCATTCTGGTCGGTTAAAAAATATCCCACAAGAACAGAAGCAGCGCGCAGCGTTTCCTAAGTTTATCTCATAGCTGTGAAGAGTATGGAACAACAGGCGGTAGCTTCCAAGGTAACAATTATGTCAAGTTTTCCAATTTTTCGGCGATTTTCGATCAATTGATGAGCAACATGTTGAAGTTCAGTCTCATGATTCTATTGACCCGCAAAATATTGAAGTTCATTGAGCAACTAAAGCAAAGTATTGGTTTTGATCAGTGACCGTATCATGACGTCAGTCAGCGCCCTCGCTTAGGTAAATACAATAAAGAGCCTGTTGTTACTCATCAAAATAGTACAAATAACAAAAATAATGACATTTTGATGATTTTTTATTTTCATGACGCGTAGGACAGTCTAGTTTCTGAAATGTGAATATTAAAATGCTTAAAACTGTCACATAAAACGGAACATGTGATATTTGATATTTTAAAAACGTTTATATTTGACATTGGTCTATATAAAACAGTGAATTCTTTCATACAGATAAGAATACTATTATGCTGATAATTATTACATTGGTCGAGTTGTGATTCAAAGTACTGCAATACATGTCACGATAGAGGATCCCAACTTTTTGACACATGGCCATATAGATATCTTTTAGGTTTTTTGATATATCACTTGTGTCTTTAGTCCTCGATGTAAACTTCATAAATCTACGCTCGTACTTACGTAGCTGGGAAGAAAAGCCGACTGACAATCAATTGAAAATTCTGACCTTTCGTATTGAAGATATAGATTTCTCCCCCAAACACCAAACAATGTAGGTCTTTTAGGGGAAAATGTATATCTTCAATATAAAAGGTCAAAATTTTCAATTGATAGTCGGCTTTTCATCCCAGCTACATACACTTTATCATTAGATTTAGTAAGTTTACTTCGAAGATTGTTAAGTATCAAAGATATCAATTTTTAATCATTTGCCATAAAATGTGTATTATAATTTTCTCAAATTAAAAAATAAACCAAAATTTTTTAAATCAGAAGGACATTTCTCGTATTCAAAATGCTATTCGATATGTCTGATGTGCTCTCAGAGCCCCCCCCCCTTTTCCTTTCTTTTCTTCTTTTCTTTTTTTTTCTTTCTTTTTTTAGATGAGCTCGAATTCACTTTCAGTCCTCTCCAATGCAATCCGCGTAAGTCACAAAACATGTTTGTTTTAAGTATTTATATTTTCACATCAATCGATATCATTAGGAAATGAGTTTGGAGAAAACCTTCTGACAATAAAATACTATGCTGAGCCATCAGCCTGGGTGGCTCACGCTCCAGTAATTCCAGATGATCAAGCTCAGTAATACATCAAAGAATGTCTTCCAATTCATGAAAACAAATAGATAATCAGCTTATCGGATTAAAAGCTTAGAGGGAAGGTCTTGCTGCTCAGCGAGTGTTTGTAATTAGCAGAAGGTTTTCTCCAAATTCATTCTCTAACGTAAAGCGAGACTGAACAATGTGGTCATTAGGTTGCAAGTGTCTCAAAGACAACGTAATATTTCTTCGCTTTGTTCAACCAAATCACGTGGCATTCCCGATGTACATGATGTAGTAGTGAGACTGTCGACATTTGAACACCAAGTACCCCATGTGAAGGCCGCTACCTATAGGAATTGAACAACTACAACTTAAATAAGTTTATCTTTTGTAACTCAATGAACTATTTGGGTCATACTGCTCATGCTTATTTGCAGTAGAAGTAGTGATGTAACAGGATTAAATACTATACCGCTAGGTGAAAACAATTTAAGTAGGATGCACGCATCACCTGTCATATCTGCGTATGTGCAATCGTAGATTGGATACAATGCCGCTCTTTCCAAAGACACGAATCGTACCAGTACAGTACAGGTGTGAGGGATACATAATTATAGTGTCTCTGCATAATGTGGAATTTCCACCGAATTACGATTCAGGTCTTTTAATATCCCTATTCGTTGATGATCAATAGAGCGATGCAGAGCAATACATTCAAATCAGTGCAGAGCAATACATTCAAATATTGTTTTCACCTATCGTTATGGTAATTAATCCTGTTACATCAATGCTTCTACAGCGAATATATGAAAACTTGTTTATGTGGTCATGTAAGGGACAGATACCTTATATGGGGGAATTCAAGTTGTGAGGTGAAAATGGTAACTTTGTGAAGGCACAGGTAACGTAATGTTACCTTTATAATATTTAGATTTCGTAATTATGGAACTGATGAATACATTGCTGATGTTGGCCTTCCACGTCCTGCCCCGTTTGTAGATGGCGTAGATAGTTGCACATCCGCGTAATGCAACTCACTTTCTTGTAATCGCTTCCTTCTCGCTTCCTCGGCTTCCTCTGTGAAGGCATAAGCGACAAGAACAGGTACTCTACTTTTACGATTCTTATCGACCGCTGCGTATGACGGGATTTGTTCGTCACTTTCAGATATCACAGATGCTGTGCTCTTTCTTTTGTCCTTCCTTACATCTGCATAAACAGGAGCTAACTGTGATGTACTGACAACAGGTTTTACATCAGGAATGACCTTTGAACTGTCTTTATACTTTTCAGTGTGATAATCATTGTCACTTGCTAAATTCGGATTATTTGCTTCGTTATCTTTTGCGTCTTTTTCCGCGACAAAGTTACGTATATCTTGGTGGGTTTCTTCTGGATTCGACTCTGCAACATCATTTGCCTCTTCGTCTTTGTGGTGAACAGTTGGATGGACAAATCGCGTGTGTTCAGAGTTTTCGTAGCTGACTCGATTAGGCCTTTTCGGTCTTGAGGAATCGTTAGAAATAGCCGTGGCATAGCTTACAATGGACAATCTGGGTGTATCTTGTCTCTCATGTTGGTTGACAAGTTGAACATTATCGGTTTGTTTAGGTGGCTTACGTGGTTTAGAAGAACGAGTGATATACACACAAACGATGATGATAATGAATATTGAAAACAAAAGAGCTACGGCACCACTAGCACCAATAATCAAAGCGAGAGGAATCTCACTGCTACTTGTTGGAGTGGTCTCTGGTTCTTCAGTCGAGGATGGTTCTAAGAACGATTTTATTACATACACTATAATAGAACAGCTGCGAGTGATACCCATGTATGAAGAACTTGCTGCAGTGCAGGTATATGTAGAGTCCTTGTTTTGTATCGAAGCGTTAAACGATACAAACGCAAATCCGTTCACTTCATTTTGAGCAATATCAATGTGATTATCCCGTGTCCAGTTAATAGTAACAGGAACATCACTAGTACTGATGGAACACACTAAAGACAACGGAGCACCTGGCAAAGCAGAAATCTCACCATTTCCATAGCCATCCGGTGTATACGAATACATATCACTTGGACTCGGACCGAGACATGTGGGTTTCGGGAAATAAGCTTGAACCATCATTACAATCTTAGAAGAAGTTCTTGGTACTCCAGAGACCGTCATGACACACTGATATTGCCCAGCATCATTCTCATTTATTTCTTTTATGGATATGAGTAACATAGTACCCTCGGACTCAAAGACTTCGTAGTGAGATCCGGACTGGTTGATGTTATGATAAGTACTTACGCCATTTTCACGACGCATTAGTAAGTTACTCTGGAAATAAATTTCGGCTACATCCCTTGATTTGTCGAACATATCAGTTGAGCACTGAAGATGTACTGTTTGTCCAGCAATAGCCGTGGTAATGGGCTGAGACATAGCATTCGTTATACTAAAATCAACGGTCTGAGTTTGAGCACCAACAGGAAGTAAAAGCGTCAAAACGCACACTATGATTTGTAGCATTACCGCTGTTCTGTATTCCATTTTGGCAGAATATACTGACCATCTCAAGATCTGTAATTGTACACTGACAACGTCAAGATGGTCAACCAGCTAGAAAGTTCCAATAACTTCAAGTGCAGCAATTTCATGAGCGATGTCCAATATTGAGTGTCGTAAACGAGGAAACGATTGCATAGTCTATTCGCGTGCCGATTTTATGATGTCAGTATATTCTCTATCACGATTTGCCTGATTAAGCATAATGTTAGATCTGAATGGTAACGCGTGAACTTGTTTTATTGTTATCTTTTTGTTCTGTATGAGGACATGAAATGTCAAGTACGCCCTCTTTTATTTGATTCAAGTAGGTACTTTCCATATCGCTATAATTTGACAAAGTTATAATGACATGCCAAAAATAAGCATCCAACGACTGAAACGGGGAATTATATTAGTACATATATATTATTATATTATTATATTAAACGATCCACTCATTTTTGAATAGAAACTTGTCAAATTTGGCAAGGGGAACTATTCACATTTCTCTTCAAAATGTCTCGGATATTCTCATCAAAATGACAAGAAACTCATATTAATTTTTGATTAGCTTGTTTTGTCAGGTGGGACTTAACATAATTTTGCCAGAATGAAATGGATAATCTTGTCAAATAATGAGTTGGGGATCTTTTCAATATGAATAAAACGGAAACTATTCATTTTGATAAGGTTGTTGGTTCAAAGTGGTAATAAACCTAATCAAAATGAATATTAGCTTCATATCATCAAAACGAATAGTTATGGAATCAAAAATAAATGTGTAGGGATTCTATTAAAAAATGTACAGTATGAAATTAGGCGGTGTTTAAGGTTCCGACTCCAGTGGCGTACGTAGGTTTTTCAAAAATGGGGGTTGGGGTCGCTTTGCTCGCCATAATTGGCAACCCTTACTTTTATTCGTGACTGGGTGCATCTCCCCCAACTGACTGATAAAATGGGGGCACGTAACCCCTTGGCCTGTGTACCCCACTGGTTAACTCCTCGCACGGTCTCACCCTGATCTAAATTACCCATTATTTATGGTAATGGTCTATTTCTCACCCTTTATCTAATACTCTAATTTCATTTTGACATCTGCAGGGTCTTATAAAAAGAATGTCACTGGATTCTCACAAGCAGGGAATGGTCGTTTTAGGTTGTGCACTCCTCAGTATTAACATAATGTTAATGCCATTGTCACGCATCGCCGGATCGGTCCTATGTACAAGCAGAGAAGATGTAAGAATTCTCTGGTACAAGAAACTAAATGGGTGATATTTTAGCACATCCGTTGTTGTCAATGTTCTTTTGTGTCCTGCTATCATCCGCCAAATGCGCTTCGTGTAGGCGATGTTCGTTAAGTCCGTCGTGCACAAAACTTGTTTCATATTCTATTAAACAATTACCATGTTCATTTGACAGTTTCTTTCTAAAACGATCCGATATTCATAGCTATCACACAAGAAACAGTAATAAGTATATAATCAAACAAGAATCAAGAAAGTATTCACTGATCATTCGATCAGGACTACCGGCCCATTGTTATGGAATTCCTAAACGATAATCTAAGTATAATATAAGTAGCAAACTCAATAAAACATTTTCGAAACAAATATAAAACACAGCTAATCTCATTTTATAACTAGTTCTTGGAGCCCCGTTTTTGTTCTTGTGTGATAGGCTTAATATAGGCCTACTCTGTTTGTTTGTTGTTGTATTAATTTATTTCTGTAAGGGGATGGTCAATGCTGGCCTTATTGGCCTTTCGATCATCTCCTCCATAATTGTCTTGTCTTTTTTTTTTTTCGATGTTGAATTTCTTTGTATTTTGTTGTTTTTTATTATGGAAATAAAGATTCGTTCATTTAGGTAATTTAGTTGTTTGGATATATTCGTACTTTTGTGTTTTAGTAAGGAAGGGCACGGCATGGCCTGCAAAATTCCCTGCGTAAATCGAATGCAACTTTTAGTGACTAATACTGACTATCATTCATTTTGTGGACCGGGCATTAAAACTAAACCACTTGACGGATATTTTTTGTACTTGCTGTCAATCAAGAATAATGTATACGTTACATATAGGCTAAAAACTAAGTAGGTGGGGCATCTGCAAATGGTCGTACCTCCCTGATATGTAAATGACAGATAACAGCAAAAACAACTACCAAATCTGCCCATAACTTTGGTCAGTGGAGAGAGTCAGGGGATTTCAAGTGGGTAATTATTGATTGGCAAGTGACATATTTGGGCATAAGTGCAGCCCACCATTCAATGCGGAGGATGGAATAGACTTTATCGATTGATTTTGCTGTAGTAATTTCCTGTTAAGTACTGCAAAGACCGAATCATGTTTGCTGTGCAGCATAACTGCACTATGAAACCGAGTGTGCCGAATACACATGTTCGGTAGCTATCCGATGTGTGTTCGTATTGTCCTGTATATTTCCTTAGTTTGTTCATTATTCTTTCGTTTATATACTGCAGGTTTTCGGGAGGGTTCGCTGGTGCTGGAGACGTGTGCATTACTGGCGAACATGAGACGGATTCGCCGGTCATTTGCCGGACGTTGAACGAATACATATCAGACATATCAGACAGAAGATGTTTGCATCAGGATTAACCTAACCAACCAGCAATTTGGATTTCTTCCCAAATCCTCAACAGCAGATGCTCTCCTTACGGCCCTTAGTGATTGGTATGTGCATCTTGAAAATCGTGAGAGTGTGGCTGTTGCATTATTCGACCTTAGTAAGGCTTTTGACAAAGTCCCCACAATCCATTGTTGCTCAAACTCCATTCCGCTGGTATCACTGGCCCTCTTCTATGCTGGCTAAGGTCCTACCTTTCTGGCAGAACCCAGTCTGTTTCTGTCCATGGTGTTTCTTCTGATCCTACTCCTGTCCTGTCTGGTGTTCCCCAGGGCTCCGTCCTGGGGCCTCTACTCTTTCTTATTTATATTAATGATCTTTGTATGTCTTCATTTTCTCTAAACAGTTCTCTGGTATTATACGCCGATGACACCACCCTCTACAAACCTATCAGCAATGACAGTGACATCACCAGCTTTCAAGCTGACATTGACACCATCCACCACTGGTTCTCCAAAAACAATCTCACGGCTAATGCTTCAAAGACCAGGCTCATGGTCATTTCAACCAAGAAAGACCCCTTCCCAACATGAGTCTTTATATGAATAACCAGGTGATTGAAAGAGTTTCCTCAGTCAAGTTCCTTGGAATTCATATTTCTGACAACTTATCTTGGAATGAGCATGTCAATTTCATCTCTAAGAAAGCCAGAAAAACCATTGGCTACATTCACAGAGCATTTAATTGTGCCTCACCAACTATCCGGCGTTTGCTCTATTTAGCCCTTGTTCAACCCATTCTGGAATATGGCAGCATCACTTTCCATCCATTAAATGTCACATTAACCAACAGGCTCGAGTCCACTCAGAGATTTGCTTGCAGAGTCATTCTCCAATCCTGGAATCTCTCTCATGCAGATCTTCTCTGCAAATGCAATCTCCCAAGCCTGTCTAAGCGTCGTGACATTGCTGCCCTTAGCCATCTTTTTAAGATCCTCAACCACCTCTGCTCTTCTCCCAATCCATTCAAACCCCACCCCAGGACCACTCTCCGCAATCTCAACAGCCTCTCTCTTGATACACCTTTCCGAAGGCTCACACTCTGCCAAAGGTCTTTTTACCCATATGTTCCTACCTTGTGGAACTACCTGCCCGAGGATGTTGTCAAAAGCACCTCCCTACCAGCCTTTAAATCTGCTGTTTGTCTCCACCTCGTGTAGTCATTTCGTTTGGTCTCCTTTTATTTCTCCATTCCACCTGTCCTTGTCCTAATTATGTTTTTTTTATTTTGTTTTTGTTTTTGATGTAATGGGCATCCCTTTAATTTAGTGTTTTCACTATTGGGTTTGTCCTGGCTTTCTAGCCTATTGTTATAAATAAATAAATAAATAGAGAAAGGAACTGAAATCGAATGAAATTGCCAAAACTGATCAGTACAAAATACATGCAGGATAATACAGAATACATGCAGGATAAATGATAAATGGCGAACCGACACCGGACAGAAAGTGATCAACCACACCATATAAAAGCACAAGCCCTTGTAACACTGGTCATTTTAGAGAACTTGATGTTGAAAGAACTAGTGTTGCTGCTGCAGAACATAGTATTATTATTATTGAGTGTCAGGCCAAAGTGGCCCTGCAGTGTAGAGCAGCTTTACTGCAGGCACAAATGTGACGTGTCATGTCAAAAGGAGACACTTTTGGGCAGGATCGTAAATGGAGAAAAAGCCAAAAATCTGCCTGGGGTGATTTTTTTCACAATTTTAGTTTGTTGCGAATTTGTGATGTTAATAATGTTTAAATTATTGTCTGATAGTTTCAGACCGGAATATAACTGGCATCTTGTATTTTTTGAGACATTTTTCAAGGTAATTCCTACTCTCGACACTGTCAATAATATTTTTAAAGGCCGATATCTCAATTTCCCATTTTATAATACCCTAACTTACGAACTCAATATCTTCTCTTAGGAATGTCTGATTTCATTGGGGAAAACGGCATTATGGAGCAAAATATCTCTATATCTAAGATATGTAAAAACCTCAAAATTGATAACCTGCCCAAAAGTGTCTCCTTTTGACATGACACGTCACAAATGAACCTTGAGGATACTGAGGTAGACATGTATTGAGTGTTCGTCTCGCGCCAGGTGGAAAAACGTTGGATGTTCGTCGTGTCCGGTAAACATCTGGTATGCGTGCGCTTCGTCCTTTCAACGTTCGAAGATTCGGTGACACTTGGTTGATTTAACTGTACTGACCTGCTGCAGAGCGACAATGCCTGGTAAATAATTATATTGTACAGGCAGGTAAACTAAATCAATGCACGTGTATCTGCTCTGCACGATTTGATATTCAGACGATAAATCTTTGGATACTGGTGTAGAAAATGATGAATATCTCCCGCGGAATTTGTGCTTTCTAAAGAAGGCAATTGTAAATGACTCGACCATCGTTTCTTAAGTAGCCATCTTGAAATTTGAAGCTATATACATAACTTCAACATAACGGGTATAGAATTAATAATATTTATGACAAGCAAAGAAAGCGTACCATATTTTACCTGCTTGTACCCATATTCATGATTAACTAAAGCATTAACAAAACCTCACTAATACTTACGTACGAAACCGAAAACTTACATCTTCCTCGCCTGTGTACAAATACAACATCCACCTAGTCCATACAGGACCAACGCAATATTTAGTATTATATACTTCATTAATATATTCTTGTTCATTGATTGGTTAAAAGTGGATCACATGACCAAAAATAGTTCTACCATCAGTACTCCTATCCGTAAATAGTACCTCTAAGCCGTAAATAGTATTTTAAATGTCCCGGATGAGCCGTAAATAGTACCTCCAAGCCGTAAATAGTACTTTTGACCATGCCTTCCGCGTGCGCGCATTCGATGCGACGGAACAGTTCACGCGCGCGAAACTGCCATAGCGTGGTTTCGCGCTGCTGTAATTGGTTAGCCCTTTTAGCCTATTCGATTTTTTTGAAGGGCAAAATATAGGTTGTGCTTAAATTGGTCGTGCTGTTCACTCAGGATAGAAGCTGGAGAGTCAAAACGTCAAATAAATTTCTTTTAACCAATCAATGAACAAAGAACATATTAATGAAGTATATAAAACAAATATATACTGCCTTTATTCGAAGTTCTGGTTAAAACTATGGTCCCTCGTTGTGATCAAATAGTACTATTGATCTCACCTCGGGCCCATAGTTTTAACCAGAACCTCTCATGGCAGTATATATTTGTATACTATAATCAACGCCGTCAGGCGTTGGTCCTTATACAGTCTAAACGCAGGACAACCGATTGTTATTGTTCTGCAAGGCTCACTCAGTCATTTAATAAGGCAATACAAACGATCGAATTTGGTATTCAAATGAACACAATTTTGAGTTACACCTTATCGGTGTAAAAATTTTTTTCTCGGCCAAATGAAAAGCAATAATTTTCATTTTTTCAGTAAATGTCAGGAAAAACTGTAATGCTTGATACTGTATTTTTTTCAAATCTTAGTGTTAAACTTAGTCGTAAAATTCAGTCACTTAGTGTAAGATTTTCGATTTTGATAGGCTTCAACTCTGCCCGCGAGCCTTTTTTTGGATCAACCTTTTAGCTTTTCAAAGTAATATAGTTCGCTAAAGAAGGATTTTTCCCAACTTTCTAACGCACATCACCGTGAGCGATATATCATAGTTTTGTCAGAATTTCCGTTTTGATTCCATAATTTTTGACAACCAGCTGAAAAATTTTCAAATCCACGCGTGAAATACTAGCATTGTGGATCGATATCTCTGGGTGCCCGGCCTGGATACAGTGTTGCCAGAACTTCAATATAGCAAAGAAATTACCTAGTGTTTCAATTGTCATGAAGGTGACTGGGTATAGTGCCTTTTGGACACCGAAAGTCATTATGAAGCAGCCAAAACAATACAAGGTTAAACATGGAAGTTTATAACAACCTATTATAATGACCTAAAGGAAAAATCATTTATGGCAACAATGGGGGGGTCATTCAAAATTCACCTGGAGATAGGATGGACATAAAATTAAAATCCCCTCTAATAACACGCGAATTTTGCTAGGTTTGGATTTTCGCATGGACCTCATCCTAGGTAAATAAACAAACAAGCAAATAAACAAACAGACAAAATGGTTTTCATAATCATGGAATCCATAGCCCCTATAAATTGAAATTGCAGGCTATCACGGGAGCAAATTTCCAAAATTCACCTCATTTACCAGAATTGGGGATTTGGGCTACCAAATCGCTGGTCAGGCAATCCTGGTTTTCAATGGAAAAGGGACCTGGTTGACAACAATTGAAATATCGATTATTTCTGCTGGTTGCTCTCGAAATAGAGTACTGAGTTTTACATTTCGGAGCATGAAGGGAAAAAGGGTAAAATAAAAACGGAAATTCCGACAAAACTATAATATATAGACCCACACGATGTGCTTTACAGAGGTGGGAAATATCTTTCTTTAGCAAACTATATTAGTTTGAGACGCTAAAAAATGAATTCTGTAAAAAGCTCACGGGCGAAATAAAGGCCTATAAAAATCAAAAATATCACACTAAAAGACACAATTTGATGCTTAATTTTAACACCAGGATTTAAAAAAAAAATGTTCATCCAAGCACTATGTTTTTATTTGACATTACTGAAGAAAAAAAATTTTGCTTTATATTTGACCGAGAAAATAAATTTCATAGCAACTTGTTTTATTGTTATCTTTTTGTTCTGTATGAGGACGTGAAATGTCAAGTACGCCCTCTTTTATTTGATTCAAGTAGGTACTTTCCATATCACTATAATTTTATTATATAACGTTATAATGACATGCCAAAAATAAGTATCCAACGAATGATACGGGGAATTATATTAGTACATATCACGTTACCGTTTGGTGCGATGGTAGTTGCACTCTTTAAACGATCCACTCATTTTTGAATAGAAACTTGTCAAATTTGGCAAGGGAAACTAATCAGATTTCTCTTCAAAATGACTCGGATATTCTCATCAAAATGACAAGAAACTCATCATATTAATTTTTGATTAGTTTGTTTTGTCAGGTGGGACTTAACATAATTTTGCCAGAATGAAATGGATAATTTTGTCAAATAATAAGTTGGGGATCTTTTCAATATGAATAAAACGGAAACTATTCATTTTGATAAGGTTGTTGGTTCAAAGTGATAATAAACCTAATCAAAATGAATATTAGCTTTATATCATCAAAACGAATAGTTACGGAATCAAAAATAAATGTGTAGGGATTCTATTAAAAAAAAAAGTACAGTATGAAATTAGGCGGTGTTTTTAGTTCCGACTCCAGTGGCGTACGTAGGTTTTTCAAAAATGGGGGTTGGGGTCGCTTTGCTCGCCATAATTGGCAACCTTTACTTTTATTCGTGACTGGGTGCATTTCCCCCAACTGACTGATAAAATGGGGGCACATAACCCCTTGGCCTGTGTACCCCACTGGTTAACTCCTCGCACGGTCTCACCCTGATCTAAATTACCCATTATTTATGGTAATGGTCTATTTCTCACCCTTTATCTAATACTCTAATTTCATTTTGACATCTGCAGGGTCTTATAAAAAGAATGTCTCTGGATTCTCACAAGCAGGGAATGGTCGTTTTAGGTTGTGCACTCCTCAGTATTAACATAATGTTAATGCCATTGTCACGCATCGCCGGATCGGTCCTATGTACAAGCAGAGAAGATGTAAGAATTCTCTGGTACAAGAAACTAAATGGGTGATATTTTAGCACATCCGTTGTTGTCAATGTTCTTTTTGTGTCCTGCTATCATCCGCCAAATGCGCTTCGTGTAGGCGATGTTCGTTAAGTCCGTCGTGCACAAAACTTGTTTCATATTCTATTAAACAATTACCATGTTCATTTGACAGTTTCTTTCTAAAACGATCCGATATTCATAGCTATCACACAAGAAACAGTAATAAGTATAATCAAACAAGAAACAAGAGAGTATTCACTGATCATTCGATCAGGACTACCGGCCCACTGTTATGGAATTCCCTAAACGATAATCTTAAAGTAGCAAACTCAATAAAACATTTTCGAAACAAATATAAAACACAGCTAATCTCATTTTATAACTAGTTCTTGGAGCCCCGTTTTTGTTCTTGTGTGATAGGCTTAATATACTCTGTTTGTTTGTTGTTGTATTAATTTATTTCTGTAAGGGGATGGTCAATGCTGGCCTTATTGGCCTTTCCATCATCTCCTCCATAATTGTCTTGTCTTTTTTTTTTTCGATGTTGAATTTCTTTGTATTTTGTTGTTTTTTATTATGGAAATAAAGGTTCGTTCATTTAGGTAATTTAGTTGTTTGGATATATTCGCACTTTTGTGTTTTAGTAAGGAAGGGCACGGCATGGCCTGCAAAATTCCCTGCGTAAATCGAATGCAACTTTTAGTGACTAATACTGACTATCACTCATTTTGTGGACCGGGCATTAAAACTAAACCACTTGACGGATATTTTTTGTACTTGCTGTCAATCAAGAATAATGTATACGTTACATGTAGGCTAAAAACTAAGTAGGTGGGGCATCTGCAAATGGTCGTACCTCCCTGATATGTAAATGACAGATAACAGCAAAAACAACTACCAAATCTGCCCATAACTTTGGTCAGTGGAGAGAGTCAGGGGATTTCAAGTGGGTGATTATTGATTGGCAAGTGACATATTTGGTGCAGCCCACCATTCAATGCGGAGGATGGAATAGACTTTATCGATTGATTTTGCTGTAGTAATTTCCTGTTAAGTAGGCCTACTGCAAAGGTCGAATCATGTTTGCTGTGCAGCATAACTGCACTATGAAACCGAGTGTGCCGAATACACATGTTCGGTAGCTATCCGATGTGTGTTCGTATTGTCCTGTATATTTCCTTAGTTTGTTCATTATTCTTTCGTTTATATACTGCAGGTTTTCGGGAGGGTTCGCTGGTGCTGGAGACGTGTGCATTACTGGCGAACATGAGACGGATTCGCCGGTCATTTGCCGGACGTTGAACGAATACATATCAGACATATCAGACAGAAGATGTTTGCATCAGGATTATTACCGGCCACAACTCATAGAGAAAGGAACTGAAATCGAATGAAATTGCCAAAACTGATCAGTACAAAATACATGCAGGATAATACAGAATACATGCAGGATAAATGATAAATGGCGAACCGACACCGGACAGAAAGTGATCAACCACACCATATAAAAGCACAAGCCCTTGTAACACTGGTCATTTTAGAGAACTTGATGTTGAAAGAACTAGTGTTGCTGCTGCAGAACATAGTATTATTATTATTGAGTGGCAGGCCAAAGTGGCCCTGCAGTGTAGAGCAGCTTTACTGCAGGCACAAATGAACCTTGAGGATACTGAGGTAGACATGTATTGAGTGTTCGTCTCGCGCCAGGTGGAAAAACGTTGGATGTTCGTCGTGTCCGGTAAACATCTGGTATGCGTGCGCTTCGTCCTTTCAACGTTCGAAGATTCGGTGACACTTGGTTGATTTAACTGTACTGACCTGCTGCAGAGCGACAATGCCTGGTAAATAATTATATTGTACAGGCAGGTAAACTAAATCAATGCACGTGTATCTGCTATGCACGATTTGATATTCAGACGATAAATCTTTGGATACTGGGGTAGAAAATGATGAATATCTCCCGCGGAATTTGTGCTTTCTAAAGAAGGCAATTGTAAATGACTCGACCATCGTTTCTTAAGTAGCCATCTTGAAATTTGAAGCTATATACATAACTTCAACATAACGGGTATAGAATTAATAATATTTATGACAAGCAAAGAAAGCGTACCATATTTTACCTGCTTGTACCCATATTCATGATTAACTAAAGCATTAACAAAACCTCACTAATACTTACGTACGAAACACATAACACTCCGAAAACTTACATCTTCCTCGCCTGTGTGCAAATACAGCATCCACCTAGTCCATACAGGACCAACGCAATATTTAGTACTATAATCAACGCCGTCAGGCGTTGGTCCTTATACAGTCTAAACGCAGGACAACCGATTGTTATTGTTCTGCAAGGCTCACTCAGTCATTTAATAAGGCAATACAAACGATCGAATTTGGTATTCAAATGAACAAAATTTTGAGTTACACCTTTTCAGTGTAAAATTTTTTTTCTCGGCCAAATGAAAAGCAATAATTTTCATTTTTTCAGTAAATGTCAGGAAAAACTGCAATGCTTGATACTGTATTTTTTTCAAATCTTAGTGTTAAACTTAGTCGTGAAATTCAGTCATTTAGTGTAAGATTTTCGATTTTGATAGGCTTCAACTCTGCCCGCGAGCCTTTTTTGGATCAACCTTTTAGCTTTTCAAAGTAATATAGTTCGCTAAAGAAGGATTTTTCCCAACGCACATCACCGTGAGCGATATATAATAGTTTTGTCAGAATTTCCGTTTTGATTCCATAATTTTTGACAACCAGCTGAAAAATTTTCAAATCCACGCGTGAAATACTAGCATTGTGGATCGATATCTCTGGGTGCCCGGCCTGGATACAGTGTTGCCAGAACTTCAATATAGCAAAGAAATTACCTAGTGTTTCAATTGTCATGAAGGTGACTGGGTATAGTGCCTTTTGGACACCGAAAGTCATAATGAAGCAGCCAAAACAATACAAGGTTAAACATGGAAGTTTATAACAACCTATTATAATGACCTAATTTGGGGGAAAAATCATTTATGGCAACAATGAGCCTTGCATTGTAAGTCATGGTTCAAATGTGTTGAGTACCCACCCCACCCCCATAGGCCTACATAATATTACATACCGGTACCTTATAATATTTATATAGCACGGCTATAGCTATACATTTAGAAAGTAGGTCCTATAGCGCTAAATTATGACAAATAGGCCTACACAAACCCGAACGCAAGTCTGAAGGGTGTAATGAAAATGCCAACCCGCGGGGGGGGGTCATTCAAAATTCACCTGGAGATAGGAGGGACATAAAATTAAAATCCCCTCTAATAACACGCGAATTTTGCTAGGTTTGGATTTTCCCATGGACCTCATCCTAGGTAAATAAACAAACAAACAAATAATCAAACAGACAAAATGGTTTTCATAATCATGGAATCCATAGCCCCTATAAATTGAAATTGCAGGCTATCACGGGAGCAAATTTCCAAAATTCACCTCATTTACCAGAATTGGGGATTTGGGCTACCAAATCGCTGGTCAGGCAATCCTGGTTTTCAATGGAAAAGGGACCTGGTTGATAACAATTGAAATATCGATTATTTCTGCTGGTTGCTCTCGAAATAGAGTACTGAGTTTGACATTTCGGAGCATGAAGGAAAAAGGTAAAATAAAAACGGAAATTCTGACAAAACTATAATATATAGACCCACACGATGTGCTTTACAGAGGTGGGAAATATCTTTCTTTAGCAAACTATATTAGTATAAAAAAAAAAAAAATGAATTCTGTAAAAAGCTCACGGGCGAACTAAAGGCCTATAAAAATCAAAAATGTCACACTAAAAGACACAATTTGATGCTTAATTTTAACACCAGGATTTAAAAAAAAATGTTCATCCAAGCACTATGTTTTTATTTGACATTACTGAAGAAAAAAAAATTGCTTTATATTTGACCGAGAAAATAAATTTCATAGCAAAAAGGTGTATCTCGGAATAGAGGGTATGCAATACTACGTCACTCATGACAGAGTCATCCTCATTTAAATAAAGTTCTGTCCTCCGTAAGGTACCACAGGGCAATTCGCATGATAATAGGTATATGAATGGTTGTGGAATCGATCTAGAGACCTGTCCCTCTGTCATCTTAAGCTATCTTAGAACTGTCCTCCAACATGTCTGCCATTTCAATTGTTATACCGTTCCGGTTGGTTTATTGCATAGGGTCTATTGTGCTGATTTTAACATGTATCGATCGACTTTTAGCGCGACTAAGCAGAACAAAAGAACGGTTGTCCTGCGTTTAGACTGTATAGATCCGACATATCCTCCCTTGGAAAGTCAAGGGAAATGTCAAACTGACTAACCACGCCTACTGACAGCTACTGACGATATTTAGCCAATCAGATTATACTTGCCTTCCAACTGCCAACTACTAGCTTCCAGCTTTGGATCTAACACCACTATTGCGTAACAATATCGATAATCATGTCCATTCATTCATTCATTCAATTTATCTATGTCCTCTTCAATCGCGATCAATGTTCATCATCCACGTGAATGAGCATTGATCTGATTTTACTTCTTCACAGGGTTAAGCGGGCTTCAGACTCCGAGTATTGTACGTACAATATTGTATGTACAATATGTACGTTATTTAATCTATTGCCATTCTATTTCCAGTAATGTTTAAGTTCTAACGAATGAAAAAAAAAAAAAAATCGATAATATGTTACATACAATATCTAGCAGAAATATATTATCGATTTTACGTCATCAAACATTCGTTAGAACTTAAACATTACTGGAAATAGAATGGCAATAGATTGAATAACGTACATATTGGTCATACAATATTGTACGTACAATAAAAAGTCTGTATACTGCTTTACTAAACCCGCGAGGTGGTAGGCAATTGGGCAACTATTGAAGATTTTCCCCGGGGACTTTTGATAATAGAGGTTATCCACTTCACTCATATGTGACTTCTAACAAAAGGCACTGGTTCCTGTAGTATTCCTCATTCAAACTAATTCAATGCACGACCTCGGAGTTACCTGCATGACTTTGGCGGGCTATTTTGAAACAGTCATGGTTGCACATGCAGGTACTTTAAAAAAAAAAATTTAAACCCCCAGCTCAAAATATGGAGACAACCAATATGAACTAGAAAAAACCAATTTCAGTGAAATTCGAATATTGTAACCCCCCTGTACATGCCCTCTGAAAGTTTGACAATAAGGTTTTGTCATCATTGTCACTCTCAAGGTATCTTCATCTCATCGAGCCTTTTGTTTCTCTAACAACTGCATCCGATACTGGTCAAAGCTCATTCCTGCTTTCCATCAACTGTATGATATGATTTGCAATTCACAGATCCCAAATGCTTCCTAGATACCAATAATCCAGCATTCATGTTCATATCACGTGATCGATTTCTCATGATGCGATATGATGAAGATATATGCCATTCAGGAAGCAGTGGTGGCATATACGAGACCCAAGGGGGGTGACCATATGGGTACCGTATGTTCCCCCGGAAGGACCCCCTTTTTGGATTTCGCAGCTCCGAAAGACCCCCATATTTAACCAAAATAGAGCTCCGAAAGACCCTTGATTTTGATCATTTCACCTCTAAAAGGTTTAATCATGCGATTTTCAAACAGAAAGCCAAGAAAGACATTTGATTTGGACTGTTTGCAGCTCCAAAAGGCACCATTTTACTTGTTTGCAGCTCCAAAAGACCCCCTTTTACCGGTACGCCGTCAGCTTCAAAAGACCCACCACCTCAAAATTCCGGGGGAACATACCCACCAAAATATTTTGATGTGCCCCCCCCCCCTGGACTCAAGTTGACAAGGTTCTGAAAATTATGCTCCAACAGTTTATAGCTGCTGGCTTTCGACACCAGAAAGGTGGTATTTTTGGTTTCGCAGAAGAGAGTGAGCATTCTCTATCAAACATGAACAAGGAGAAACTTGATCAAGCACCAGTCAATAATATCCCAGCTGAGAGAAGTGGGGGGTTCATTAACTATGAATTAAGCCGTAGGGGTGCAAAGCAGCTCCAAAGCACTTCATCATCACAAGTTAAATGCAAATCGCCAGATTTGATTGAAGGAAGGCCTAGTGGGTCATTCCAATATTATACTAAAGTGGCACACAGCACTATAGGGCCTACCAGAGATAATGAGGGAATTGAACAAGATAAAGCAAGAAGCACTTGTGAAAGAAGGACTGCAGAAAAAAGAAATCGCTATTAAATGTCGCTGTTGATAAAAGAAGGAACAAGGATTTGGATACACTGAAAAAAATGGGAGGACCATTTACAAGTGCTGCAGAAAAGGAACGATACCTTAAGAGTGACAATGATGACATTGACATTAAAGTTGGAGGGGGTGGGGGGTTACCTTGAAATTCGCTATGTCTTTACCAAAAACCAGCAACATATTTAGACTTCTAAAAGACAACAAAAAATATCTGCATAAACATATTAATCTGACTGTATTTAAATATGTCACAGCAAAAGCAGATATGCCACTATCATGCAATTATTCACTTGAAGTAGATATACTTTAAAGGGTGAGTTACGTTTACCTAATATAAACCAAGACTATTTGAACCAATCTTGAAATTGGGAGCAAAAATTATGAAATCGGGAATAAAATCCCAAAATTTGGGTGAAAAAAGGAAAAACTCACAACCCTGACAAGTAGAGATAAGCCTCTTGAGTGAGTCCAAATCATCAAAATAATTTGTTTTCCACTGTATGTCATTGTGTTTGTAATTCTTGCTGATACTGTTATGTTTAATGACTGTATAATGCATTTTTCACATTGCAACCTTATTGTCAAACTTTCAGAGGGCATGTACAGGGGGGGTTACAATATTCCAATTTCACTAAAACTGATTTTTTCCAGTTTATATTGTTTCTCTCCATATTTTGGGCTGGGGGTTAAAATTGTACTTGCAACTTTGTGAAATAACACACCCCCTACCTAAACAAGGTATAGCAGTCGTTGATAGGACATGCAGCTTATATGGATAACCTCTATTCCTGTCCCATATAAATCAATGGTTAAGAAGATACTTGGCGATTATTTGACCCGTGATTCGGGCTGAAATGTTCTTTTTCAAGTTCTTCACTTTGTAGGTTGCGCACATTATAGGCCTACAGGGTTTTTTTTGGGGGGGGGGGTGGCCATCATTTCATTTTATCATTAGGCCTCAGTTATTATTATTTGTTTTACAATAATATAAAAATGGATGACGACAGACAGGGTCTAATTCTGCATAAAACCGGGCAACGTTATTTCTATAGATCTGCTGCGCATTCAAATTGCATTGTATTGCATCGTAATTTCATTTGTGTCTATGCTAATTATGTTTACACAACATGAACTCACGTGTTTTCAAGCAAATTTTCGCCGATAATAGGTGATCAAAAGCGATCGGAATGTTACAAAAGTACAGATCGCATTCAGCTTACTTCATATGAGATGATCTTTGGAAAAATACGGCATAATTTGTCTTGGTGTTTGCGGAATGCCATGCAGTAAAATATTAATTCGTTGCGGCAATTCATGATTGACAACTAACAATCAGCGTGTCCTTCGTATCCTCCACTGTCAATTTCTTATCCACTCACTAATCCTCACAAAAGCTTTGTGTTGATTACGTAATGTGTGTAGGCAAATTGCAATAAGTACAATGAAATAATGAGTAGGGCGGGCTCCGAGGCGGGTTTCTTCTTCATCTTACGTAACAGTATTGTTCTCCAAAAACCCGGAAGCTTGTCGTTTGGAGCTCTAGCTGAAATACAGCAAGATAATGTAAGATAGAAATGTAAACCTGTATTTTAGCTAGAGTATCTCGAGCTAGATGACGACGCTATTTTGCATGCTTCGAATAAGCTAGGAATTCAAGAAGTTACCCGCCAACAGACGAAGGGAGCTTTTTTTTTTTTTCAGTCAGCGCCAATTTGTGTTAATTTTCTTTAAAATGTCGACATCGTCATAAAATGTAGTCATTTACTTGATTTGTAGTTTAGTCCAATTCCTATTAAAGTGAAGTAGGCCTATTCACTTTCTTTACTAACATAATATTTCAAGAGTTTGTTTCCAAAAGGCATTAGTTCAATAGCTGCCTTGTGTAACATTTTGCTGGAATATTTTTACATTCTAAAGTTTAAATGACATTTAACGATTGGAATGGATATGTTTGTACATCTGGCTTATTCTCTTTCAACAATAGGTTTGTCCCCTAAAATGGTCAAATCCAAGGTTTTAAAATGGCTGCCATTGCACTTGATGCCTTTTTCTTCTTCGCACGTGAGAAGTTAAAGGGATTTGCAATTATTTGCCAAATTTTTTATAACTATATATTCTACTACGCCAATGTTATTAGAGTGGCAAGGTTACTGCTACTCAATATTTTCAAATAAAAAATCCCACAAAACAGTCTTTGGACTTAATGCCTTTTGGAACCAAACTCTTCATTTAATGATGTTCAAATTTTCTCTATTATTTAAGGACCCTGGAATAAGGCAAAAAAAAAAAAAAGACCATCGCTTAATTCAATACATTTAATTTATGGGTAAAAATGACATTTTTTGGTGATTTTTGTTCAGTTTTGACCAAAATAACAAATTTTATATGGGAAATTTTTTGAAAATTGACATAACATCTTGCAAAGTGCATCAGTTTACTAAGATGGATGTTTGGATCAAAAACGTCAATCATAACATTTTTCTGCGACCTATGGTTTTTGACCTATGACCCCTTGGAATTCATAAGTAGGCCTAAAACGGGTGTTTTTAGTGATTTTGGTGTGGGGGTACAAAATATTTTGGCGTATACAGAAAAAGGGATCCAAAAAGTTTTGAATCTATAAAAAAAGTGGTTCTAATAGTTTAACATATGTAGGGGGGTCAAAAAAGTTTTGACATACCGAAATCAAAATTTTCCAGCCCCAAGTATTTATGAACGTTCCCTTAGCTCTTTAAGTACTGTATCTCTACCAAATATGGCAAATTATGCCTATAAACATTTAGATTTTGCAGTGTTCCTCTTTTGGACCTCGCCTCATACAAACTCTGTTATTTTCAGTTAGGTGTTTAAGGCTTAATGTACGATTTCTTCCAATTTTAAATTTGTCATTATATTCAAAATGCTGAAATAATACCAGTAATAGGCCCTAATTATCGGGAATGGCTTCTGTCCATTTTGAACTGAATTAACGAGGTAAACACTGCTTGTTATTTTGGCCGTTTAACACGCAGTTCTATACGAGGACATAAAGTCATAACTTTGCTCTGTTTACCTACAAACACAACAAATTTGGCTGAATCCATTTGGATACAAGCTGTGACATGTGTATACATTACAAATATGCCATAAAATCAGGTTTGAAAAAAATTAACCAAATTCATATTAAGATAGTACATTATGACTTAAATAAATCAAAGTTCAGTTCCAAATAAACGGTGTGTAGAATTGATGTTCTTTTAGCTTTTTTAATGGTATCACGGTTAGGCCTATCGACAAATGTGACAATATTGAATAAAAAAAGAAAACAATCCTAGAATCATACAAATGACTTTTTGTTAACACTGATTAGGCCTACATTATCTCTGCACTAATATAGCAACAAAAAACTTTCATTTAATTCATACCAGCCAGATTTACACTGGTCATGGAAATAGTAGATATCTACTATTTCCATGCACTGGTAAGCGACCTCAAAAGTTTGTATTGCTTTGATTGCAATTTCAAAATCAATCGATTGGGATACCAAGTACTTGAGATGACTTGAGAGTCCCAGTTATGTTATAGATGCGGTTGAATGATGGCCCGAATGATGGGCGGGGCTATTTTCCATATTTGGATTCATGACGTAACTCATCGACTGGTTTGGTTTTGGTCACTGTTTATTATAATGAGGGTGCACTGCTGGGGGTAGCGAACGGATTTGTAAGGACTAACGCCTGACGGCGTTGATTAGGCTGCGTTTACATAGAAGTATACTATTCGGGTATACGGTGCACGTTTTGCAGGTGCACGCCAGACAGGGTCTAATTCTGCATAAAACCGGGCAACGTTATTTCTATAGATCTGCTGCGAATTCTAATTGCATTGTATTGCATCGTAATTTCATTTGTGTCTATGCTAATTATGTTTACACAACATGAACTCACGTGTTTTCAAGCAAATTCGCCGATGATAGGTGATCAAAAGCGAGTCGGAATGTTACAAAAGTACAGATCGCATTCAGCTTACTTCATATGAGATGATCTTTGGAAAAATACGGCATAATTTTTCTTGGTGTTTGCGGAATGCCATGCAGTAAAATATTAATACGTTGCGGCAATTCATGATTGACAACTAACAATCGGCGTGTCCTTCGTATCCTCCACTGTCAATTTCTTATCCACTCACTAATCCTCACAAAAGCTTTGTGTTGATTACGTAATGTGTGGAGGCAAATTGCAATAAGTACAATGAAATAATGAGTAGGGCGGGCTCCGAGGCGGGTTTCTTCTTCATCTTACGTAACAGTATTGTTCTCCAAAAAACCCGGAAGCTTGTCGTTTGGAGCTCTAGCTGAAATACAGCAAGATAATGTAAGATAGTAAATGTAAACCTGTATTTTAGCTAGAGTATCTCGAGCTAGTGCACGCGTATAGTTTAAATAATGCAAGGCAATTCCATAGTAGGCCTACCGGGTCACATAAGGCTACGATCACATAGACGTATGTATTCGGGTATACGGTGCACGTTTTGCAGGTGCACGCGTATAGATTAAATCGAGCAAGGTAATTTCATAGTACCGAGTCACATAAGGCACTATTCGAAAAGGCCGTATACCTGCGTATAGTATAGCCTAGTATAGTGGGAATCGTGCGTGCTCGATTTTAGTGCAGCGTATACCGTCCTAATTTTAAAACTAAACCATATGTGGGTAAATTAATGTTTTTGTAATAGATGCACTATCTAATTCTGCACATTATGACACCTCATTGAATGCAATGTGACCTCAAGAAGTAAAGTTACAAGCATTTGATTAGACGAAGAAAATTGGTAAATTGTATTCGCTATACGAAATACGCTCATTCGACCAGGCTGAGTTCACATAGTATACTCCTATATGAACTCAGCCTGATCGAATGAGCGTATTTCGTATAGCGAATACCGTATACCGTATACTTCTATATGTGAACTCAGCCTTATGGTGCTAAATATTGCGTTGGTCCTGTATGGACTACATCCACCCCACCCCACACATCCCATGCCGACATACATTGCACATCAAATATTTTAGAAATATAGTACATAATACGACTAGCCAGCAAGTAAACATTAAAGAAATCATTTTGAAAACCAATGCATTTCAAAGAAAGGGGACTTGGCATCAGAAACAGTAAACATTATGTAGTCAGAGCTTTCCTATGAAAAAATCTCAACTTTAAACCAAAATTCGAAATGCTATAGTAAAATATCATTTGGCAAACATTTTGTGTATTTAAGTCTATTGTGTTAGAATGTTTTGCAGCAAGTTTTGAACAAAATGTTTTTTTAATGTTAAAACCTTTTATACCCTTGACCCTCCCGACATTTAACGTTTTCTGTAATATATTTGTGTTGGCTAGGTAGTAATCGAACTAGGCATAATTAGATTTATATCTATTTTCATTTTGCTTTAAAAAGTAAACAGGGTAGGCCTACTATTTATATGATAATGGAGTTTGTTTCTTGTTATTCGAATAATATACACCATGGCGACTTCCTAGGCATCTAACACCAAACTCTGTTTAGATTATTTAGACAAATAGCATACACGTGTGAACATAGGCCTATACTCATTTTCCAATAGCCCGCAAAACTCAAATATCCCTAATCTGGACTGAATGCTTAGAGCAATACAGCCAGTCGTATTTGCATATCAATACCGCGGAAAGTGGGTTCGATGAAAAAAGATAATCTTCTCTGGTTCGATGCACCCAAGGTGAATCTATGGGTGCTTCCAATATCTTTCGATATATTTGTCTCAGCATAGCGCCACCATGAGCTTATTGCATTTTGTAGTTTTAGTTCAGACTCTATGCGGCTATCACGAACATACTAGGAACGACGAGCGTTAGGACCGACAAAAACTGGCTGTGTAGGAGGCTAGTTTGGATCTGAACGGCACTATGACGTTCTATCGCATAATGCCGTAATCCGTAACCCGTATGGCGTTTGCAGTGAACGCCGCTTCGCAATCTCTCTAATATCGTTCGATGGATACCTATGTCGTTTTAAGTTTGTTAAAATTTAGTAATATGTTAAGTACTTTTTATTTGAATCAAATAATATGTTTTAATAAAGTTGAATTGAATTCACAATATCAAAGAGGGCGTATTTAACATTTGCTTGCACTTTATATTATCATAGAGAACGAGATAAGTTCACTTGTTACCATTCAGATCTAACATTTATGTGTAATCAGCCAAAACATGATACTGAATTCCGGCATCATATATAAAATCGGCACACAAATAGACTATGTAATCGTTTCCTCGCTCACGACACTCAAATTTGGACATTGTTCACGAAATTGTTGACTTCATTGGAAGGTTCTAGCTGCATGACATTGCCACTATCAAAAGATATTGAGGAGATAGTTATGACGGTATATTCCAAAATGGAATACAGAACAGCGGTAATACTACAAATCACCATAGCGTGCGTTTCGACTCTTTTACTTCCTGCTTGTGTTCAAACTCAGACCGTTGATTTTAGTATTACGAATGCTATGTCTCAGCACATTACCACGGCTATTGCTGGACAAAGAGTACATCTTCAGTGCTCTACTGACATGTTCGACAAAATAAGGGATGTAGCCGAAATTTATTTCCAGAGTAACTTGATAATGCGTCGTGCAAATGGCGTAAGTACTTTTCATAACATCAACCAACCCGGATCTCACTACGACGTCTTTGAGTCAGGGTGGTCTATGTTGGCGTTAATCATAACACTAAATGAAGTAAATGAGAATGATGCTGGGCAATACCAGTGTGTCATGACGGTCTCTGGAGTACGGAGAACTTCTTCTAAGATTGTAATGATGGTACAAGCTTATTTCCCGAAGCCCACATGTCTCGGTCCAAGTCAAAGTGATATGTATACGTATGCACCTGATGGCTATGGAAATGGTGAGATCACAGCCCTCCCTGGCAGCCCGTTGTCTTTAGTTTGTTCTGTCGGTACTGGTAATATACCTGTTACTGTTAAGTGGTCAAAGGGTGATCAACTTATTATTGATCAAACAGAAGTGGAGGGATTTGCATTTGTATTGTTTAACGCTACCTTGCAAGATATAGACTCCACATATACCTGCAAATCAGCGAGTTCATCATACATGGGCATCACTCGCAGCTGTTCTGTTATAGTCCATGTAATTAACTCGTTCTTAGAGCCATCCTCGACGGGAGAACCAGAAATTAGCAGTGAGTTTATCCATACATTGCAACGCGAAAACAAAGGTGTAGCACCTCTTGGTTTAATTTTTGGAACTGGTGCATCAGTTGTGGTTTTGGTTGTAGTGGGAATCGTAATTACAATATGCGTCATCATATCAAAGAAAAGAAGATCAAGAACAGAATCAAATGAAACCCCATATAACGCGTCACGTATCACTAATAAGGAGAACCCCCAGACGCACGGACTGTCAGCCTACTCTACATATATAACCAGTGATGAAACAGTCGAATCTTCCTATTATTCGACACGAATAGCGCAGACTCCGCAGAATCCAAGTTCAGATGCAAAGAGAAGTCCTGACGTCAATGTACGTACCTCTGACAGACCACACACCTACAATGAAATTCAAGAAAACAACGCTAAACCTCACAATCAAGAGACAAAGCTACCTAGTGCGTCAAATCGCACATCTAACGATCTGAAGGAACGTCCAATCAATTACGCGGAATTGGACTTTTCAGACACTGTTCACTACTCCGCTATACAGACCTAAATAATTATTGCGACGTTGTTAAATGTATTGTGTTTGATGCATAAAGACCTTTGTTTTGTAGCACCTAAATTAGATTTGTATTATTATCTCCTACAGAACATAATAGCTTGTAACGAAATAAAAGGTTATTGCTCTCGCTGAAATTAGACACGCTATGTATGGCTGCAAACTTTGATCTTGGGAACTTAAGGTTGGTCTGAACCCTGGAATTATGGAAACTTTCGGGCCTCATAACTGCTAAATTGTTGGTCTAAAGTATATAAAAGTATACATATTTAGAATGGCAAAGACTTGATAAATTCATCTGTGAGGTCAAATTTGGCCCAAAATGGCACTTTTGGCCCAAAATCCTAAAAATAACGGTTTTTGGCCCACTTCTTTTTCGTGCATCGTAACAAAAAAATTCTTGGGCCAAAAATGTTTTTAAATTTATTTTTAAAAACTAGATCAAAATATCTAGGACCCCTTTTTTCATTTTTTTGAATTTCGACCAACTTTGAGAAATTTGCGCCAAAAATGGTCAAAAAATGCTGATTTTTCAAAAATTCATAAAAAAGCCCGATTTTGGCCCAAATTTCAAATATGTTTGGTGAAATTGGTCAAAATTCAAAAAAATCTTAATGAAAAATGAAAAGTTTAACATTACAAACCCTGTGCACAAAATAAGTCACATGGTCTCACACATCTCTTTGCTCCTATCGTAACTGCGCGCAAGCGTATCGTTCGACAAAATAGCGATAATTAAGGCCTCTCCCATATAGCCATCCGCCGGTAGATTCCATAGGAAGGTTGTGTTTAACAGGGACATCCACAGAAAAGTATGAATTAAAAGTGAGCGGGAAATAGGCTAAATAATCACAGAAGTTGAAGATATGATTTCCCCTCTTTATAAACTATTTTTAAAAAAAGTAAAATTTTATAATATTAAGAATAAGAATGGGGGTCGAAACCGTGACCCTTGGGTTATGAAACATTCATACCAAATGTCTCTACATTGCCTTGTTCAAGGCCATCTATGATTTCATCCCTCATGACAATATGACATGCATGATAAGCACCCGAATCCTATCTAAACACTTGGCTTAATCCATTATCGGGCTCGCCAAGTCAGTGAGGGCCAAAGATCACGGCTACTACTCGGCTGCCAGGCCGAGGACCGCCCCACAGAGTATACGCCAAAATCTAAGTGTTTCTTTTAAGAAACACTGATTTTAGAATAAGATTAATTTTTATGCTAATTTATTGCACACAATAATTATCAGTGTAGTAACTGTATTCCTTGCCTCTATAATGTACATAATTGTTGTTATTTTTTGAGAAAAATGCAAAAATAGTCACAAATTTATCAAAGGGTGCAGTATAACACATTAGCGGGTTAGTCTGGAAATCAATCTCGGCCGTTATTTTGTCGAACATGTCTGTTGAACATTGAAGATCTACAGTGGACTTCGGGTATATATATAAATGCGCATTTATAAATGCGTACGTGACATCTACAAGTCGCCATACCGTGTTCAACGATGTAAGGTACCCGGATGTGCACAAATTCCACACGCAAAAGTATAGGCTACAAGGAAAATTGTTTTTGCAAAATAGTGGCATTGATTGCAAAGGACAAAATAATTTGACCCGAAACATAAACTCTTTATTTGGATTTTCCATCAAGAAAAAAAAAAAATTAATGACGGAAAAGCTAGATATAGCTGATTTAAAAACTTATTATACAAATATATACTGCCATGAGAGGTTCTGGTTAAAACTATGGGACCGAGGTGAGATCAATAGTACTATTTTCCTGAGGGGCGCAGCCCCGAAGGAAAATAGTATTGATCTCAACAAGGGACTGATCTCACCTCAGGGACCATAGTTTTAACCAGAACTTCGAATAAAGGCAGTATATATTTGTTTTATATACTTCATTAATATGTTCTTTGTTCATTGATTGGTTAAAAGAACATTTTTTGACGTTTTGACTCTCCAGCTTCTAACCGCGAGTGAACAGTACGACCAATTTAAGCACAACCTATATTTTGCCCTTCAAAAAAATCGAATAGGCTAAAAGCGGGCTAACCAATTACAGCAGCGCGAAATCACGCTATGGCAGTTTCGCGTGCGCTAACTGTTCCGTCGCATCGAATGCGCGCACGCGGAAGGCATGGTCAAAAGTACTATTTACGGCTTGGAGGTACTATTTACGGCTCATCCGGGACATTGAAAATACTATTTACGGCTTAGAGGTACTATTTACGGATATGAGTACTGATGGTAAAACTATTTTTGGTCATGTGATCCACTTTTAACCAATCAATGAACAAGAATATATTAATGAAGTATATAAATTTCATTATTTCCGTGCTAAATGGGCGTGGCAATTGGCCATATTGATGACGAAATGTGATTCTTACTGGCATTAAGGTCAGAACTGAGTAGCTGCCGATGATGTTATTTGATAATTTTGGCACGTGATGATAGGGAACTTAGGGGCTGTCATTTTTCGGAAGGAATGGGTCATGGATTTATTTATTTGGGAGTCACGATAAATATCCCCCCCCCCGTAGTGCCGCCACTGAACAATAACCCTGACTCTAATTTTAACTCTAATTTTAACACAATTGACGAAACTATAACTTTAGCCCTTTTAGGAATAATGACCCTCTCCCCGCCCGACCTCCTCAACCCTAACTTACTCATTCGCTCGCTCACATCACAGATGCTCACATCAAATATTGACAAAAAACTAATTCAAAATGTGTTTTTAAGCACCTTTTTGTGTCCCCATGCTAAATCGGTGATCTGTACACCCTTTGACCATGTTGACGTACAATGTAGAGTATAAACACGTAGGTGACTGTACATGATCTAATCATCTCGGCTGGAAGATGTTGAGGAAGACTCGTATACTATACATCACGCTCATACGTTATATGACAATTTGACCTACAATCACGTATGTGATGCATGGTTTGAGGTCTATTCAGCTAGTAAGTTAGATCTCGTCATACACATTATTGTCATGGTATTATATTGTAATTGTATACGTGAATTTTGTTCAGTTTGATTCAACCGGCTTATAAAGTTTTACTTTATACGGAAGGGGAAAGTTAGGAAAAAACAATTAATGTGTGAGTGTAAAAGGGGTTTTAGGGTGGTTTTGGGGGAAGAGGGGGGGGGGCAAATAATATTTATAACATTATAAGTAAGGCGAGAAAAAAAGAAACCCTGTTCTACGGGCGGACGGACCTTTCAAGTAGGGTCGGTCGGTCGGTTGGTATTTTTTTTCAATTTTTTTAATAACCCACAAAATCACAAAAATCTGTAAATACATTTCAATTTGAGAAAATACCAAAAAAAAAAATTATCCTGAAATTTCCGAAATTTGGGGTCGGCATTCATTTATACAGGAAAAATTTGTTTCCCAATTTGTTCAAAATTGTTCGTTGTTCGTCGCCTAAGTACATAAATAAATAATTAAATTAATTAATTAATAATAAATAAATAAATAAATAAATAAATAAATAAATAAATAAATAAATAAATAAATAAATAAATAAATAAATAAATAAATAAATAAATAAATAAATAAATAAATAAAAATAAATAAACATTAGTTATGTTTGTACATTGGGGGGGGGGGGGGGGGCTGTGCAATCATCATGATCCTGCGATATCCATGATTCAGTTAGGACGCTGGACTACCGATTGTTATTGTTCTGCAAGGCTCACTCAGTCATTTAATAAGGCAATACAAACGATCGAATTTGGTATTCAAATGAACAAAATTTTGAGTTACACCTTTTCAGTGTAAATTTTTTTTCTCGGCCAAATGAAAAGCAATAATTTTCATTTTTTCAGTAAATTTCAGGAAAAACTGTAATGCTTGATACTGTATTTTTTTTTCAAATCTTAGTGTTAAACTTAGTCGTGAAATTCAGTCATTTAGAGTAAGATTTTCGATTTTGATAGGCTTCAACTCTGCCCGCGAGCCTTTTTTTGGATCAATCTTTTAGCTTTTCAAAGTAATATAGTTCGCTAAAGAACTTTCTAACGCACATCACCGTGAGCGATATATCATAGTTTTGTCAGAATTTCCGTTTTGATTCCATAATTTTTGACTACCAGCTGAAAAATTTTCAAATCCACGCGTGAAATCTTAGGCTAATACTAGCATTGTGGATCGATATCTCTGGGTGCCCGGCCTGGATACAGTGTTGCCAGAACTTCAATATAGCAAAGAAATTACCTAGTGTTTCAATTGTCATGAAGGTGACTGGGTATAGTGCATTTTGTTTGTGTTTGTTTGAAATTGCTTAAACCCACCGAAAGTCATAATGAAGCAGCCAAAACAATACAAGGTTAAACATGGAAGTTTATAACAACCTATTATAATGACCTAAAGGAAAAATCATTTATGGCAACAATGAGCCTTGCATTGTAAGTCATGGTTAAAATGTGTTGAGTACCCACCCCACCCCCATAGGCCTACATAATATTACATACCGGTACCTTATAATATTTATATAGCACGAATTTTTCTAGGTTTGGACAGTGGATTTTCCCAATTACCTCATCCTAGGTAAATAAACAAACAAACAAACAGACAAAATGGTTTTCATAATCATGGAATCCATAGCCCCTATAAATTGAAATTGCAGGCTATCACGGGAGCAAATTTCCAAAATTCACCTCATTTACCAGAATTGGGGATTTGGGCTACCAAATCGCTGGTCAGGCAATCCTGGTTTTCAATGGAAAAGGGACCTGGTTGACAACAATTGTAATATCGATTATTTCTGCTGGTTGTTCTCGAGATAAAGTACTGAGTTTGACATTTTCGGAGCACGAGGGGAAAAAGGGTAAAATAAAAACGGAAATTCTGACAAAACTATAATATATAGACCCACACGATGTGCTTTACAGAGGTGGGAAATATCTTTCTTTAGCAAACTATATTAGTTTGAGACGCTAAAAATGAATTCCGTAAAAAGCTCACGGGCGAACTAAAGGCCTATAAAAATCAAAAATATCATATCACACTAAAAGAATATGATGCTTGAATTTTAACACCAGGATTTAAAAAAATGTATATCCAAGCACTATGTCTTTAACTGGCATTACTGAAGAAAAAAAAATATTGCTTTATATTTGACCGAAAAAATGAATTTCATAACAAAAAGGTGTATCTCTGAATTGTGCTGATTTTAACATGTATCGATCGACTTTTAGCGCGACTATGCATTTCTAAAGAATTGGTAGTCCCGCGTCCTAACTGGATTTATCCTTGCAAATTTATAGCATCGAACCTCCAGCCAATGTTCCTTGCCAGTGCTAGTCACGAAACAAGGTCACAACTGTATCCACTCCTTCAATGGTCGTCATTTCAGTGATTGACAGTGATGTAATGCAAATATGGCGCTGGCCATCTGGTCACGTGCGCATTTATAAATGCGCATTTATATATACAACCGAAGTCTACTGATCTATAGTTTGCCCGACCACAGCGGTGTCAATCGGTTTAAACACAGTATTCGTAGCTATGAGTTGTATATTCTGTGCGAAGACATAAGAAGCAGGCAGTAAACCATTTTGTAAACAACAGGTTGACACAAATATTGCCCACAAAAACTTGTAAGAAACCACCAACTCCATCGATTTAACACAGATTTTCAGTTCACTGCAATTATAATTCAGCTAAGTACATTTTTGCACATATCAATGAGGAAACAACTTACATACTTAATTCTTGGCACACCCCCCTCTTTTCATGTCAACCAGGCATATATTATTTAAAGGGCACACATATTTACACGACACATGTTAATCTATACGTTTCTAGATTTTCCTCACACACGAATATCCATTACGAAATGGCACGTATCGCGGAACAATAAGCGTGCTAATACTAGTGAATGTTTTGAGTACATCGTGTACGATAGTCCTTGTATGTGTACCGAAACTCTTGCTGTTTGTAATGAGAAACAGTTGCCGCACAAATCATGTACCAATAAACATTACCGTACATCTGCAATGACTTCGAGGTCACAATTGCAAAGCACTTGGAATGTGTAAATATTTTGGCGCGAGTTTTAATATTACTGCCGATATTTTAAAAGTCCCATAATCCACATGGCCTATTTTCATTGAGACACCCTATACCCGCAGTAAAATCAACAAACAACATTGCCTTTTTTATTGAGGTGGTTTTCCTGAGGACGGTAAGCAGTGTACTTCGGTTATATTCATAAATGCGTTTTTATAAATACGCACGTGACCCATGCGCACAACATACCAAGACCAGCAAGCGTGACCAAATCCTCATGCATTGACCACTATACAGAAACGGATAGGAACTCTGTAGATATAAAATATCATCAAATTTAAGTATTACTTGAATAGCAAAATTATTAATTATGGGGATTCCAAATTTGTAATATAGGCCTACTATCAAAAACAACATCTTGAAAGTATTTGACGACGGAAAATAATATTAAACGACGGAAACGTTATAATCACAAAGTTCAACAAAATATATAGACAATTTTGTTGCACAGTAGTCTCATGTTGTTCCGCCTTTGCATTCAAATGTATAGGAAGACCACTCGCTATGTAGAAGGTCACTTCGCTTACTGTGACAAGCTGTTATTGGCAGCGCGGAAGTGGTCACGTGCGTATTTATAAAAACGCATTTATAAATATAACCGAAGTACACAAACGAGTTTCACTACACACACCCCCATGGACACCACCTTCAACAACTACACACACACCCCAATCACACGCCGCACCCACCCCTGTTCGTCTATAACTATCCCCACCCTATTCTGAAAGGTATTTCTCTGTATTTCGTTTTTGAATTTCTGCTGCCTCTTCGTTGATAATTTGCTTAAAGTAAGAAACTACGAGTATTTCTGTATGATATGGGGTTTCGTTTGATTCAGATATCGATGGACGTTTACACATTCATTCATATAGAGCAAGATTGTGTCATCTCTTGAATATTCTTGGCTTTCCATCTAATTTTGTATGGATGAATAGTGCACAGTGTCAGAAAAGTCCAGTTCTGCGTAACTTACTTGCTGCGTCACCAAGTTGTTACATACATCGTTTCTCAAACCTGATGCGTTGGTTTCCTCATGGAGACTCTGTTGCTTAGTTGTTTCTTGAATTTCTTTGCAGATTTCAGAACCTTCGCCGTTGTTGCATTTCGAATTAAGATCTGATCCAGTCTGATGTGTTGTTATTTGAGTGGAATTGTTTGATTGGTTGTTTGTCTCTTCTATAGTAATGTGATTTGTATAATATGGCGTTTCATTTATATCATTTGGATTTGTTCGGGTGGTGTGCAACGGTGACGCTGTTTCCGTCGATAGTTTTGTATTTCTTCTAAATCGCATAAACCAACATAATATGGCTAATATTATAAGCAGTAACACTACCAGACCAACTGAAACATATAATCCAAGAACGAGGGTAGAGTCATTTTCAAAGGTTGGTGTGGTTGTAGATGCTAACGTTGCAGTAGAATGGCTTGAAATAGACCTGACGGGGAACATAGATAGTGAAGGAGATGCAGGGAACGAGGTTGATGTCGTTATCATAAAATTAACATACAATGTTAATGAACAGTTATTGGCTAATCCTCTGTAAGAAAATGTGCATATAAAATCAACACCATTATCATTCAGAGACGCGTCAAAAAATGCAATATGGCTATTATTATTCGTTGGTAGTTGAGCCTCATGACCATCGGATCTCGACCATTCAAAAATTCCAGCCAATCTATCTTCTTGTTGTTGAACTGTGCAAAGCAACAGCAACCGAGTCCCTTCCGTAATAGATATCACACCTGTCAAAGAATTATGGCTTGATGGACCGAAGCAAGCAGGCTTTGGAAACTGCTGAGCAACGAGCATAATCTCTGAAGATGTATACCGAGTTGGAGTATCATCTGAGTTCACTTTGATGATGATACATTGATATCCTCCAGCATCACGCTCTTCAACTTTATTAATTGTCACCCCAATACCAATTGGTGAAATATCCACCGAATAGTAGGCGTCAGGTCTTGCGTCTGATGAATATGCAAGTCCACCATTTACTATTTGCATAATCTGCTCCCCATTCAAGCGAATTTCAATTAAGTCCCGAATAACGTCCAGAATTTGAGAAAAACACACAAATGTTACGTTTTGACCGACGAATACGATGTTATCTGGAGTACTGAATTCCACGACTTGGGCTTCGATACAAGCAATATGTATCATAACGACACAAACAATGATTATTCCAAAGCGATATTGCGAAAATGGGAGTTCCATTATGGACGGTGTAAAGATATCCAACAAATATTCCACGAGAACAGAAATGTCGTTTCCTAAGTTCGTCTCATAGGCATAAATATACAGTCGTCTATAAACGACGGGACGGTATACCTTCCAAAGTAAATTTTGTCAAGTTCACTACCCAAGTCTCATAAAATATTTTATTGACCTGCAAGTGAATTGAGCAGCTAAAGTCAGTAAGCGCCCTTGTTTGGGTAATACAATCAGGGATATCCCTGATACAATAAATAGTATAATTCTGATTCTGAAAGGGAATATTAAAACTTGGAAATAACATAACAGGAATGGCCTGTCACAGAAATGGCCTGTGTGATATTTAAAAAAAAAACCATTTAGATTTAAATTGGTTGGTAATATCATTATGAACATGGAAACACGAAAAGGGACACAGACCGAGAAAGGGGCTGATATTAGGTTTACCCAGAATGAACTACGACTACATCACTAATTGTAATATGAAGGATACCAAAGAAACCACTCAGAATGTTGTGGTCACAGGACCTTCAAAAACCGATGTTGGTTAAGAGTTATTTTGCACTCAATAAGTAGACTGAATCATGTGGTATTATGATGACCAAACGGGGCATGTTATTTTTAAAGCCCTTTCAAGCATATAATTAGTTAGACTTCTCCGTAGTCCACTTGCCAATTGTGCACTACTCTGGCTATTACATTTAAGCTTAAAACTCTGATTTAATTAATGAGTGCACAATTGATAGATTTTCACAACTGATCTTTTCAGTCACCGTACGCCCTCTGTTTGTTAGCTTCCCAAGTGCCGGATAATAAACTGGCAGATTCTAAAATTAGAATTGTTCAGTATTGAAGTGTCATTATAATTATGCCATTATGATATGTTGCATTCAATAATATAAGCCTACGTAGGGCCTATACTTTACTTTTACTGTCACAAATATAATTATATAGCCTAAACTTTTTCATAACCATTTTATACTAGTATTTTGATGTACTAAATATCAGTATAATTTCGAGTTCAACTGAATGCGTTCATCATGATTAATAACATTTTTATTTATCAAAAATCAACTATGGCATAGTCTAATAATTAGTATCAATAGTATAATGCTAGTAACTTACTCTTGTTACTTCCTTGATCTATTCTGTTCCCATATGCAGTTGGAATAGACGTCAGAGGGAAGGTGAAGTATGTTGTGTTAAACCCGGGCATTAAACATAAAAGGTGTAATCTGCTGAGACCATCACAAAACACAATTATGTGAAATGTATAGGTAGTCAAACTTTAGGTAGTCAAAAGTTAGTTTCGATCCAAATTTCCAGGTTTCCATTTAATTGCATTCTACCGTGGTTAATTGGTTTTATTGTGTTCGACGTACCTGGGATTGGAAAGAGCACATTGCAATATTATACATGAATACTCGGTATGATAATATCAACAACATTGCAGCCTATTTTTCCAAATTGATGTGGTCCTCACAGTCTCCTAAGGACGGAAAGAACGACTTGCAAACACATTCATTCAAAAAACACACCCCACTCACACCCGCACCATAATCCTACACCCCAGCACAAGCACCACTTTGCTCGGTCGCTGACTCTACAAATATGTACACGAATTAAAACCATAAAATGAAATTTCAGTACATGGTATATTTATTTCTTACATTTACAGATAAAATTGATATAAAAAGAAACATTTTACATAATTATTTTATATTTTCATTATTTAAATCAATATATTATTGAAAAATAACACTTTGATGTTTTGTAAAGGTTCATTCTACAAATCATATACTTTGAAAACGTGCTTGATTTATTGTTGTTAATGAGTTATGTACGTTTTACAAAAAGCTACAAAAGTGTTGTTGTTTCAGCCCTCTTTACAACATAACTCAAGAACCACAGGACCTATAAAAGTATATCTGTGATATTTGAATTCTTCTACACGCTCACTATGAAACGATCAATGCAATTTTTTTCCAAAACTCAATACTATTTGCAAGATGCTGTGAACTACCAAACCGCAACAGTTTAAAATAGTTGATAACCTTAAGAATTACATAATTGTCTGTATTCCCAACATTACAAAACTTCTTCTTAATCATACTATATAATTCTTGATATAATTCTTCTAGAATATGATACTTCTTTGTCTTCATATTATCGAGTTTATAATAAGATTGTACAAATCAAAGTATCGTTGCCTCAATGTTATTCATTGCTAATTTTTCTTCCATTCAGTCCACAAAGTATGTGGAGCCAAATTATTTACATCAAGGCGACCGATCAAATTTTGAGGCTAAAGGGGTTTGTATGCGATTCAAAACATGTCATGGAATAGTTCACATACAAGTCCTTGTCTTCACAAAATATATTTATATACTTCAATGCTTGAGAAACAGGTGGGAGAATCAGTTACCATGTTCACTCCAGCTTTCCAGAAATTGACTTTCTTTTCGGTTCATAAGTCCGAAAAGTTTTGCACAAAAGGGTCAATAATCCAACGGGTCATTTGTCCGAAATGGAACATTGGGTTTCGGAACATTGGGTCAATAATGAAAAGTATATATAGTCCGAAAAAGGCAAGGATTCAATAATCCGAAGGTTTCACGAGAGTCCACAATATAATGATCAAGTTTGATTATGTTACATGGTGTCAACATTTCTCCCTTTGTTTAAGTCTGTAATGATGAATAAAGTACAGTATCTGAAAACCCCAACTCTAAGAGCTTTGTCAAGTAGCTTCAATTGTCAAGTACATCTCTCGTACGCGTCGCAAATCGTGTTGAATTTACATAATCGGTCTTTTGTGATTGACTCGTTTCTTGAATGTGTTTCTCGTAGGCGTGAGACTGTGAACTTATTGCATCAAACGTAGCATCCGGTGCACTGGAATAACGAGGATTAGGCATTTCCTCCATTGGCGTTTCGTAAGAAGATATGGCTGGTACCTTAGCGTCATGAATAGGTGTCGAGTAATACGGTGATGTTTCATTTGCTTCTCCATTTGACATATTTGACTGTTTCTTGTAAACTACAATTGCAATAATAATTAGAACAACTAGAAACAAAAAACCGGTTGATGCACCTAATCCTATAACTAAAACAGATGGCATAGAAGATGTTGTTTCACTGATTCCTCCGTGTGTTATCATGGTTGTTATGACAGTTCCTTGCGGAGCGGTATTTAATGACGTAGGTTTATACTCCAATGTTGATGTCGATCTCGTTGGTAACATATCATCAGTTGACATCGCAGATTGGAAACATGTTTCGTCTTTCGATATTACAGTAACTGTTATTGAGCAGCTATGTGTGATACCGATATACGAGGAATTCACTGATGTGCAGGTAAAAATAATACCATTTTCCTGCAAGGTAGCAGGAAAAGATATGACATTAAATCCGACGAACATTTCATCCGAGGTATCCATACTGTCGCCTCTTGTCCATTCAAGAATGACAGGTACATGACTTAAATCTTCGTTTTCGTTACTGCATCCTAAAGTCACATTTGCTCCTTGCTTAGCGCATACGTCTCCATCATTGTAAATGATATCACCTGGTGGTCCGAGTATGTTTACTACACAAAGGGGCTTGGGGATCTTTTGAACGGACAACGTTATCCCATTAGAAGCTCTTTGCACGCCAGAAACAGTCAAGAAACAACGATATTGTCCATCGTCGTTTTCATTTACTTCATTTATCGTTAATCTAATGACAACTTTGGTGTTTCCGTCGTCTGCAGACTCCAAGACGTCCGTTTCGTAGTGAGATTCAGGCTGGTTAGTGTTATGATAAGTACTCATGCCATTTGTATAACGCATTAGAGGGTTAGTCTGGAAATCAATCTCGGCTATATCCGTTAATTTGTCGAACATACCTGTTGAACATAGGAGATGTATAGTTTGCCCGACCACAGCGGTGTCAATTGCGTTAAACGTGGCATTCGTTGCTTTGAATTGTACATTCTGTGCGACAACATAAGAAGCAGGAAGCAAACTTGTTGGTAAAGAACAGGTAAATATTACCCACAAAAATCTGCAAGAAACCACCAACTCCATCGATTCAATATAGATTTCAAGAATTTAAAGTCACTGCAATTATTATAAAAGTCCTTGTCGGTAAAGTTCGGCAAATGTATTCAGCTATCCCTTTATGGTTTACGAGAAAACATAAATCGGTAAGGAAACCTTCATGACAATACATGATTCCTTCTTTGTATGTGAACCCAGGCATATTATTATTAAAGTTATTTATACGAAACATTTTAATCCAGTCCTTTCTGGATTTCCGTTCTCAATTCCGTTATTCTGCCCTCCCCCTAGAGTCACAAATGTTTTCGATAAGACATCTTCCCACAATATACCAGAGAAATAACATAGAAACAAAAGGGCGGGGAGGGGGGTGGTGTCATAAAAAAGATGCATTACATCATGGCCAATTTTAGTAGGCCAGAAATCTGACAATCTCATCCATAGAAGCTCATAGACAGCCGTGTTAAGCATGTAAACCGCAATCCAAAGTCAGTAGTCCACTTGGGAAGCTAACAAACAGAGGGAGTACGGTGACTGAAAAGATGATCAGTTGTGAAAATCTATCAATTGTGCACAAATTAATTAAATCGGAGTTTTAAGCTTAAATACAATATCCAGAGTATGCACAATGGGCAAGTGGACTACGGAGTAGTCTAAGACAATTTCGGCGCGGGAATTTTGAATATATATATAAAACAATGTGATTCGTGCATGATAATTATTTTTCTAACATATAAAGCATAATGTTATGATTGCGGAGTCCCCCTTTAATGCCTTTGTTGAGTTATGCTCAGAGAGACGAGTTGTGTCTGCTGCTGACCTTGACGGGTTGGCATTTGAAGAGAAAGACATTGCGATTAGTAAACCGGTGTCATCCCATTGAAGCACCAACATACAGCCAGTGTAAACACGGCGTCGCATGGTCTCGTTTCAACCTTTGGCATAGAACTTAATAATAATAATGATAATAAATAATGGAGGGTTATTAGTAGGCGCACAATCTTCAAAAGAACTCAAGGCGCACAAACAATAAAGACAAACAAGTTACATATGTGAATAAGGAAAAGCACGAAGAAAAAGATAAGTTTTAAGTTGCTTTTTACTGAGTAAGCGAATGTAGTGTTTACGGAGGCTGTTTGGAAGCGAATTCCAAACAGCCGGAGCAGCGAAATGAAAGGAGCGTTCACCAGCTGATTTCAGATTAACACGGGGAGATTTCAATAATATTTCAGTAGAAGATCGAAGTGATCGAGCTGGTTTGTACGTGCAGAGCGTAGCAGACAGATAAGTTGGTAACGTATCTTCAAAATGGCGAAAAGCAAGAACAGCTAACCTATACTGAATTCGAAATTCTAAAGGCAGCCAGTGAAGCTCATTATGACGGGGGTGATATGCACATACTTCCTTTTCTTCATGATTAAACGGGCCGCGCAATTTTGTATTCTTTGAAGTCTGTTAAGTTGGTCAGTTGTGATACCAGTCAAGGACGAGTTACAGAAGTCAAGACGTGATGTTATAATTGAATTGACAAGACATGCTGTAGTTCTATCAGACAGATAAGGCCGAATACACCCAATACGTCTTAAAGATAAAAATGATGAACGGCAAACTTCACTGATGTGACTGGACATGGAAAACGTTTGATCCAATCTCACCCCAAGGTACTTCCCATATCAAAAAATGAGACCTCTCCGGATAACTTCCCGATAATCACCGGGTAGACACCGGCCAATTTCACATGCAAATTAGATAGGTAGCGGGTGACTACTATACCCGATAAATTTTTGGGAAACCATAGTGGATACCTTTCAGGTAATAGGTACCGGATGACTACCCGATGACTTTTTTGGGAAACTAGCGGGTAACTACCCGGTGACTTTTGGGGAACTAGCGGATAACTACCCGATAACTTTTCGGGGGCCTAGCGGATAACTTTTGGTGACAATATACCTGGTGACCTCTTTGAAGACTTCCTATTGACCTTTTGGGGAATACAGAAATACAAATTCATGAGTATGCACAAATTTATTAGACAGTTAGTAAGCTTATCGTATTTGAATTGTAGTTTTTGGAGAAATACAACTCTGTAGGCATGGCAGTTGAGCTTATAAAGTGCTATCTTGCAATAAGAAACTTGAAAGTGTACATTAATGTAATTGTAGTTATTGTACAAAAATATTCTTCTGATGTAATTTGGTTCACACCTTTATAAGGTGCATACCTTAATTAATGTACAACCAAATTGTTATGATATAGCATATGTATTACAGTACCTAAATGTGATGACACAACTATAATTTTTTATATCAAATATTATAATTTATTTACAACATAAAGCTTAACATAAAGCTTATATCAGTTAAGTGATACATTAGCTGATGGTATTAATTTAATTGACGTTAATTTAATGTCAAAATCATGTATGATTGACTCTCTCTCTCTAGGTGCCATATCCTAAGACGTTGGCGATCATGTCATGCCACAATTCTCTGTTATAAGCCATCTCCAGAAGCTCTGTCGCTTTATGTTCAGCTCCCCTTTCTTTTAGCCAGACTTTCAGATTTGATAACCACATCACTCTCTTCCTGCCTCTGCTCCTTGTTCCTTCTATTCTTCCTGTCAATACTAGGTTCTCGAAACCATCCTTTCTGAGGATATGACCAAGGAATTTGAGCTGCTTAACTCTGATTTCACGTAACAGCTTCCTGTTCACATTTGCTCTACTTAAGACATCGTCATTAGACACTTTATCAGTCCACGGGATCTTCATCATTCTTCTAAGGAACCACATCTCGCAGCTCTCCAATCTTCTTTTAATGTCTGTTGTTATTGACCATGCTTCACTTCCATACATTAATACAGGGATGACATAGCAGTTGAGTACCCGAATTCTGGTCTCTATACTGAGGGCACTGTTTTTTAGGATCTTGTCTAATTTTGAGAATGCAGACTTAGCCAGTGCAATCCTTCTCTTAACCTCCTTAATACATCTGGCATCTTCTGTGATTAGACTGCCAAGGTAGTTGAAGGAGGAAACTTGCTTAATTCTTTGATCTTTCACCTTCAATATGCATGTTGGGCTTTCAGTCTTTGATACCACCATACATTCTGTCTTCTTGCAATTTAACGATAAACCTTTCCTCTCACTTTCCTGAACCACCACATCAAGAAGCCTTTGCAGATCCTCCTCAGACTCAGCTAATAGGACAGTGTCATCTGCATATCTTATGTTCGTGATCTTATGTCCACCTATACCGAGACCATTTTCCTTTTCTAGCTCCCTTAGGATCAGCTCACTGTAATAATTAAAGAGATCTGGTGACATCACACATCCCTGTCTGACTCCTCTCTTAATGCTTGTATATTCACTACAATCTCCATCCACCCTTATGCACGCTGTTTGGTTCCAATAAAGGTTCTGCAACAGTCGTAGATCCTTTCCATGCAGGTCTAGCTTACCAAGATCTTCAAAAAGCTGATCATGTCTCACCTTGTCAAAGGCTTTTGAGTAGTCAATGAAACACATGAAAACATCCTTCTGCATCTCTACCGCTCTCTCTGTTATCATTCTCAAGACATAAATCGCATTCCTGGTACCAGCATCTTCTACAAAACCGAACTGCTCTTTACCAATCTCAGGTTTTATTCTACTTCTTGCACGGAGTAACAGGATTCTTAGAATTATCTTTGTAACATGGCTCATAAGGCTAATTGTACAGTGTTGTTCACAATCCACAGCGCCAGGTTTCTTGGGAAGAGCAATAAAGATTGATTTGCTCAGGTCTTCTGGAAATATCCCATCATCATACATTCTGTTGATGACTCCTGCCAGTTTCTCAATTCCATAATCCTCTAAAGCTTCAATCATTTCAACAACAATTCCATCTGGCCCAGCAGCCTTATTTCTGCTCATCATTTTTATAGCTGATCGAACCTCTGACTGCAATATCTTTGGACCCTCAATAGAATCTGGAAAGCTTGGCAAACCGTCCCTTACATCGTGAAATAACTCCCCAACATATTCCATCCACCTTTTCATTACATCATCTTTCCCTACCAGCATATTACCATTCTTTGCCTTGATGCACCCAGAGCTTGAACAGCCTGATTTCCTGCCTGAGATCTCATTTATCCTCTGGTACACATTCTGATTCCCTCCAAATTGACTCTCAATTTTGGCACATTCACTATTCAGCCAGGTCTCTTTGGCCTCCTTGCAACGTGTCTTTATTTGCCTGTCCAACTCTCTATATTCTTTCGAATCCCTGTCCATGATCTTTTGCCTGTCTCTCATCATTGATAGAATTTCTTCTGTCATCCACTTGCTTTTACTTTCTCTCTTCTTCTTTGGCAGGCATTCCTCTGCTGTTTCAACCAAGATATCCCTCATTGATTCCCATGTCATCTCTTCTCCTTCGTCTATAAGTTGCTCAAACCTGTTCCCCACTGTGATGGAATACTCAATTCGGATCTCTGGTTTCTTCAGCTGTTCAAAATCTACCTTCTTTGTGATCTTCACTCTCTTCAACTTTCTCAGCTTACAACGAAGTGTGCATACTACTGGAATATGATCACTTCCGCAGTCTGCCCCTGGATGTGTCTTCGCATGTTTCACTGCTCTTCTAAATCTTTCATTAATGGTTATGTAATCTATCTGGTTCCTTGTGCGATCCCCAGGGCTCTTCCATGTATATATTCTTCTGGGGTGCTCCTTAAACCAAGTGTTTGTGATTACCATGTTGTTTGCTTCACACCACTGCACCCATCTATCACCACGCTCATTTCTTTCTCCAAGTCCAAACTCGCCTACTGTTTTGCCATCTTGTCCTTGCCCCACCTTTGCATTCAAATCTCCCATGATCAGTTGTATTTCATCTGATTTGCACTAAGACTTTGCTTCCTCCAGTTTATCATAAAAAGCATCAATCTCCTCTTCTGTGCTCTCTGCTGTGGGAGCATATACTACAATAACAGAGATATTGAAAGGTTGTCCTTGTAGTTTGACCAGCAAAACTCTCTCACTTACAGTCCAATAGCCCAGCACACATTTAGCCATATCTGCATCTAGCATTAGCCCAACTCCTTTCTCATGCTTGTCACCACCTGCATAAATCGTCTTGAAGTCATCGATTTTGAAGTCTCCATTATTTGTCCACCTGGTTTCATTTATTCCTAGTATGTTGATTTTAAGTCGGGTCATCTCTTGCTTAACATTTTCCAGCTTCCCACTCTGGTTAAGAGTTCGCACATTCCAGGTTCCAACTCTGATGATCTTACTTTCGCAAGATGACCTTATTGTTTCGAACAGTAGCTAGCTGACGGTCTGGGCCCACCTGCTCTCCATGGGACACCCTACCGGGCGAGGAGCCGTCCACATTACGTTCCACAGCCCCTTCACGCCGTTAGTCTCTAACATCAAATTGTGACCTTCCATGATTATTCTTGGGAAACAATAAGTGAAGTGGTATCCGTTGCCTTCTTCACTGCAGCATTGACAGCCGTGTTTGGGGTTCCCAAAACGCCCATCACTAAATCGAGTACTGCCGATATCCTTGAATATATTAAGGAGCGCCAAGAACTCGTACTACATCGCTGCTGCTCGATGCAGGGCTAACCATGTATCAGGGTTGAGCCTGTTATTGATCCTGCCGATCCTGTTGGTGCCATCCAACATCAACTGGCACCTAAGATTTCATGGTCCTCTTTTAGTCGGCTTTTACGACACGCAGAGATTACGCAGGAGGAATTCTTCCACAGCCCCGTCCCCAGGCTGTGAGACATCAAATAGACGAAAAATATTTACCTAATTCAATGCCTAAAGGATATAAAGGAAAGGTTTCAGCATTTAGTCCAGTTGCCACCCATACTGAATCATATGGGGATACACCTGGTCGCCTGATGATTGACTAGAAAAGATATAAACTAAAACATTCAAATGTGTCATATATTAGGTACATGTATAAAGACTGCATCAATATACAAATCATTTCATACAAATTTTCCTACCTGCATTATCATAATCATATGAAATCAAGCATTCAATGCTTTATAATTCCTACAGCATGTTCCAGATTAATTAGTAAACATCTTGTAATGTCCTACATGTAAATACATATATTTGGACCACAAATAACTTGAATATTCTGCACAAATATATTCCAACTGCCAAGCTAGCTGCTCCATTTTGAATTCATTCAGTGACCTTTGACCATATACCCAGCAAACACAAAAAAGTTATATTTTGGCTTTTGGTTTACATAAAAACGTTTTAATAACATTAAAATGTCGGGTTATATAAAGGTCATGAAAACGTTTTAAAACGTTTTGTATGAAAACACACTACAACAATATTTTTAAAATGTTTTCAAAAATGTTATTGTAAACTATTTTTGCAAACATTTTTTGCCAAATATTTTGTCAACACTTAAATAACATTATGTTAAAATATTTGCACTCAGCAAACACAGAAATGTTCTTAAAATGTTTTTTCAAAACGTTTTAATAACATTTAAATGTCGGTTATATAAAGGTCATGAAAACGTTTTTAAAACGTTATTGCAAATATTTTGGGCAAACATTTTTCGCAAAATGTTTTTCAACCCCAAAATAACATTCTGTTTAGAATGTTTTGTATCAAGTTTTCAAAAATGTTTTTGGAATGTTATTAAAACGTTTTATACCCTTTATATAACCCGACATTTAAACATTTTCTCTAAAACATTTTTTGTTTGCTGAGCAGTAGATTATCAAAAAATGATTTCTAATGGTATGAACACGTTTTATACCTTTAATATACCCTTTATATAACCCGACATTTAAACGTTTTCTGACAACCTTTTATACCCTTTTGCGAATGATGTCGAAAACGTTTTGTGTTTGCTGGGTACCCACCCACAATGCATTCTTAAGATGCTTTATGCTATTTCAAGGTCAAATCAAAAGCGGATAACCACCGGGTAACTCCTGCAAAGAATCTATGTTTCTGGGAACCTTCTGGGTAACTCATTTGAAATATTTGAGTTTTTGGGAGACTTCCGGATGTCTACCCGAAAACTTTTGGATAACTTAATTAGGTATCCGCAAGGTATCCGCTAGCGGGCACTTTCGGATAACTCTGGAAAAGGTACCCGAAAGGTTTCTGATGACCACCGAATGGTCATCGGGTGGTCACCGGGAAACTTTTCTTTTTGCTATGGGTTAACAGACTCCTGTATTTTGACATCAGAATTCAAAATTGTGATGGAATTACTAGCAACCTGCTTAACACGGTAGTAGTGCCCACAATCATAACCTCGGTCTTATCTGTGTTTAGCATTAGCTTATTGCTATCCATCCAACATAAAATGTCACTGATACAGTCCTGAATTGCGATCTTAGTTACCTCAAACTTCTCAGGTGGACCACTTTGAAATACAACGGTATCAACTTTCGCGGCCCAGTTCTTGATTCTTTGTAATTTTTGGATGTCTGTTTTGGTTGATCCAAGAAGGAACCCATTACAATAATCCAGTCTGGAGAGTATAATGACACAGGTGATGAGATGACGCAGTTGTATGTCATCGGCATACATTATGATACAATACACCAAACTGTAAATTGTGAAAATTGAAGGTCATTGGATCCATGCGGGAAACCTAACTCAATGTCATGAGGAACAGATAACACCCCATTTATGCACAGCCTCGTTGCTTTAAGACAAATATATGTCTGGTCGATCCCATCTTAATACTCTACCTCGAACCCCAATTTCATCGGACATTTATAGTTAACCGTATCAAAGGCACTCCTGAGATCCAACAGAACCAGAAATACTCACTGATGCTGACACATAGCCTACATTTAATGATATCATAATCATATCTCTCACTTTGTACAAAGCTGTCGCTGTAATGTAAATTGGTTTATAGCCTAGGCTGACTGTAAACCTCACCAAGACCATTCTTTTCGATGTGCCTGGTGATGTTATTAATGATAAACTTTTCGAGACATGGGATGTAATTCATCAGCTTTTAGAGACTGTTTCTGGGTGAAATAATTGCTATTAAAACTGTTTAAACGGGAGTAGCGTGGGTGAATTCTCAAAATGGTCTGCTAAAAAATCACTCGCGTCCCCCTTTCGTCCAAAATCTCTATTCCTTTTACCCTACCATAAACTATTTGCCCCCCCCCTCCTTACACATGTTATATCTTTGGGGACCAAAACTAAACTAAACTAAACAAAGAAATGGTTTTTTAACGAGATCTCGAGAACACGCTGAAAATAATGAATTTCAAAATGGAAAAATAAGACGTATACTCAAATATCCAAACTTACTTGTTTTGTGTACTTTCAGTAAACTTTCAGTAGAGGCAGTAAACTGTTTTTATTTATTCTTTTAAGAATCAAACTATATGAAAATATCACCATTTACACATGAAGGAAATACATTCAAATTAATGTTTATCTTTATCTCTTTGTTGCTGTTTTGTTATTTTTCAACAAAATAATATAGCCAGATTGAACATTGAGCTACAATTAGCTTAAAAGCAACATTAATAAGAACACCAATTTGTATGAAAGTAACAAAAACACACAGACAAACAAACATGCACCACAAACAGACTTATCTAATCAACCACATACTCGTACACGAGTTCGAATACTCGTAAAGTAATCGACCACGTAAACAACAATGTACTCGTACTTGAGGTCAAGTAATCGTATGCGCTGGCGAAGTTACGTAATAATCGGATTAACTACCATAGGTGAAAACAATTGTTGAATATACCGCGCTGCACTGATACGTTCACGAGGTACCTCTGCATTGAACCATATCATGCTGATCACTTGAACCTGTAGGAGTAGTATCTTTGAAAAGACCAGTATGGTATTCAATATATGATTGCAGAAATACACAGGTGATGAGTGTAACCTGCTTGTAGTGCAGCACGATATGTTCAAAATTGTTTTCACCTATTGCTATGGTAATTAATCCGATTAATTACGTAACTTCGCCAGCGTATAGTAAGTACTCTGAGAGTACTCTCAGTTGAGTTCGGGCTCTCGTATTCATATACTAGTACGCATACCAAGATACTCGTACCCATGTACTATAGAGCTACTAGAGCCCATTATACTCTACTCAATAAAGATGTATAGTACTTATTTTTCAGTTTGGAGCGCACTAGATAGGGGTGTGTATGAATGTGATTGAGTCACGTAAGTATTCGTACTCGAGTTAGAGTACGAGTACAAAGTTGGACATTCATATGATCGTTCTTGGACTTAGGTGAACGTACTCTACTCGCTTTCATGTCTAAATCCTCACGCTTGTATAGGTGTACTCGTATATAGAAGATCACTCTGACTCTAGTGTTAGTCGTACTCATACTTCTATTACCACCGACTACAAGTACCAATTACCACATCTTTACTCGCGTACCACCCAACCATTAAAACAAGAACAACTAACCGCGAAATGTGGATATCCAACTATAGTTTGCCCCGCAAGGCTACAAAGTACCACTAACCGCGAAATATGGATATCAAACAAGCTTAAACTATAAATTAGTCCCCCGACAAAGGGCAGGGCCTAATGAGGGAAATTATGGGGTAAAAGTATGTTAAAAAGTGACGGGCTGTCGATAACGTTATGTTACGCATTGCTTTCTAGCTCTGCGTGGCCTTATATTGGAACTTCATTACTAAAGAACTCAACAATGGAAGTCGCCGGCCTTGATGTTTGGAACCCAATATCAACAAAAAACACCAAGGCCGCAGGGCCGACAGGCCAGTGGATGGCGACGACTCCCATAGTTGAGTCATTTACTAATAAAGTTCCAATATATTAAAGGCCTCGCAGGGCTTGAAAGCAATGCGTAACCTTAAGGGTGACATGCTGTCTCTATCAGAGTTGACATTTTTAAATTGACTTTAATGTTAAAACATCAGTAACCGTATATGATCAAATCCGCAAATAGATTCATCAGGGTTGTCCATTAAAATTATATGAAAATGTTCTTAAACAAATCCAAATAAAGGTGATTTTAACATACCTCAATGACGTTTCGTGCTGTACCACAGCACTTTCTCAAATTAAATGACCAGCTTTGACCTTTGACGTCGGCTGCTTCCTATTGGTAGCTGACGTAGATGGCGCTGTCAATAACTGATCATAGATGTGCGGAAGGAAGTAGTTCCCACAATCTCTGTTGAGAGTATTAGCCAATAGGAAGCAGCCGACGTCAATGATCAGCTGGTCATTCAATTTGAGAAAGTGCTGTGTTACAGCACGAAACGTCATTGAGGTATGTTAACATCACCTTTATTTGGATTTGTTTAAGAACATTTTCATATATATATATATATATATATATATATAACGTATATGATCAGTGTAAGATCATTTGTAGAACGACTATATACGGCAGTTTAGTTGGGAGACCAGGTTGATAATATATAGCATACCTAAGAAAATGCGAAATCAGTCATAGTAGTACGATTTTGAATTGATTTAATTGTACGTTTAGAAGATTGCGTAAGAAATTGTAATGTCTCAAATGGTGTAAGAAATATGTAATCCTCTTAAATACCATTCTTCTAATTGGCGCATTTCTGCCGTTGATGGGTTGAACATCGATATCAAATTGATATCACATTCTATAAAACAACGAAAGCGAGTTCAAGAATGTTATCATGTTGTTATAAAATAATGAAGTAAGTATGGGATACAATTCTTGGCTTTGCTTTCGTCTATCAACGGCGGGAAGGTGTCAGTTATAAGAATGGTCTATACTGGTTAATGGTGTCGTATTTTTCCATTATCTTTCATACTGAGAGTTTTTCATTTTAATAAGGAGACCAGGTTGCTATATCCATATTACATTTGCAGGTGTTCTAACCAAAACGTTTAATGACGTATTGCAATCTACCTGAGTTATCATGCTGTACAAAATTGGCTCGTTGGAGCGGAGAACACCTGCAAATGTAATATGGATATATTAACCTAATCTCCTTATTAAAGTGCTTACAATTATATGTAGCACCCTATATTAATAATACATGTCATACGGTCATATGAAACACTTTTACAACAGTAAGAGATCATATTCTAAAATATTTACATAGCCTTTCCCGTGATCATCATAGATATGTTCTGCTGTTGCCGTTGCATTTGCCAATCTTCTGTTTTAAGGGGGTACTACACCCCTTGATAAATTTGTGTCTATTTTTGCATTTTTCTCACAAACTAATAACACAATGGTAACAAAAGTTATGTATATTATAGGGGCAAGGAATCCAATTACTACAGTGGAATTTCAGTGACCCAAGACAAGCGGTTCGTTATTTACAGTATGATAAGAAATAAGGTACCGTTAGGATGTACCTCATTTACTATCATATACACTGAACCGCTTGTCTGGGTCACTGAAATGTCAGTATAGCAATTGGATTCCTTGCCCCAATAATATACATACATTTTGTTACCAGTGTGTTATTATTTTTTGAGAAAAATGCAAAAATAGTCACAAATTTACCACAGAGGTGTAGTACCCCCTTAAGCATGGAGATTGGTAGCACGTGAAGGAGAACATGAAGAGTCGGGCACATTATTTCTAGATTGCCTGATGATACAATGCATACGGGCTGTCTATAAGGGAATGGATATGCATATATTATACCGTTTAATATTTACATCGCACAATTTCCTGCATTATTCAAGCCCCCCCCCCCCCTCTTTACCATGTTTATGGGGATAGATTAGCCTTCTATGCAAAGGAAGTTTTAAAACTGATCGTAAAAGTAAGTGACCTTCGGGTGCCGATACCTCCACAGAACCCCACCTCAATATTAATAAGTTTTATATTCCGCGGTGTTGCATAGAATTCCATAGTGTTAAATTATTATACAAACGAATGCTTCACACTTTACCCAACCAAGTAGTGAAGCCTAAAATATAAGGTAAATACAGAAACTGAAAAGTATTGTTGTACAATGCAAAAAAATACAACAGTTGCAGTTAAAGAATGCCCACAGAGTCAGAGTGCATCATGCATGACGGAACATTAGTACCAATTGGATGCATCAGCGCATCTGGAAAAGGGTATCGACTTTAAGTTTGGTTATGGAAGCTTATAGAATGCTATATGGTTCTCAACTTTATCAGAGAAACATCATAGCGGGACAGAAGCATACAATGCCGTCGCATATTCCGATCCTCTCTGTGGTTCTAAAGAGGATTGGTCATTAAAATTCATGTATTCCATTCCTTCTGATCTGCGCCCACCCGGAGATCCCATTGGGATATTGTCACTTGGATGTTGTGGCCCTTTAACGTATCTGTTTTTATCAACAGCTGCGTACGTAGGGCTCCAAAAATTGTTAGAATTCGTTGAAGACGAAGCTCCGGAGGCTGTTCTATTCACAGGGATATGTTTATTGTCACTTGTAAATTTCTGAGAATGGTAGTCATTTTCCATCTCCAAGTTCGAATAGTTTGTCCTTCTGTCTTTTGCATTTTTCTCGGAGACAAAGCTACGTATTGAAATATCATCAGTTGTCTCTTCATAAAGTTGCGATTGTCTCTGTTGATCCTCCAGGTAACGGAGGTGGTCACCATTTTCGTAGACGACCCTATCGGTTTTACGTTTCTTAGATACCGATGGTTTTTTAGGTCTTGGTGGCGCAAGAGGAACCATTGACCCAACAGGTGTGCTTGTCGTTGTTGGAGGTGATGAATCCATTACTGAGGAAGCATCTGGTATCGATGATTGTACCATATTTGCATTGCCATTGTTGGTCATGGAGAATATGTTTACATCCAGATCCTCTTCGAAATCTAAGATATGGCCATTGTCAAACCGAGTTGCTGTAGAGCGTCGTTTTGGTGACCGAGCCACCCAAATGAATACGACGATAATGATAAGGCATGAGATAAAAACCGCCAATGCGGCACTCGCTCCAATAACTAAACCAAGGGGTAGTATGGGTCCTCTTCCAGGACTTTCGGTCTGTCTTTTAGGTATGTTAGTACTTGCGGTTAATCCAGTTAAACTGTAAAACTTTGTCGTCGTTAAGCTAAGAGAACTTGTTGTTGAGCTACGAGAGCTAATAGGTGTTTCAAACTTATTCACAAGTAGACGTATGGTGCAGCTTTTAGTTAAACCTCTATATGTGGAATTTCGTGATGTGCACATGAACGTAACACCGTGGTCCCTCTCGTACGACGTTGTTACAATCGCATTGGTTGCTCCAACTAAATCTTGTTCTGTAACTCCCCACAGATCTGATCGTGTCCAATCAAGAACAACAGGTACTCTGTTGACTTCAGAATTCACATCGCAAGTTAGAACCACCCCAGTGTTATCATCTATTATGAGCTCACCATTTGTACCCATCGGTGTATATGATATACCAGGGCCTTCGTTTGAAACCAGGCATGTTGGTTGAGGGATGTGTTGGACGATAAGGACGACAGTTGGAGAGTTTTGTAACTGCCCTGAAAGCCTCATGCTGCAATAGTAGTCACCGCTATCATCTTCATGGACTTCTTTAATGATAAGACCAATTCCAGCCGCAGTTGTTGGATCGAACTCATTTCGGAAGACAGACGTTTCGTAATAAGATTCAGACCGGCCGTCCCTGAAGTAGGCAAACGTTTCATCTACATACCGCATTAGCAAGCTGTTCTGGAAGTATATCTCAACTTGATCCCGTGTTGGGTCATAATTGTTAGCTGAACACAGAAATCCTAAATTGGTTTCTCCAACAATGGCAACGTTGGTCGGTTTACTCGTGCCAAACTGTACAGTTTGTGTTTGCACGTTAACAGGTAGCAAAAGTATAATGGCTAAACATGCCATATGCAAACAGCGTAAAGTTCCTGGTTCCATGCTTTGTATCGTTATAGAGACAATCGTGAAAATAATCTCTGAGAGACCAAAAATAACATGGTGTATTTTAATTTGTCCTCATTAGTCTGTGAAAGCGGTACTAATTTGACATTGGCATGCACTGTACAGGTACAGTTAAGCCTAGACTTTAACCGTGACCTTCCAGTCTCGATGCGCATGAGTTACTTCTTTTAAAAGTATTAAACCTTTACACGCGATGATGTCAAGCGCAAAGTGTGACCATTAGATTCAACAAATTAAAAAATACAAAAATCAATAGATTCTATTTTATTTCGACATCATGGGGTAATTTAAATGAGCATGAACAAACACAGTACATTTGAAACATATACATGTGCAAATATTTAAGAAATATCGTGTATTAGGATTGTTAAATTTATTGAAATTTCTAACCGTTGGCAAATATTATAGTTAACAGCACCCAAAGGTGTGCCCAATATACGGTTACACAAATATATCTATTAGTCAGATACACCTACATGTATTACAAGCCATGACCACTAGTTAACAATAATCACTGATATGGTTTAACACAGGAATAACAACGGGTAATAAAAGAAAAATGACATCAACAATATAACACAGAGGATAAATCAAACTAAAAGATAAGAATTAGGATAAACCAAACTAAAAGATGAGAATTAAACAAAGTAATATCTTCCTTGCTCCGAAATGATAAAGTTTAGTCTTGCAAGTTGCAAGTACATATGGAATTAAGACAACATTGACCGCTTTGATATATTTTTACATACGAGTGGCGGTCAGTAAGTATTGAAAGTTGTCTTGTTACTATGGATAATTTTCAAGGCATTTCTCTATGATCTCACAAACACTGTACCTTTGTCTTTCAAACAACACATGTAAAAATGATATCGCACACTTGATTGCGTCGCAGCATTAGCATAAAAACAATGGTCTACAGTCACTGGCTGAAAACAAGTCGATTTATTAAGGGAAATAAGATGCTAAAATGAGGTATTGTTGTATTTTTTACATTTTCTCAGGAATTAAAGAATAAAGAGTCCTGCTTTTTGGAATAGTAGTAACACAAACTTCCAGCTCATAAAACCACCTTTGTCGAGCTGTTAAGGTTTTAGTTTTATTATAATATGTATTATTTTTTGACAAACACAAGGCTTTTCTTTCTCTAAACATTTTGATATTACCAGCAATAGCAAAATTTTATTTTTTTGCCAGTTCTGTTTTCTAACCCTTAAAGATTACAACGGGAGTTTCCCTAGAAAAATACATTTTATTATTCTACTATTGTTACATTTACACAAAAAGTAGTGGTAAAAAGAGATAGGTCATTGTTTGAATGAGAAATTTTTATTTAAAAATTGTCTGATTATTTCAGGTTGAAATTAACCATAAAAAACCCACATGAATTATTCAATTTCTATTTACATAGCATTTTGTAATTTTCTGAGACCTATTTATATGAAATTTGACAATTTTCATACATTTCCAGCATGTTATATCGATCATCCCACCTACGCATGCGCAGATTGTTGTTTAATTTTCATCAGTTAACATAATCCTGAGTACCACCTCTCACACGAGACCAGTCGTTAGATTTCCCTCTGTTTCGTTTTGGAGATAATTAAAGTTATATGTAATAACTACTTTATCATTTTTGACATTTTTGCAGGATAATGTTAAACTTCCCATTTCCAACCAAGTGTACTGACAAGTCTCATATTTTACCAAAAGCAGACCCATGACCTAGTGTTTACTCCTGCCCGAAACATAGACATATGCACCATGTACTGTTGCTGTTCTCGAACGTTACAAACACGTGCCTTCGCTGTAATTTAAAAGGCCCGCCTTTTGGCGTGATTTGGCAGTGTACCTAGTCTATTGGTTTAAGGCTAATACTGTTACGTAATCAAGTATATGGTATAATTTATAAATATATGGTTTGAAAGACAAGGGTACATTCTTCATGTGATCATCAGGAATTTCGATCTAAATATTCAATATAAGGGGTCAAAGGTCAACCTTCATTATATACTGACCGACCCTCGTATTTCAGATTTCATTGAACAAGGTGTGATAAATAGAAATATAGTAAGAACCCTCGATTTTCTGTACAAATAATGACTGCTCCGATAGCAAACATAAATGGATCGATTTGATAATGCAGGTTATATTTATTACATGGTGTATAGAAACATGGAATAGAAAGAACTACAAATAATTCCTCTGGTGACCTCTGTTGAAGCGCTTGAATGGGTCAAATCAATTTACTAGGAATCTGTCAAAATATCAATTAACAAAAGCAACATTTCACACGTCTGAGCCGCCACGAGCCACAAATTTGTCTTTGCCAATTATCACGCAAAGTAACAAGAATAGTTGCAGTTGTTTACAAAAAGTTTAACGGTTCATAAACATCTTCCTGTTAATTAATTGGAATAATTTTGCATGCAATAAAGTTGTTTTTAAGCAGGTATTCAGTATCGAAGTTACGTAATGTTACTATGTCAACGGGATCACGCGCTAGAGTAATGAACCACGATCGAAATGATCACCACATAAAGTATATGGCACTCGAAGGCATACCAAAGTAGCGTGATCCGGTAACCAAGAGAATTACGTAACCACTTCGATGCTGAATTCTTTGCAAGGGCGTGTATTGTAAATGGAATACACTCTAAATTTTGCAACGGTTAATGTAGTTGTGAACAATGGCCATATGGGTGAACCCTTTGTTGCACTCTCTTGATGCTACATGTATGTACTTTAAATAAACTTATTATGATATAATTACCATTAAATGGCCATATGTGTCAAAATTAGTCTCTGGGTAAAGAACTCGTAATTGTTAGAAGATAATTTCTTTGCTCTTTATACTAACTACACCATGCATTTTTGAGTGTTTGTATTTTCGGAACAATTATGTGTTATTGCAATATAAATAGCCAAGAAATTACTTGTACCAATTACGAGCCCTTTTCCAAAAGACAATTGACAGTACCTGTATCAATGGCTGTTTTATTGGATTTATATTTTTATAATAGGCACTGTATGTACACAGGTTTATTCAAAGTACGTAGCATCAAGACAGTGCAACTAACGGTTCAACCATTTGTTCACAACTACATTATCTGTTGCCAAATTTAGAGTGTAGCACCGATGAAGATATACAATGTTTCATATTCCAGGCATCGAGCCCGGGACCTAGCGAGTGAAAAACAAAATCTACCTGCCTACGTAATTTTTTCATTTATTTTACTTAGCATTATTTTTTCTTTTGATTTAGCTATCCTACGTTGAGTGAGTGTGTGGATTAGGCATTGTTACTGCAGGTGTCTCCCGTAATGAAGAGCTGATTTTTACAAAAATCTTAAATTTGTAAGACATTGACTTACTAGTTATTATTTATTGTCGAGCTAAATAGCAGGTTGAGCGATTTCGGATCAATACCAGCTTTTGTATACGAGAAAAGAACAAAATAATTGTACAAAAACAAAACTATATGCCTAGCCACTGATACAGTTTTTAATGCCTCTACCCTCTACAATATAATATTTGTACAATTTATCAATTTACCCGTTGTATATTGTGATATCAGTCTAAATAGTAGGACTATATGACATTTCATGGGAAGCAGATAGCATATATTTTCCCATGTATAATGTAACAATTCTCGTAATTTTAGCACAATTTGATCATAATTATCCCTATTATTGTCACGGTAACCGGTTGAGGCATAAAAACCCCTCATGATAACAACTATTGTTCTAGGTACTTTAACTGTGTGGCCCAAAGACCTGACACCTTAAACCACTTTGTTTTATCTTAGAATACAAATGTATGCATAATATACATTATGCACATCAACAGGTTGTTAATCTGAACACCCTTACCAGGTCATTCTCATTCGGAATATTTTCCCTATCGGAATTATGAAGTGAGCTTAATGATAACAGATAACAACTTCCTCGTGAAAACTCTGTACTAAACTATGTGGTTTAGTACAGAGTTTTCACGAGGAAGTTGTTATCATTAAGCTCACTTCATAATTCCGATAGGGAAAATATTCCGAATGAGAATTACCTGGTAAGGATGTTCAGAATAACAACCTGTTGATGCATAATGTTGCAATATGGGATAATATGGATTCTTTCATAAATAACCAATTATTATTATCAGGAAAGGCAAATACACAATATGTTGTATATATTGTGTATTTACCTTAAGTAAGGCTATAACATCGTAATTTCAGTTGTCAGAAAATTTATTTCAACAATTGTTTAAATCACATAAAAATGTCTTTTACACACAAACCGTTATCGTAAGTGTGATTGATGATACAATATATCCATTTACAGATAGAGCATCAATAAAAAGAATAAAAAGAAACAATAGACAATAAATCGTTAATTTGATGTTTGGAATGTTACGCGGGATGATTCTCAGGCTATAACCAAGGGTAGACGAGTTAGTGTTGGTCGAAGCAGCCAAAAAACCAATTTTCATTATCAAAATCAATATATTATTGAAAAATAACACTTTCATGTTTTGCAAAAGTTCATTCTACAAATCATATACTTTGAATACTTGCTTGATTTATTGTTGTTAATGAGTTATGTACGTTTTACAAAGTGTTGTTGTTTCAGCCCTAATTACAACATAACTCAAGAACAACAGGACCTACAAAAGTACATCTGTGATATTTAAATTCTTCTACACACTCGCTATGAAATGATTAATTCAATTTTTGCCAATTCGCAAGATGCCGTGAACTACCAAATCACAACAGTTAAAAATAGTTGCTAACCTTAAGACTAGCTTGTACGAAAACCAATATGGTAACGAGAATTTGAAACTAATGGTTACGCTAACTGAAAACAATAATCAAATTAAGAATTACAATATAATATTCATCATTAAAATTATTAGAGCACATTTGAACTGTTTGTCGGAACTTATATACCGTATTAAATATTAAGTAGGTCGGGTTACAAGAATTCGTCATAATAATCATCAAAATAAGCCCACAAAACACATACCGCATTATTAATTGCAATCTTATCTTGTTGTTTTTGATGTGATGCATTAATGCTCGTCATGCCACTTTCGTTACGGTGTATTGCCTGATGTAATGACGGCAACCATGCAAAAGACATAAATGCTTTATACCTCTTCTTATGCTTTTCGCCTCTTCTTTTGTCAGTAAACTGCTTTCAAGTTATTTGAAATTATAGGTATTAATCTATGATTGTTTAAAATAACTTTTAAAATTATCTATGTATAATTGAACTTATAATAACGAATAATAATCGTTTAAAGTACAATAACTTGCATACAATAGTTAACAATTTACATCTTAAATAAAGTATATCGTAAATGAAGTAAATTGATATTTTTTTTTCGATTTACACTTATCTGAGTAATCACAATAAACGTATCAAATAATAACTGCACCAATCATACCAATTAGAAGTTAATATCAAGTTTAAGGTGTCGTTCATTTTGATAAAACAAATCTCAGTAAATGTATTGAAAATTCCCGTTGAAGAAAAAAGATTACTTAAGAGGTGGTACTACTCCCCCTGATTAATTTTGTGTCTAATTTTGCAATTTTCTCAAAAAAATAACAAAACACTGGTAACAAAGTTATGTATATTATAGGGGCAAGGAATCCAATTACTTCACTGAAATTTCAGTGATTCAAGACAAGTGGTTCATTATTATATGTTAAGAAATGAAGTACATTGTAGCGGTACCTCTTTTCTTATCATAAATAACGTACCGTTTGTCTTGAGTCACTGAAATTTCAGTGTAGTAACTGGATTCCTTGCCACTATAATATACACAACCTTTGTTACCAGTGTTTTATTATTTTTTGAGAAAAATACAAAAATAGTCACGAATTTATGAAGGAGTGTAGTACCACCTTAACATACTAATACGTTAAGGTACATTTCCTACTTTTTACGTAATTGACGAAGGCATGCAGAGACAATATGTGACGTGTCATGTCAAAAGGAGACACTTTTGGGCAGGATCGCAAATGGAGAAAAAGCCAAAAATCTGCCCGGGGTGATTTTTTTCACAATTTGGGTTTGTTGCGAATTTCTGATGTTATTAATGTTAAAAATATTATATGATAGTTTCAGACCGGAATATAAAATATAACTGGCAACTTGTCTTTTTTGAGACATTTTTCAAGGTAATTCCTTCTCTCAACATTATCAATAATATTTTTAAAGGCTGATATCTCAATTTCCAATTTTATAATATCATAACTTACAAACTCAATACCGTCGCTTAGGAATGTCCGATTTTATTGGGGAAAACAGCGTTGTGGAGCTAAACATCTCTATATTTAAGATATGTAAAAACCTCAGAATTGATAACCTGCCCAAAAGTGTCTCCTTTTGACATGACACGTCACATATGTTTATGAAAATTGTTGCGCTATAGTTCCACAACAACACGAAAACAAATAAACAGAAACGGTAAGTTGAAATAGGACAATTGTGGTTTATAAGATGACAGATGATAATTCTAATTTGCGATCTGTATTGAAAGAGAACCTATTCATCTTTAGACTGTCTTTGTTATATAATACTTGCACATCGTCAAATCGTGTCCTTCCAATCTTTCGTTTCATAGACTGTCTGATGCAGACAACGATGATGATAAGAATGCTGGCAAGGCAAAACACACTGATTGCTACACCGACGCCGACAATCAAACCAAGGGGAAGCTTAGTCTTCGAAGAACTCTGAATTTGAGAGGATGATTTGGCGGTAGTTTGAGCAGAAGCAGCTTTAGTAAAAGTAGTAGTTTTAGAAGTATTAGTAGTTTTAGTAGAAGTAATTTCAGTAGAAGTAGCTTTAACAGAAGCTTGGGTGAGTTTTGTAAAAGGTGTAGAGACCTCGATTCTACGGGAAATCTGAACTTTTATTGTACAAGATTTGGTGAAACCGTAGTAGGTACGATTCCTTGCTTTACACGTATACACCACACCATCATCGTCAGTAGAAACAGATAAAGAAACACTGTCTTCAAGGGTAGGTCCAATAAGTTGCCGCTCAACCACAAACGCACCATCTGATCTGGACCAATCTAAGGTAACAGGTACACTGTTGACTTCAGAATGTACATGACATATCAAAGTTACATCCACCCCTTCGTCTGCGATTAGCTCACCATTTTTACCATCGTGGTCATACCACGAATACGTTGCACCACGAGTGCTTGGCACCATACAAGTAGGTTTAGGAATATGTCGAACATAAATACGGACGGGTTGCGAGGTTTGTATTTGTCCACCGAGAGTCATGTTGCAATGGTATTCCCCATCGTCATCTTCATTTACCTCATGAATAATCAACCCTATCCCAACCATTGTACTTGATTCCGTTTGAAAAATATCCGTTTCGTAATAAGTGCTCGGTCGATCCTCTCGGAAGTAGTTTATGCTACCTTCAGCGAAGCGCATAAGCAAAGATTTCTTGAAGTAAATCTCAACCTCATCCTGGTTGAGTAAATATACATCTGTGGAACATAACAATCCTATTTGTTGTCCAACAACAGCGGTATTAGTTGCTGCTCCAGTTTTGCTAAATCGCACTATTTGTGCTTTCAAGATCGCAGGCAATAGAAGCATGATCCATATTGTTGATGTAAAACAGCAAAGTGATTTTCGGAACATCTTTACTATTGATCATAAATAGTACAATCACAAAAAAGAAACGTTCTGCTCACACGTCCAGACATCTGCGCTGATAACAAACTGTGCTCCTCAAATTATTTCGCTCGTGTTTTTAAAGCCTAACATTCGGCCGTGACTGTTTACAAACTGCGCATGATCTAGTTTCTAGGCCTGAATAAGCTTACGTCGGGCGTATTATTTTCAACTATATATTATTTATTTGTGACGCTAATGCTCTCACACTAATTGTTAAATGGTTAAGTGCATCCTCAAAAACAAACATCAATAACAACAACAAAACAACAATAGATAAGATTGTAGCGTGCTGAACGACTTCGAGATTTGAAAAGAAGACAAGATTTGATTTTAAGGGAGTTTGGTTATTTACAAATAAACCAATAAAACATAATACGTCACAGAACAGTTAAATTGGTCTGGAGGAATTTTAAAAACAAGTGATTCAAACACAAATAGTTGTACTATTTACATAAACTAAAAACTAATTTTGACAGTTCACAAACACTTTATGACAATTTGTTTTAAATGAAATATATATTTATAATTGGTTTGGTGAATCTTAAGGTAATCTTTATTTTAGGTTATTGTTAATAATATAGACTACCATTACGTTCATAAAAGGAGACGAATTACTTTCCATTTGTTGGAGTTTAATGTATAGGCATATCAAATGACAACCTAGTGTTAATGTGTTCTTTCATAACTTCCGTCAATACAATGCACTAATTGTACTAATTATTCATTTTGGTGTCAAGTGGTATCCAGACCAATTTCATTAGTAACCAAAATATTTTTATTTTATTTTGACTGAATACAAATATTTCTTTTTGTCAAACAAAAGGTATCATATGTAGTTGGTTGTAAATGGGTATGTAAATTTGTTTAAATCTGTAACCTTAAGCTGACCTAACAATCTTAAAAACACATAATTCTTTTCAATTTACTCGTCCACACATATCGTGAAGTAATTTTAAGCGAATCGTGATTTTTGTAACGATATGGGTAATTGTATCGATATCAAGAGTATTAATATCCATTGTTAAATGTTGTATATGTATACCATAATTCAAGACCAAATTAAAACGACTTGTTTGCGTAGGTCGTCCTGTCAACCAGACTGAAAATACCGTACTGCGCAGGTCAGCAACCAATCACGCCGGTCCTTTGCCCTGACGTTAGACGCAAACTAGTCTTTTTAATTTTATCTTTGATTATATGAGGTGGTGACATTACTCTGTGTAGTTACTTAATGAATTGCTTTTCTTTGTTCAGTCCTCTCCATTTGCACATTTAGTCTAATAAATGGATTTCTGTACTGTTTCATGTGCGAACTTTGTTAATAGAATCTAGTCTCTGATTTACAATGGTGAAATGATTCATATGTATTTGTTGATGTATTGCTTTTTTATTTAAATCTAAATAAAGAGGAATTTTTGTTACACTTTACTTTTGTTTGTATGACAAATATAATGGGGTTTCAAATGGTATGTACAGTAATAATGGTTGAAGAACAATTGCAACAATTCCCTACTATTACCACTTTACCATTTTGCAGGCAAAGGAATGTTAATGCATCAATATCAAGCTTCAAGAAATCCAATCATAAAATCAGTCATCTTTCTTTTGTGTGAAAATGTTTAATAAATCATAGCTGTGGAAAGATAAAAATAAATCCAATCATACTGCATGTATACTAAATATGCAGCAGGCAATTATTGATGTGTGAGAGTAACTTTAAAAACAAAATCACTAATTCTTCCTGGAATTATCTTGATCTGTTTTCTAAACGAAAAAATGGTCGGAGCTTTACTCAAATGAAATGAAATTTTATTTCCAAATCGCAGTAACAATAACATTACGCCAACTCACTCTCAAAGAAGTCTTACCGTTAGTCATAAAATTATTTATTATAAGACCGGCAAAACAAAACAAACCCATTCATTATAAATATTGTCACATGTACACATTCGGAGGAGACGGTGCCCAAATTTTACGTCCTGTTTCTTTTATTATTTTTATTATTATTTTGTCCTTCCGAATAAAAAGGCAAGAAAAAGCTGCAAATAAAAATAGCTACAAACATAATTTTTATGTTGCATTTGAAGGTGTTTTTAAATCAGTTTATCCCTAATGTAAATTTGCCACATAAATACATTTTGTTCATACACTCTTAGATAGCGAGAACCAATCAGAGCCATCGTTAGAAACATCTAAACCAGGCATTGATTGTGTCCAAATGCACGGGCGAGCACTCCGCGTACTACTCGCACTCGGCAGTGCTTCCGGACGCGTTCATTTTTCTTGCGGGTTGATGCATTTATATTTGCTTGTATTTTCCAACACTTTTAGTGATTATTTCGTTATAAAAACAGCAAAAATCGCGTTTGTTTTTTTCTTCTCGTGTATGAAATAGGTTAATGAACGCGTATTACTTGTTGCTCGAGAAATTAGACAAAACAAATTATTTTAAATAATGCACTTGCGCTGATGTTGATGCGTCTAATACTCCCTGCATTAACCTATAATTAACATCCCAGCAAACACAAAAACATTTTAAGAACATTTTAAATAAGTTATATTTTGGCTTTTGGTTTAGGTAAAAACGTTTTAATAACATTAAAATGTCGGGTTATGTAAAGGTCATGATAACGTTTTAAAACGTTTTGTATGAAAACACACTACAACAATATTTTTAAATGTTTTCAAAAAATGTTATTGTAAACTATTTTTGCAAACATTTTTGCCAAATATTGTGTCCACACTTAAATATCATTATGTTAAAATATTTGAACCCAGCAAACACAGAAATGTTCTTAAAATGTTTTTTTTAAACCTTTTAATAACATTTAAATGTCGGGTTATATAAAGGTCATGAAAACGTTTATAAAACGTTATTGAAAATATTTTGGGCAAACATTTTTCGCAAAATATTTTTCAACTCCCAAAGTAACATTCTGTTTAGAATGTTTTGTATCAAGTTTTCAAGAATGTTTTTGGAATGTTATTAAAACGTTTTTATACCCTTTATATAACCCGACATTTAAACGTTTTCTGTAAAACATTTTTGTTTGCTGAGCAGTAGATAATCAAAAAATGTTTTTAAGGTTATGAAAACGTTTTATACTCTTAATATACCCTTTATATAACCCGACATTTAAACGTTTTCTGACAACCTTTAATAACCTTTTGCGAATGATGTCGAAAACGTTTTGTGTTTGCTGGGATATTAAACATTAAATCGCGTCATGCGCACATGCACTGTAACGAGCTGTATCGCACTTCCAAAAACGCGTTCACTAAATGATCATTTCCCGCCAATTCCCGGATGCAGATTCGAGTTCCTGAACTAATTAAGCCCCTTAGAAAAATATGACAGTTGATTTTTTTAAATTCCGTGTGATAAGAGGAACAATTTGAGATACATTAATTACAACATGATGGGACTATTTTTAGGTTTTTCCCCACTATGACCTTCGACCCCTCGTGGGAACCACAGGGGGCATAGAAAAAATGGAACCAATCAAAATTTTATCATTTCAGGTTTAAGGATGCCAAAAGAAATTGGTTCCATTAATGTAGGAATATAAAATCCCAAACCCATAGCGCCCTGTACTATGAAATTATAATATTTTAATAATGTACGTCCATTGGGCTAAAATAAAGGCAATTTGTGTATTAGGTCCACGAAATGGTCTCAGGTCAAATTATTGCCTGCCCGAGTATATCCAATGCCAATTTCATACCTGCATGACCTGGCTATTTATAACTTTTCTAAACCTGAGAAAGTAACAATACAGAGGCTTATTCACACACGTTTCAATAGTTTAAAATAAATTTATTCGCGAATAATTGACCTTTTAGCGGATTTTTTCATATTGCGTGCGTTTCATCGGTCAAGCATAAACATATTTTAAAGTTCAGTGCTTTTCATAATAGATCTATCTAATGTCCGTGATTCTAAAACTTCATAGATATGGTCGTTATGCTGATTTGAGTCCATGTTGACAGCATCTGTTGTTATCGGCATGTAATCTGTGTCGTTGTGGGCCACCGTTGTTGTCGGCATGTAATCTGTGTCGTTGTGCGCTCCCGTCGGCAAATAATCCACCCTATCAGAACTATCTGTAGTCTCGTTTTTAGTTCGATTATAAGCTGGTATCCGTAGTGAATAATACGGTGCACGTTTTCTTTTTGGTTCCACAGGAACGCTTGAATAGTACGGCTCGTTTCTCCGCATATGTTCATTTTTTCTAGCATTCCTTTTTGAGATACAAACAGCTGCTAAAACAATCAATAACAAAACAATCAGCATTCCAATAGAGGCACCTGCTCCAGTAAATACCTCCGGAGGGATTCCATAGCCATCTGTGCTATTGTTCTCATGGAGAATATAAGTTACAGTCTCTATCGTTGGTTCTAAAGTATTGTTTGTGAGTGTTACAAATACGTTTATAGAGCACGTGTGAGTAAAACCTCTGTAGCTAGAGTTCTTAGATGCGCAGATGTAAGTAACATTATCATTATCAGAAGTTATCGGAAAAGTTATACTCGCTGATATGTGATCAAGAGGTCTGTTCTTGTTTGGTTGAAACATTACTCCACCATCCGACTTCGTCCATTCTAATAAGGCATCAACGAAATTGTCATTTTTGTCGACATTGCACTGTAGAGTGACATTAATCCCTTCATTTGCAATCAATACACCATTCGAACCGTTTCCTTTATACTTGCTACCAATCATATCAGTTTCAACTGCGCATGTGGGTTTAGGCATTTCTTTAACTTCTATATCAATTGGTAGACTGTTATTTGTCTCTCCTGAAAGAGTCATGCCGCACTGATACCTACCGGCATTGCGTTTATTCGCATCCTTGATGATGAATGCTATCCCAACTACAACATTTGTCCCACCGTGACTTAGTATATCTACCTCGTAGAATGCGTTGAAGTCCTCCATGTAGTATGTAAAATTGCCATCAGCAAAGCGCACCAGTAGGACATCTTGATATGTAATTTCAACATGATCTCGGTTTTGATTGAACATATCTGCTGTACACACAAAACCCACACGTTGTCCAATGACTACAACGTTCGTGAAGGTGTTAAATCGCACATGTTGGGTAGTGAGAACTAAAGCAGGAACCAGGCATACGAAACAGTGTAAAAATAATTGCGTTTTGCAACGACTTATTTTTGAACACATCATGTCCATTGTAGGATGCGTCCAAAATATATATCGCTGGTTTCATTATATCAGTGTACAGGTATTCATACATATTTACTGGTGTTATCATGTACGGTGGTTTTGCTGTTGAATTCGGTGCTTATTGTCCCATCCCACAATGCATTTCACCATTACCGTTAGTTTCCTCTAGAGCTTGGATGGTAGTCGTTTCAGTTGTATGCGAATGTCACCCTATGTCCAATGCAGTATAAAATGAATAGTTTGCCTTTGATTTATGGCGGCCAGAGATGAGCGTTAAGCAATAATTTTATATGGTACAAACTCGTTTATTGTTTTTCACTGAATTGCTTTTTAAATGATATTACCGGTAATTTCCCTACCTTTTCGTAGCACAATTAGCTGTAGTTTCCTAGTTTAGTAGCACTAGAAATGCCCTTATGAAAGAAAATGTTTAAGAATAAATTAACAGCTCAACGCAACTTTCAACTCCGTTATTGAGAAGGTGGACTCAGGATTTTTATAACAAAAAATCACAGGTCGCAGTGAGGCTAAAGGTAGATTTATCAAAGGTTCCTAAAGTACTCATTGCACTCTCACCTTACAGTTCATATGTTTCTTATATATATAAATATCAAGACTTATCGCTTTGATTCACTCTAAATCACTAAACTACAAATGCGACCTGCTCCCACGAAATGAACGTAAAGAAGCAAGTTGGGACTTTTAAGACGTTCCAACGGTTGAGTTGATATTCTTTGTTTGTAGACACCTTTATAATCAGTGGTATGTTCCTCGTGAATGGGGACATAATATACTGTTATTTATTTCACAAGGGACATACCACTGACAATACAGGTGTCTTCAAGCAAAGAACATCAACTCAACAGTTGGAAGGTGTCGAAACTCCCAACTTGCACCTTTACGCTCATTTCGTGGGAGACGATCACTTATTGAGACAAATACATTATTTTTAAGGGCGAAGAAACCAATTAGTATGATAAAATGTGACCGTCCACCACAAACCAATCCTAAAGTCGGCAAATTGTATTACAGTGTAAATTGTACATAAAGGTCGTATTCACAGGTAACTCAAGTTGGTGCTACATGTATCTCATTTTGCTAGCGCCATTCGAACACCTTTAAAACCAATCAATAATCCTATTGTTGAAGAGAAAACTTCTACCTATGTGTATAGAATCCTTAAATAGCTCTATAGTCTTTGTTTGCTTTGGCTAAATCCTGTTTACGTGGTGGGATACAAAGCATTCTATTTTGTCTAGGTATGTATAATCAACAATTAACAATGAGAGGATATTCCTGAACCTCGTTGACTTGGGGATGATTTAAAATGACCGCCAATTATGACTGTTTGATATTTATTGCCAGCAATATGGAAAAAGAGACACATGTAGAACCTAAATAAGGTACCATTTTGTTGAAGGAGCAAAGTTCAACAAACCATAACCCCGCTTCTGGATATCATCAAATGATCTCATCTCATCTCATCTCACAGGCTGTGTCACCCACTGTCGGATGTAGCCCTCCTCAAGTAGCTTCCATTTGCTTCTGTTCTGTGCTTCTCTTGCCCAGGTTGTACCCAGATAGGATGTGAGATAATCACGCCATCTTCGTTTTTGTCTTCCCCTTCTTCTCTTTCCTGTTCTTGGCTGCCATTCCGTTAACCTCTATGTCCATCTATTGTCGTCTCTACGAGCTATGTGTCCCGCCCATCTCCACTTTGCCTCCTTGATCCTTTCCATGATATCTTTGACATTAGTTTTGTCCCTGATTTCCAAATTTTTTACTTTGTTACGTATCAAATGATATACCATTTTAAAGCTTATGATATATATTTTTTGAACACGCAATAAAACAAAATTGGCCTGTTGTTTCGTGGTGGATGGTCACAAATGTGTTTTTAATAATATAAACAAACAATTATGGTCAAGCGTCTGTTGTGGCAAGCGCACCAGGCGTGGAAATGGAACACAATAAAACCGCAATGCACGCCGGGAAGATGTTTAACCAATACCGGGCACTTCATATGTCATACATAATGATTCGCTTGAATTACCCCTATTTACCGAATCTGAAAAGGAAAGTGTCGACCCATGCAATTTGCCATTGAGTGCAGCGATGACTTCATAATGAGAAATTAAGTGTGTCCTTGGTATAATAAAATTGCATGCCACCCTGAAAATTTGGAAAAACATTGAATATAAAAATACAAAGGACGTTTAAAGAGAAACACCCACCATGTGAATGCAGCAACAAGTCATTAAAATGTGATTGTGATTGTTTCTATTTTTTACTTCATGATTAATTGTGTAATGTATAAAGCTTAAAAATAAAACACAATTCGAAAAGTCAAGTATGAATCACGAACAGACTCATTTAATATTTTTAGGGCACTCCAACCGCACAAATAAGATTTATATATTTTCTGACAATTAAAAGATAGGATATTCTGTAAGTGAAAAGAACCGATCTAAGAAGGGCTATTGACGTTATGTGATGCGATCAAGCAAAATCAGTCGGAACCCGGAAATATTAAATTTTCAGTTTCTTATACGATAGTAAAAAGCATTTACAAAGCTAGCTGGATGTTGCAGAAAACCCCATTGAAATTGAACAACCAGTTCCAAAGATATTAGCAATCAAAGAGTTTCCAAAACAAGGGGAAACAAAGGAAATATCCCCTTTGTTTGACTATATCTCAAAATCAATATTTCCGAGTTCCGATTGATTTTGCTTGATCGCATCACATATTCGTCAAATATTGCATCCCAGCAAACACAAAAATATTCTTAAAATGTTATAAACGTGTTATAAAAACGTTTTGATTTTATTCAAAACGTTGAAATTTAAATGTCGGTTTATAAAGATCATAAAAACGTTCTTAAAACGTTTCATATGAAAAATCACTGCAACAACATTTTAAAAATGAGAGCTTCTAATCCCGTTTCGACATTCTTATCTCATCTTATCATGCTTATTGCCTCTGTGAACTGTATAACTGTAATATATCCGCTACTGGATAGTAATTCTATTTGCCTCAACTTTCTTTCAGTTTGCAACAATTCAGTTGGTTGTAAATACCCATCCGCATTGGACATGGGTGTTAGGTATTCATCTTTTGGCTCTAAATACCCATCACTGTTTCCGCTAATTGATGGTAGTTCTTTTTGCCTCAAATGTCTTTCGTTTTGCGGCAATGCAGTTGGTTGTAAATACCCATCCGCGCTGGACAAATTAATGGGTGTTAGTTACGGGGTGTTAAGTATCCATCTCTAGTCACTAAATACCCATTGTCATTGAAAATATGATGATTTATGTTTATATTCGGATAGTCTTCCGACTCAGCCGTTTGAAAGCTTGGGTATACGATAGTACTCGGTGATGAATTATAATGGTGTTTCATTACTAGAGTCTAGAGGCCGTTATCATTATTAGTCCGACATCTGCGTATGACAAAAATTATAGCCACTACGAATAAGAACATCAATCCAGCTCCTCACGCAACTATGGCGATTGGGATTGGTATGGAATTGGTGCCTGAGTTTTTGAACTCTTCATTAAAGTTTCTGTCGCAGATGACATCGTTTCTAAATTTGCTGAAGATACTGTGATCAGGGCCTTTTGCTGACACCTTGGCATGGCAACATGATTGCCAACCCTGGCTCATCGGGTTGAAGACCCCCCCCCCCCCAACTGTAACCCAAGTTTATTTCAAGCTGTCCCCAGAGAATTCCTTTACCAGGAAAGCGCACGAAAATTTGATAAAGTGCGCGCGTAACGCGTAAAAATTTGCTATTTCAATGCTAAAATTAAAAGGAGGATGTACCGGACACTATTTCACCATTTGATTTGGTTAAGTCAAGACTCACTGGGACATCACTGCTACCGGATCTAACTACTATGGTCACGTTGGTCCCTTTCTGAACGTTAATTTCAAACTTTCCATTTTCACCTCTTATGGGCCCAGCATCACTGGTACGTGAACTAAAGGAACATTGTAAACATCCAGGCATGTACATTTCGACGGCAATGATAGCAGAGGAAAGCACAAGTAACGCAGCTGTTGTAAAATACATAAAAATCAGATTAGAAATCAACGATTCCATGTTTGCTTTTAACTGCGATTACGTGAATAAATAATAATAATAATACACAGATTTAGAGAGCGCTTTTTAAATGAAGAAACAAAGCGCTATGGAAAAGGAAAAAAATGCAAGAGGGAGGAAACATTAGGTGAAAAGGTGAGTTTTTAGGTTCTTTTTGAAAGTTTGGACATTGGGAGAGTCACGAATGTGGGAAGGCAAGCCATTCCATAGAACAGGGGCAATGATGGAAAATGCTCTGTCACCAGCCAACTTGTGGGATCTTGGAATGGAAAGACAAGTGGCAGCAGTAGAGCGCAAAGAGTACCCAGAATGACGGGTGTGAAGGATGGAGGACAGGTATTCAGGTGTAGATGAAGCAAGAACCTTATAAACATGGACGAAAGTGCGGAACTGGACACGTTTAGCAACTGGAAGCCAGCGCAGACTATGAAGCAAAGGAGAAGTATGCGTATATTTTGGTTCTCTGAAAATGAGTCTGGCGCACTTGTTCTGGAGAAGCTGTAGGCGGGTGAGGTTTTTCTGGGAGATGCCATTAAGCAAGGAGGAGCAGTAATCAATCTTAGACAGGACAAGAGTCTTAACCGCATTGGTACACGCATCAAAACTGAGGAACCGCCTAATCCTCCAAATATTGCCAATCTGCCAGTTCAAAGTGTTGGACAAATGTGCAACATAACTGGACATCTTCATGTCATGAATACGCTCACAAGAGTATAATTTATGCTCCGCAGATCAGAATAGAATTCAAATCTGTTGTTATTAAATACTTCGAATTGTGGGTGTGTTTAAAATTACTTCCTCAAACTATAAAATATATATTCGATAAACTTGTGGCTCATTCATGCTTTTGCAACCCACTCTGACAAAACCAGGAACAATTCGCATTTTAGACAATTCATGAATATAAATGGAAGTACTAGACAATAAGCTTTAAAATGATACAAAAATTATATAAATAACAACAATATTTTTCAATATTTATTGTTTTCATGTTCGTTGACATACAGTCCCAATGACATACGCCGATGAACTTGCGGCTCATGGAAGCATGCATTTCATAATAAAGAATATTGAAAGTGCGATGATATATGCATACCGTATACATGGTATAAGATTGATACGAGTTGATATGTGAAATTTCTACTGATAGATTGGTAGTGCCTTTTATATGATTTCAATTATCCCTCTTTGTCAGGTTAGGACTAATTTCGATGCTTCCATCTTTTATCGGATTCGGCATCAACATCATTAGATCTATACCTTGTTTCACCTCGAGTTGGTAGTGACGTCAGTGCTTTAACATGATTGCGCTGCACGCGTGTCGACCCGTGTTGACAAAACGCCCTTATACTCGTGTGTGTATGTTCTATGATAACGCGCGCGATTCAATAGCTACTGTGACCAACAAAATACGCAGCTTTGTCGCTACCAAGCTAGAGGGGATACATGGTATACATGGTATAGAAAAAAATATCATATCGCTATTTTTCATTCGATGAGCATAAAATGAAACTTGTTATTTTACAAAAATGATATGCTGAATCCACCTGGGGCAAACATACTGAAGGAGTTGGAAACGCATGTGTACAATCTATATATCGTCAGCCTACTACGCTAATTATTGCCCGAGTCATTTTGAAAGAAAAATACAAAATATGGTTCAAACATGCATTTAAGCATATTTATTCACCAATCTTTACACAAGAACAAATGATAATGATAAAAATTAAAGGGAATAATCCGAAATAATTAGGATGATTACGTAACTGATGCATGCTTGAAGCCTTGAACCACATTTTGTACTTTGTTTTCAAAATTAAAAAAAAAAAAAAAAAAAAAAAATTATATTAGCGTAGTAAGCTGATGACATCAGCTATTGTTTTACTAGATTGCATCCGGAGTGATGAAAACGCATTTTCTGTGAAAAATTGATTTATAGTTTTGTAGTTGATACTTTTTGAACTTCATTTTATTTCGATACTAGCATGAAAGTTATTGTATGTTGGTAGACATCATAATTTTCGAAACTAATTAATTATTCAAGTTAATATTAACCATTAAGAATATAATATCTAAATGAAATAAAAATATCTAAATGAAATAAAAATAAATTGATCATGTTAAAGATGATATTCAATTATTATCAATAATGGATAAAATATAAATTCTTATAATACACTATATTCTCCGGGGTAGTAACATTAATACGACACCCAATACAATATAAACCGTAGAACAACAGTATGGCAAATCAAAGTTTACAATCCCGTTTTGCCATCTTATGTCTTTAAATGACTGTCAAATATCCGCTAATTGTTTTCGGTGCTGTTTGCTTCAAATTTCTTTCAGTTTCCGGCAATTTCATTGGTTGTAAATACCCATCCGCATTGGACATGGGTGTTAAGTATGCATCTCCTGGCTGTAAATATCCATCACTGTTTCCGCTAATTGATGGAAGTTCTGTTTGCCTCAAATGTCTTTCGTTTTGCGTCAATTCAGTTGGTTGTAAATACCCATCTGCGCTGGACAAGTCAGTGGGTGTTATTCGGGGTGTTAGGTATCCCTCAACACTGTTTTGTCTGTCTTTGAAAATATGATGATTTATGTTTACATTAGGATAGTCTTCTGACGCAGTCTTTTGAAAGCTTGATTCTACGTTAGTACTCGGTAATTGTGATGTAATATATGCTGTGTTATTACTAGGGTTTCCATGGCCATTGCCCTTGTTAGCCGGAGATATGCGTATGAAAAATATTATAAATATAGCAACTATGAGTAACAACATCAACCCAGCTCCTCCTGCAACTATGGCGATTGGTATTATAGAATCGATTCCTGAGTCGTTCGCACTTGTCGTCAAAGTTTCTGTCGCAAATTTCAGTGTTTCTAAGTTTCCTGAAGATACTGTTACATCTAATGCCGCAGTTGTAATTCGAGATTTGTCAGTGATGTACACTCTTTTCGAACAATTTGAAGCCTCGTCGATATTATTATGTAATGTGCATGAAAATATCGCTCCGTCGGCATTCAGTATTGTAGAAAATGTTGCGCTTCCATCTCCGGACCGAGTCATGTCTTCACCATTTGGTTTGTTGAAGTGAAGAGTCACTGGGACATCATTGCCGGGATCATTGCTATTGGATATACAGAGGAAGGTCACGTTGGTCCCTTTCTTAATGTTAATTTCTCCAGCTCTTACAGGTTCGGCATCACTTGGATCTTGTACACTGAGGAAACATCCAGGCATCTGCATTTCGAAGGTAATGCCTTCAGAGGAAAGTACAAGTAACGCAGCTGTAGTAAAATACATAAAAATCAGATTAAATGTCAACGATTCCATGTTTGTTTTTAACTACGATTATATTAATACATTCACATCTGCATTCTAAATGTACACTACAAGAAATTCTTTGCGCCACAGAAATGAAAACTGTTATGAATAACGGCTGATAACATGTTGGAAATTTTTCAGAATCGTCACTTATGATGGAATAATACTATTTTTCAATTGTTAAAAATCATTTCCTGAAACTGCTTTATGAAAAGGTGAACCCAACATCGGATTTGCATGGTGTGCCTTCTGTCAAATTACAGTTTTGAACATGCATATCGAATATGTCAAGGACAAATGGAATAATTACCCGCCTGTCTGACTCAGAAATATCACAAAAGGACCAGTGACTCCTCCATTTCTGTCAGTGCTTCTCGTATTTGGAATAACATGCCCATGGAGATCCGTGAAACAGAGAGCATATTTATTCCCATGTTGATTTTTGTCGCTCACTTTTCCTCTTGTGCTTTGATTTCTATATATTATGTTTATTATATTAAGCAATGTGTTCTAAGTAGAGCGCTTTTATACAATCTTTTTCTGTTATGTTTGTATAGACATGACAGATAGATAGATAGATAGATAGATAGATAGATAGAAAACCCCGTGCCCCTGGAGCACATTGGGTTTTTTTAATCACCTCATTATGCTCATACCGGCTCATAAGGTATATTGCTGATAACGAACGTGATGCATGCTGCGAACGAAAAGGGATAAAATCCGCCGTCACGGTTGACGAATTCATGTTACTGTAACCATTTTAATTAATTTTATATAATTACAATCAGTACAACCTATTTGAACTTAGCTATTGAAGTATTGCAAAACAGACAACCTCCTGTCCACTCGAATTCGTGTTCGAGTGGTGTCAATCAGGTATTCGCATGTCAATCACTATACTATTGGTTCGAATCTCAGTCATTCTCTTTATCTTCTCTTTTACATAATTTCTAAGGTAAATATAACATAGGGTTAGATTATAGAGGTTGTGCATATGACGTATAATACCGTAAATATGGCGGACTACTCAAATGCATTCAACAAAAGCATGATTGCAATCTACCGCGACAGTACGTCTCGTACACATAACAAATGCACTACGATCAAATAGGTTTGATGGCAACATTTGATTGAATGGACGGTACTGCGCCATGATTACGGCGAAGGATACCGGTTCAAATCCTCTGTTTGGAGCCAATCAATAATATCACGCACGACCTCTATAGACAACGGATTGCGTCCATTTCAATAGGAAAATCAGTGTAGATTATTTGGAAACTATTTGGAAAACCTTTGTTTTTTGTGCAGGTATTATCATCACTGACTCCACAGTTTCTCTCCTTGGTGTAACTGTTGGCAATAAGCTCTTAGGTACGTATGCACAAAACAAATTAGACCAGATCAAACTTTAGACCTGGTCTAACTATGGAGATTAGTCATATGGAGAAGGAACTCTTTGGTATTTACATACCTTATTCTATATTACTTAAGATCATGTTAAGGGCAAATACAGTACATGTATAGGTTCTATACACTAAATGGCTGCAGTTTAACTTTTGGACTTTGCTAAGAGTAAAGGAGGAAAAGAAAAAAGTATAACCTCCATAGTTAGACTAGGTCTGACGTTAGACCTGGTCTAACTTGTTTTGTGCACACGAAACTATCAGTCTTTATTCGTCATATCTGGTAAATGCCCCCTGACTATTGTGCCCCTATTTCAAAATTCCCTTTAGCAGATTCAGAGAACTGCGACCAGAACTAATCTCCATCAAAAGCGTAGAAAGCAGGATTATATTAAATTTTCAGCAATGAATGATCAATTTGAACATTGACTGAAATCGTATATTGGTATAGAAATAGTGGCGTACCCAAAGAGGGGAGGGGGTTGGGGAGGGACAGATTCACCTCTGTGAGAAGTCTTGGGAGGGGGGAGGGAGGAAGAGGGGAGGAGGGGATATGGAGAATGAGAGAGGGCTGGAGGAAGGGATAATAAAGACAAGTAGATAAATAGAAATATAAGGAAAATGATGGGAATGAGAGAGGGAGGGTGAGAGGGGACAATGAGAGCGAGGGAGTGATAAAATGTAGGCCTAGGAAAGAATAAGTACAGAGAAGGGAAAAAAAGAATGATGAATACATTTAATAATAACTAATTATTAACAACGCTCTGCAGGGTCTATTGTTCTATTGTTTCCGATTAGAGCGCTGACATATTGGAAAATGTTGCCAATCAATATTCATGAGAGTGTACATTCAACGTCCAGTTTGCGAAATTGGGTGAGTTGTGTTTGGTAGGTGTGAAATACATCTGACTGGGCGTTTTATTTACGTAACGAATAAAGGCATTGACATCATCGAATGGCTGCCCAGTGCTGTTATGTGTTTAGTTATTATATAGGCCTAATAATTGTTATTAAATGTATTCATCATTCCTTTCTTTTCCTTCTCTGTACTTATTCTTTCCTAGGCCTACACTTTATCACTCCCTCGCTCTCATTGTCCCCTCTCACCCTCCCTCTCTCATTCCCATCATTTTCCTTATATTTCTATTTATCTACTTGTCTTTATTATATCTTTTATTTCTCCCTTCCTCCAGCCCTCTCTCATTCTCCATATCCCTCCTCCCCTCTTCCTCCCTCCACCCCTCCCAAGACTTCTCACAGAGGTGAATCTGCCCCTCCCCAACCCCCTTCCCTCTTTGGGTACGCCACTATTTCTATACCAATCTCCTTCTTAAAATAAAATTAAATGGAAATTTCTTAAAAACAACCTTTATAGGCCTATACTTATACTTGCATGTATACGTATAGCTATTACCATTATAGTGTAATATAGATATATGGACTGGACATGGCAGCCTTCATACATTCTAATGTGTAATCGATCAGCGAGAGCATTCAATTTATTTAAATGAAACGCCTAACGTCAGGTGGGTGGTAAAGATGATTGCATCGACAGCTAAAGCCTCCTTATATACTTCAGACCCACACAAGCACACATTTGGGATACGTCAGTACAATGGTACCACTTTACACATGACTGCCCTTACACACGACTGTAGTGTGGTCACTTATTGATACTCGCCTGTTGTGTAGAGCGTTAATATGATGCCGGATCAGTGACCAATTTAATGGCGGAACCCCTTTATTCGAAACAATGGTACCACTTTTATGAATAGCCTGTCGCAACTTCTAATCGGCATCAAACGAACAAAAGATTATATAATCTATTGCGACTCTATTTCTATTTAAAACCTCTTTGGGTATTCCTATTAAACCCAGGGATATCGATCCACAATGCTAGTATTATTAGCCTTATATTTCACGCGTTGATTTTGAATAAATTTCAGCCGGTGAAAAAATGGTGAAATCAAAACGTAAATTCTGACAAAACTATGATATATCGCTCACGGTGATGTGCGTTAGAAAGTTGGGAAAAATCCTTCATTAGCGAACTATATTACTTTGAAAAGCTAAAAGGTTGATCCAAGAAAAGGCTCGCGGGCAGAGTTTAAGCCTATCAAAATCGAAAATCTTACACGAAATGAATGAATTTCACGCCTAAGTTTAACACTAGGATTTGAAAAAAAAAAAAGTATCAAGCACTACAATTTGACCTGACATTTACTGAAAAAATGAAAATGATTGCATTTCATTTGGCCGAGAAAATTAATTTTACATTGAAAAGGTGTAACTCAAAATTTAGCTCGTTTAAACACCAAATTCGATCGTTTGTATTCAGCATCGAAGTGGTTACGTAATTCTCTTGGTTACCGGATCACGCTACTTTGGTATGCCTTCGAGTGCCATATACTTTATGTGGTGATCATTTCGATCGTGGTTCATTACTCTAGCGCGTGATCCCGTTGACATAGTAACATTACGTAACTTCGATACTGAATTGCCACATTAAATGACTGAGTGAGCCTTGCATAACAAAAGAATATGTTGTCCAGGTTGCTAACTGACAAATGCTTGAAAAAACTTTCCAAACTTTTGTTGAGGAGTTTATAACCAGATGAGCAATGGTTTTTTGGGTTGTGGTGAGCAGCGGTGGTTTCGGATTATGATGTATAGGTGCGCCATGGCTACAGAGCTATGCGCTCTGTAGCCATGGCGCCTATGTTCAAGGGTATTAGGTTTGGCAGACAACGGTGGCCGATCATTTAAAGGGGGTAACCCTATTGGTTTAGGATATGGATTGTCTTCAAACTTACATACAATATCAAATAGCGTCCCCTGTATGCATCTATGTGAGAAAACGAGAATATTTTCAGCGTAAATGTTAATAATTAGCACAATCAGCAAGTCAATCATTGCGTGAATTGCATTATGGTCCGGCATCCAGAAACATGCAGCACCGTTGCCGTATTCCCGTCGCCATACCACTACGCCCATCATTCTTGACAATATATCTCTTTAAAAAAAAAATTAATTCGACCCTGAAATATTTTTTTAAATTTTGTATACCATCATGTACATTAAACATTTTTCATTTATTTCATGATTTTTGTAAATTAAAAAAAACTGAGTTTTCATTCTTGTAGTTTTAATTTTTTATTAAGTTTATAATTAATTAATTCATACTTTAATAATCTATCTTCCTGTATAACCGATTATTTGGGATAAAATACCGTCCCGTTATTTTGCTATTGATGACAAAATCAGCGGGACAAAAATACCTACCGAGGAAAAATATGACAGGGCTCACCGATTTGGAGATTTGCTGGCTAGCGCCTATTGGCCGTTGCCGGCGGGGTGGAATAGCGTCTAGAGCTATTGTGGCTCAAGGGCCACGAATATAAGGTGGTGGTTTCTGATTTTGATGACCTCTGCATGACATCTGACCTCAACCATAATTTATTACTCTAAATTAGGTGTTCACGTTTAAGGCCAATAATTGGACAAATTTTACCTCAAGGTGACCCTAACCGTTGACCTAATATGACCTCAGATTGTGTATGATGGCCCCTCATATCAAAGATGATTTGCACAAAATTCACCCATATTTGGCACATTTTAACATTTTACCCATTTGACCTCAAATGACCTCGGGTTGATTTGTTTTCAATCATATCAAGGATGATTTGCACACAACTTAAGCACAACCAGGAAACTTTGACATTTGACCTTTGACCTCGGATGACATCAGGTTCACTTTGTTCCCCTAATATCACTAAGTTAAAGCCTCATACCGCGGAAGCCGGGTGAGGAAGGTAAGCCTACGGGGGTCGATGATAAGTAAGGGGTGCGTTTTAAAGCGAACTCAAAAATAGCGGGAACGGTGCGAGTGTACACAAAAGAAAAGTTGACTTTTTTGTGTTGAGGAAACTCCATTTTTACTTAGCATGACATGAAAACTAGTTAAATGATGATTAACTATGGTATAAAACTCCCGATAAAACGATCATCAGTAGTAAACATTAATGCATGATCGGGGAAATCCCCCACTGACAGTTTATACAAGGGAGAGATTCTTTCGCAAGTGGAGTCAATTGTCACACTATTTCATTCGCAGAGCCTTGACTTGCACAATGTTTCAACAGATTGGTATTCAGAGTGAACAATCTGATATAGTTCTTGGAGCATTTATTTTTGACATTCTGTCTGAAATGATCGCATTTGTTTTGTGCCCTGTCCATAAGGTTTTACATGCCTGATTTTCTGTGCGTCTGAGATATTCTTGTCTAACGCATTAGGTAAGCTTAAGGTTAATTTTATTGCGTCCCAACAACAGTTCCACGCGTCCCTGACGCACAGACGCGCACCAGCGCGACCCTTGCCTACAACCTTAACAACAATGATTGAATTGGTTCAGTTTGAATTATTTTTTAATGATTCATTGCTTTTCTTCTTTCTTGATTAGATGTATCATTATTTTACGCAACACAACATTACTGCAACTTTGCAATGATCATTACATGCTGAATCAAACGGTTTGGTTCCCCAAATTTTTTTGGTGTTTATTAACAAGCCTGCTTCTTCAATAGAAACATTTGAATCAACTTCCACTGAACTTCTACACTTCGCAGAAGTTTGCTACACTGCTCGCTCCAGTAAAATCAGGCCATTTATACGGGAACTTAATCCCCTCGGCGTTGGAATCATGACAAAACTTTGTTTCGCAAGATGAATTTGTGTACGTCATGAGCACACACACCCCCACACACACCCCACAGGTTTTATACCAAGCTTGACGTTTGGAATAGAAAATTATTTTAATCTAATTCAATCAGTAAATTTTAGCAGCATGTCACATGGTTTTTACCCAAACCAAATTAGATTTTCAATAATTGGTCTTTTAACTAGATAATACATAAAAGGCAATTATGTAGTCAATGGGGATATGTGGAAACTATTCTTCTTAAATTTTACTTATAATTTACGGCTCATTATTCGCTGTAGAAGTGACGTAATAAATCGGATTTACTACCATAGCAAGAGATAAATACAATTTTGATTATATCGCCCTGCACTATAAGCAGGTTGCATTCATCACCGGTGTATGTCTGACCAGTCGTCACTGACCTCTATACATGGACAGCGGGTTCGAACGTAATAGGATAGTCGCCGATTGAAACCACATACTATGGCTTTTTGCCCTCACCAATATGGTAGAAGTTCAGTGAGTACAATACCAATAACCTGTTCGTAGCATTGATTCTTTTGTACTTCATGTATTTGCATGTCTTCTGGAGGACGATTTGAACTTGTTTTTCACCGCCTTCGGAAGCGATTTTTTTTTAAATTTAAATTTTAATTTCAATTTTAATGTATACCTTTATACAGAGTTTTATATTTTTTTACTCATCAATGAGGTGATTTTCTTTTGTCCTTACCAATATGGCAATATAGCGGCCAAGTGGTGTCAGTTTACGGTCGCCGCCCGTTAACTATGTATAGACGAATCCAACGAGCCAAGTCATGGTCAGGATTTGGTCGGCCATCTTTGGGTAGCCGCTAGCACCAACCTGATGTTTTGAGCGCCCTATTGTGCAAATAAAAGCCGCCTAACACCTAGAGAAGATGCAAGGACGAGGAGGGTTAATAGAATAATGCAATAGAGATAATTCCGCAGGTAATCCCGTCGCATCTATTCATACATAGTCCTTTTATTAGGTATATCACCTCAAAAATAAGGGCAGCAGAAACACGTTATTTAATGTTTCTACATGAATGACCTTTATTAAAGCATCAAAAATCAAAAAACCGAATTGAAATCGGTCAATGCATTGTGACGTAGTGTCAATTTTAAGATGCTCATAAATGGAATGCAAATCTGCCACAAATTGCTATAATGACAAAATTGGCACATTTCGAGATTTTGAAGGTTTATTTGGACACTTGCTTGAAAAAGCAACGTTAATTTAAGTATCACAGGTTAATTGCCTATCTTTTTTATCTTCGTCAAAGAAAACAAAATTAAAAAATCTATCATTGAATAATTATAATAAATTAACCAAATATACTATTTTAGCAATTCCGGCCAATCTGCAGACAAATAAAAGTTGAACAAATTACTAAGTTCAGCTAATTAATATGCAAAATTGATGCCAAAAGAAAACCGTACATGATATCAGGGTGCGGTTTTTTTCACAAACATATGTATACAAAGTTCTTTCAATTGATAACAAAAAATACACAAAAAGTAATCAATTATGCAAATTAGCTTATTACAGCTAATTATGTATTCATGATATTATTATGTAAATTAGGCATGAGTAATTTTGGTTTTTTTTCGATGTTTAATGAAAGTCTTTTCATTCATCATGAATTTGTCAAGTATGAACCTGTTATGATGTTGAGTAAAGAATCTGCAGTTAATTACTTTAATATAATACAAAAAAACCACTTTGACATTTTGACGGTGTCTGGAATAGAATTTTCATTTTTTCTGTAAATATGGTATGTGTCACCATTGCTCAAAGCCAAATCCGAAAAGTAAAAATAAAAATTCATTTGCAATGATACTTTAAATTAACATTTTGTTATCTGGATTAACATGGGAAGAGAAACGGTAAACGGAACAGCCCCTCTATTATACCGCGTATACAAAAATGGTGTGGCCTTAGACACACACAATGGCTTAGAGCTATTGTGGTTTGGAATATTACTCCCTTTAAACTCACTTAAAAAATGTTTTGTTTCAAATCGTTTTCCTCAAGTGTGCCATTCGTTGTCGACGGAAATAATTTACATGCTTAGAAAGATTAGTATTTCAGCTAAATGGTGGTAGATCTTGATTTTTCAAAAGGCCTATATTTATTGATTTATGAGGGATCTTCAACAATCCATAAAAATAGGTAGTAGCTCTTAAACGAAGCAATATTTATTTTAAAAAAAACCGATGGTAGTCACAGAAAGGTTTCACACACCATATATCAAAAATTCAAACAATTGTGATAAATAGCACATATGAGGAAATTAATTTTCGGCATGGATGTTTGCCAAAATTGAACAACTTTCATGCGCGCGCTTTTCAATTTACTGTTATGCTTGCATGCACAGTGTGGCAGAAGTATTGTGCAGCCACTGTGACATGCCTACTTTTATTCGCAAGTACATCCATTTGTAGCGTTTGATATGGTGTAGTTAATCCGATTATTATGTCACGTCAAGAGCGAATATACCATGTAAAAGCTGTGTGTTTTGCCGAAGGGAACTATAGGGCCTATTGTGTTGTAAACTTAATCATTCTGTTGTCTACCTGTGTTTTCGTTGAAGGTGTAAAACGGGTGATGGAATGCAGTTTAAAATTTCCGCCAAGGCCGAATCATTTCACATTTTGGGTGCATTGTAGCCGACGGCTACCCAACTAAAGGCTGCTAGTCAGGTGTAGGAATGCGTGGATTTGGATTAGTCTATAGAGGACAGTGGCAATCATAGATTGTATACACAATAGATTGTATACACAATACCGCTCTTAAAATACTAATCTTATAGATGCGAGTGATTAGCATTATATGGGTCAATGCATAGGTACCGCATGAACTTTGTACAGTCAGTCTACTCTGAAGTACAAAGTAGCGACGCGGACGCGCACATTGTGCCGACTTTGAAGGTACGAATACATGCAGCAGAGACGCATAACTGCGAACAGTTTTAGCGCTGTATACTCGCGTATGTTCAGTGCTTAATGTTCTCTTTTTAAATTCCCTCACAATTTTCCAGGTCGTCATCTCAGGCGTTGTTCCGAGGGGGGGGGGGGTAATAATCACCCCAATGATGGTCCATACAATCATCCCCCCAATGTTGACGCCTGTATGTGGGATTTTGACCAAGTTAACCTCATATCTGGCCATTTTAGCCCCCAATAGTGCAATTTTTTGTGCGCTTCGTCTTTTTCCTCGCTTTTTTTTCTCAAGGCATTATTTCCTCAATTTTGACTGTCATTTCCTAGGAGCGGTGCTCCCCGCTCCCGCACAATTTACATCCATGACTAACATATGCACAATGCGTGCGTGCATCCCAGGTGATGTGATGACGCAATCACCCTAAGTGATAATATTATATAGGCACGCTTTCGCTGGCCAGGCAAGCGGATGACGTGTGGCTAAGTGTCGCCGGCCTAGTGATTTGCATGCGAGGGGTCTCAGGTTCGAATCCAACCCAGAGCAAACAACTTCTTTCTTTCTTTTCTCTCTTTATTCCTTCCTTCTTTTCCTTCCACTCGCCAAAAAGCCCTTAGACCGTAAGGGTTAAAGATAACACGATAGTTATATTGAATATATTTAAGAAATAAAGGGTGCAGCATTATCCTTTACAAGAAAATAATGTGTCCGAGGCAGTAAAAACGTAAATAATGGGTGAGGCGCATTATTTAAACGTTTTTTACTGCCGAGGACACATTATTTGCGTGTAAAGGATAATGCTGCACCCTTTATTTCTATTCTATTACCACAAAATAGTGCGATTTAGAGAGAAAATATCACATTTTTTGCCCAAATATTTCAAGTTGTTTATCTCAAGGTGGAGCGCCTTGCATCGCGCTTTGCTGTGTGGTGTGATGCGAGAAGAACATAAAGTTCGTTGCCCTGGTCATTTTATTGCTAATTAATGGTCTTTCACGTGACGCGTTTCAACAAATCACAGTGCGTGATTTTTAATAATGGGTCGTGGGGGTAATAGAATTATTTATAAATAATGAGGCCAATATTTACCTTGATTATAAACGCTAGAGATTAGCTCATTTACAGGATGATAGTTATCAAGAAAACACTGTAATGGAATCGGAAAACACATAAACAATCAAAACACGCAGAGTTTACAACTTACGTTTTATTTTACAAGCACTGCGCCCCCAAACGGCCCCGTCTGTGGCACCACGTTCTTCTGATCAATAACCTTACAAAATTACAAAATATATATAGACAACCGCGGGCGCTATACAGTTGAAAATTACAAGTAATCATTATTTTTCGTGATGTAATATACCCAGCAAACACAAAACGTTTTCGACATTATTTGCAAAAGGTTCATAGAAAACATATAAATGTCGGGTTATATAAAGGGTGTATCAAAGGGTATTCTGATAACATTCTAAAACATTTGTAGTGTGCTTTAAAACAAAACGTTTTAAACGTTTTTATGACCTTTCTATAACCCGACATTGAATGTTAAAACCTTTTTACCAAAACTAAAACCCAATATAACCCATTTGAAAAAATTGAAAAACGTTTTTGTGTTTGCTGGGTAGTCAAGCAGGGCAGGATAACAAAATTAACATAATTAAGGGGTAGGGGGACAGTATGATCAATATGATAAGGAAGACACACGTCCAAATTGGTGCTTATGTCCACTCTGTCTCTATCTGAATGAAATTGATCTTTAGCCTACCTAACTAATACACATGCAATGGGTAGTAACACACCGAATAATAAATTTAACACATACAACATGTACAAATAGTACCATATAAATTAATCATTAGATGGGTAATTTTGCTGTGCGTACCTCGTTTGGTACGATGCGACTTTATTTCCCCAAGTCATGCCGAATTAAATACAAAATATATGAAAAAATGTAAAAAAGTGACAATTCTGGGCTATATCCTCCTTCAGGGTGATTCCTGCTGGCTATTGTAACGGGCTCTATATAGCGTGACAGATCAATACTCACTCGCCGTGCTCATAATTAGCGTGTTTCGAGAGGATGGTGTCATTATTCCATAATTAATTGCATACATTTTTATACTTTTTGTGTGCAGCCTATTTTAATGCTTTACATTCGTGATTTGTGCATGTATCTGTACATGTGTTTGCACACCGCATAGTGATAATTCATTTGGTAAATTTGATTTTTAAGATATTGCTTTTGTTTGAAGTGTTCGGGTACTTTTTTGCGCAGTATATCAGCCTACGGTAAAGTAATCTACATTGCATTGCTTAAGTAAGATATTGCTGGCCTTGCAAAATTTATTTGGTAAAATCTACAGTATCTACAAACTGAAATCGCATGATATGATGGCAGGTGAACAATGACAACCGTCCCTCAATATGTATTAGTTGTATAGCAAACTTATTACACACGGCGGGATTCCAAATTTGTAATATGTTCTCAAATACAACATTTTGAAAGTATTTGTCGACGGAAAAATATTTATCGACGGACACGTTTACAATATCATCACAAAGTTGAACAAAATAGGTAATTTTGCTGTACAGTCTCGCGTTGCTTACCGCCCTTGCATTCAACAGTACAGGAAGACCAACCGCTATGTAGAAGGTCACTTCGAGACTTACTGTCTACAAGGTGTTATGGCAGCGCGGAGGTGGTCACGTACGTATTTATAAATACGTATTTATAAATATAGTCGAAGCATACTGATGAAGGTATACAGAGAAAATCTCTGTTGAAATGAGTGTCACTTGGCATAAATGAGTAACACTGAGTGCACTTGTAATGAGCAGAAGCCATAGCCTTATAGTATTCATTCTAGTAAGGTATTAGAACCAAATGTGTTCGATCTTTGGATCGACCGTCGATGGTGCTTCGATGCTTGCAATTAATGAACTAAGTAATTATAATTACTGGTACATTTGTATTGTTCAATATCATTACAAGAACATATTCACATGTAATCACAATATACAATAGTCAATTAATTGATTTTTTAAAATAAATAATAAAGATCGACCAAGCACCGAAGGTCGATAAAGAGATCGAACTATAATTTGGTTCGTTTTTTAAAAGTTTTTTAACGTGTATGGAAACTAAACATGCGTTTCATCAACAGCAAATGGCGTCGACTTATTCGCTAGGTTAACGACATATGACGTATTTGGTTCTCCATTTCGCTTAGCCTTCTGGCCCAGCCCTTTGTCATGATTCTTGGGCTTGGCTGGAATCGGTGGCTTCCGTTTCTTTTTCCTATCAACAGTGGCATAAGAAGGCGTTGGTCCGTCATCGTCATCATCCGTACCAGACCATGTAATATCAGTTTCGCTGGCTGCTGACTTGAGTTCCGCAGGGGGCAGCAGTGGGACCACTTTTATACCAGATCGTGAAGGCTCTGATATTTTCACTGGTGATCGAGCAATCCCAGGCAATGGAATGACATGCTTTTGTGGTGCTATTTCAATGGGGACTTCCGAGTATACGCTAGATGCGACTTTGGTAGAATTAGGACTTGCAGTGCCACCACTATTGTTTCCATTGGCACGTGTTTCATGATCAAGTACATAACTAGGCCCACCAAAGTTTTGATTTAATTGTTGTACTAGAGCGGCGTTATTTTCGTAACGCGGAATGGATTGTCTTGGATCTCTTGCTTCCGTGTATCCGATATCTTCATTGTCGACATTGTTTCTGTCGATATTATATCTGTCGACATTGTCACTATGAATTGAATCATTTCTTACTACCGACAAATTTAAATTATTGTTTTCCTCATCTCGATGTCTTCTTGCAGATCGTATTAAGCAAACACTGGCGGCAATTATTAGTATAATGAGTAGAATGATAGCAGTAGCTGATACAGCTGATATAACTCCGACAGAAGATTCTGAATCTGACTTGTCTGTATAGTTCGAATTAACAAAACCTTCCTTAACTTTGACTGTTATTGAACACATATGTTGAGCATTTTCATATTTTGTATTTGAAGCTGCACATGTAAGCAATATGCCATCGTCTTCCATGGAAGCTAAAAGGGCGACCGTAGATTGGACAAGGTACCCAGATTGATCCACGGGCTTACCATCAGATCTGGTCCATTTCAAAATGACTGGCAAGTGTTCATCGTTCGATTCCACAACACAAATCAAAGACGACGTCACTTCCATATTGGTTGTCAACTCGCCATCTTTAAAAGCTGCTTCACGCGACTCACCAACAGAACACTCAATATCTGGTAATTCCAGTACCTTAATATCGACAGATGTGGATTTGTATGTCTGGGAAGAGGTGGTTACAAGACATTGGTATTCGCCACTGTCCATCTGAGTCACTTCATCCACGGCAAAGATGACAACAAGAGCCCCATTCCCGGCTTCAGAGTTGGATCTCATGCCCCTATAATGCGAGTCTGGAGCAATTGTCTGACCGTCCTTTGTTGTAAATACATTGTTTTGATAAACTATCACTGTCTTATTTTCGAACTGAATCTCAAGCCGATCGCTACTGGTAAATGTTTCAGGTGTACACGCCAGTAGTACTTCACTGTCAACAAGCACTGAATTACTAGAAGAGCCAAATACCTCGAACTTTACCTGCTGTGACAAGATAATATTCACTTGGAGAAGAAGAACAATGATACCACCTGATCCGTTTAACAAGGTGGTCTTCTTCTGTGTAAGCGCCATTTTGGAGATCAATGTGAGCAAATACATGGTTTCATTGACAAGCGCAGATTAGCACTATATTGTGCCCACGCTTTAAACATTTACACATATTATTTCAAGTTGTATTTCGACGATTTTGTCTACCTTATTTTTCTTTCTGTGAATAAGTGTCATACTCTTTTGTACTTGGTAAGTGAAATATTGAAATCGGCATGCCCGTGACCTCTCACTTCGATTTGGTTTAGTTAACTTTTTGTGATATGGTAGCTGCACAGTATGAGTCAGAATGCACAATATTGTGTTAAATATGAATTTAAGGCCCTGCATTTCCTTTTCGCCAAAAAGGAACCAAATAGAAAAATGAGAGATTTTTTTAGTGTTTTCTTTAATGATTTGGCAATAATATATGAATTGTGATTAAACTGGACAATCTCTGGTCTGATACTCGTAATAATTATTCACGTTTCCTTGCAAACCCAAACTTGTAACAGAAAACATATCAGCCAAGTTTTTTTCAAAAAAATTCCAGCAAGATGATTATGTTGTCATGTAGATTAAACGTTTTTCAGATTAGTACGTATATATTCAGAGTTCATTGTAGCCTGGGTAAAGTATGCAGTGTAACAGAGCATGCATTAATGGCAAACGTACTCTCTTAGGGACCGTTCACAAACACTTGTTTGGGGGGCTGATGCAAAAAGGGGGCCCCTGAAAATGTTTGACTCTCCTGGGGGGAGGGCTGAAAAATATGACCACAAATTTTCCTGGAAAATTGAGTTTATATGCTTTTCTATGGGGTTGACCCATAATTTTCATGTCAAAAAAGGGGGGGGTGAAATTTGTTTGCATCAGCCCCCCAACAAGTGTTTGTGAACGGTCCCTTAGTCTCTGTTTACACCACAAACGTGAAGGTCATCAAAATCGTGCTTAAAATTTTACGCACATCATAACTCATAAATTGTTGCTTTAAGGTTAGCAACTATTTTGAACTGTTGCGATTTGGTATTTCACATCATCTTGCGAATGGTAGTGAGCTTTGGCAAAAATTGCATTGATCATTTTATAGCGAGCGTTTAGAAGAATTCAAATATCACAGATATATACGGTATACATTTGTAGGTCCTGTTGTTCTTTAGTTACATTGTAAAGAGGGTTGAAACAACAACACTTTTGTAAAATGTACACAACACATTAATAACAATAAATCAAGCAAGTTTTCAAAGTATATGATTCATAAAATAAACTTGACAAAACATGACAGTGTAATTTTTCAATAATATGTTGATTTAGATAATGAATCTTTTGGTTGCTTCGACCAACAATACCTAGTCTACCCTTATCTCTTTCTTATGCATGCATAGACTTAAATCCATTTGCAAATGTGAGTTCATTAACTTTGGTACAACAACGCTTATTGACAGTCATATCGAAACAAATCAGTATTGTTAGAATAAGGAAACAGGTACAAGTGAATTTTGATGTGTTTGATATCAATAAGCCATTTGATAGATTTTACAGTATTTAAACTGTTGCCATTTCAGCATAGTGTTGTACCTGGTATTCTTTTGTTTGACTGAAGCAAGTGAAAACCAATTGTGCGGAGACGAGTGTTATATACAAGAATACAACCTGGCTTGTTTATTTATATTTTACGCTTTTGGGTTTTTTTAATGGTGTTTGTTTGTTTGTTTGTTTACTATCGTCCTTTCAATAGTCAAGGTAATTTATTAATTGGTTCGTAATGGGATAGTAGACCAGAAACTGGCTGTTGCCACATTGACGAATGTTTATGACATGTCGTCTGATTTTTTGATTGATTTTAATTGGTGGTGCAATCCCTTCTGCATGGTTTATCATTCAAAGTGCTAAATGCTTGAATAAATTGGGTTGTCACTACTTTGACCCCATCCACTGATATTATTATACAAACGTTTATGTTATAGGTTAAAGTCCACCGATCGAGTACCTAATAACTAAGAGTACACAGGTAACGTTGTTAATGGGTATTTTCGCTCAGATTTCCGTCATATTAAGAATTCTCACTAGAATAGATCCACAATGATAGTGATGTTTCCAGCACAACACTAATTCAGCATGGTGTGAGACAAGGAGATACCATTTCCCACAAAATATTCACCACAGCCATGGAGAACTCTATTCAGAAAGATGAACCTGTAGGAGAGGGGGATCAATGGCATAGATGGCGAGAAACATATGTGAGATTTGCAAACGATGTACCTTTGGTCACAACATCAGTACAGGACGTGGAGGTCTATTTAAATGATTAGACAAGGGCCCTGATAGAAGGGCAAAACTAGCCTATGTGACAAACTACCAGTTACAGGACACCATTGTAGTAGAACACGTAGCAGGCGACATTAGTGAATAGATGCGTGGCTATCTCAGAGGATGTTTAAAGGCATTCCCATAACCCAATGGTGTTTCTGACCCGTCTGTGGCTATCCATATCTTGGCCAAACAGTGAAGATGGCGCACAGCACCAGGGAAGAAGTCTTGATTAGAATAAAGGCAGGCTGGAGTTGCTTTGGTGGATTCAAGGACATTCTATGTGATATAAAGCACCGTTGCATTAGCATAAACCAGTGTGTATTACCAACAATGACAAATGACAAATCAAGAACAGTAGAATAAGACATACAACTCAAAAGGTCAAAGACATTTATGGTGCAACTCAAAGAAGCAAAATGGTCACCTTGCACAAAGGAAAGATAACAGATTAATAAAACGGTTTACGTATTGGCAACCAAGAACAGGAAAATGATCACGAGGAAGATAGAAACGGAGGTGGTGGAGATGACCATACAGCATACATTCCGGACCTATTATTGTTAATCTGTTCATACATAGGACCGACATGAACAAGAAATGTAAGAGATAAAAAAAACCCTGGCAGAGCCATGAAACGGGCTACATCCAACAATGGTCGAACATAGCCTGGTGAGTAAGTAAGATATTTAGTAATAATTAGATCCAAAATTATTCAGTATCAACCTATAAGTTGTCCGAGGATTTTTCTAGCCGTACCTGCCAGTTTTATTCCCGTCATAACTCTCACGATTACACACCTATATGAAAACCAGACGATAATTAGATATGACAAATCAAAGTATTTTAAGTTGTTTAACGGTTTTCTAGTTTTGACGCACTGAAAAACAACACTGCGCCCTCGCGGCTGACGGTTATAATGAAACATGGTGATGTAAACAAACTGATGGCGCGGCGTTGCTATATAGGACAGTGGCTAGCCAGCAAACACCAAAATGTTCTTAAAACGCAATCAACGTGTTATAAACACGTTTTGATTTATTTAAAACGTTTCAATAACGTTTAAATGTCGGGGTATTATTAAAAGGTTTTATACCCGACATTTAAACGTTTTCTGTAAAACATTTTGTGTTTGCTGGGTATATAGTGCGAATGAAGTTTTATATTAGTAACAAAGTTGTTAAATGATGAACGAAAACATCCCATTTCAAAGGGAGCAATCGTCATTGTTTCTACCTCACGTAGGTGATTTTGTTTCTCAAATGTTCTATTAAATCATTTATCATTATTTATTACGTCTTAGGGGCCGGGCGGGTTAGCATAGTGGTTCTGTCCTCACTTTGTCTTGTCCCTAGTTCGAGCTGCGTCTCTTCCCCGGCGACCTTAATAGTCCGACTGCAAACTTTTTACTGGGTGAGATGGTTTTGCCAGTTAGAGTGTTTTTTTATTATTATTCATTAGGTGGTATAAAATGAGATTATGAGAGGGGGGGCGGGGTAGTAGAATCACCCCCTGGGCAATTCCAAATTTCCAAGGTCAAAGTTTATACAAGGGTCAAAATTCAAAATTTGCGTGTTACCTAGGTAACAAGTCATTCTAGGTGGTTAAAACTATTCTTTATTGGAGAATTCGTACAGAAATAACCATTTGAGACCTTTTTTCATCAAAATTGGAGCATTTGTCTATTTCAACCCCCGTGTGGTTCTCTATTTATAACCTTTGACCGTTTTGCTCATAACTCCTAGTCTTAGATATGTGAACCTGAATTTTTTTCTGAATCTTTAAGACGAGAGGACTAATTTGATACAGGTTTTTACGAAATTGGACAAGTTTTAAATTTTGATCCCTGTATAAACTTTGACCTTGGATATCTTGAATTACTCAGGAGTGACAAATTTACACCCCTCAGAATCTGCTTTTGTACCACCCGTAGAACAATAATCTACAAACAAAAGCACTTTAACTGGCAAAACCAACCTACCTTGGTGCCACCAGACTATGTGCGCAATTGGTTCCCAGTGCATACTCGGTGTTGCAGGTTTTTCCGGGTACTCCGGTTTTCTCCTGATCTAAAACCAGGCTTTCTGGTGTTAAAATACAATATTTTTATCACTTATCGAACATCCCCTTTCACTCCCTTCAATGGGCTATTTAAATTGAAATCCGTACATCCGCTATAAAAGACATCTTCCACACCGAGAGTGGGAATTTCAAATGGTGTTACCAAGTGTGTCCATTTGGGGAGCGCAGGGATTGTGGCTTTAATTTGAGCATATCTATTAATTCTATTTCCTATTTACACAATATTAAATGCGTATTTTCCTGCAAGTTTCATTCTCTCACGATTACACACCAGCTGTAGTATGCCAAAACTAGACAATAATTAGATCCGAATGTGAGAAATCAACATTTTAGTTGTCCAACACTTTTCTAGTTTTGATGCACGAAAAAAAACACTGTGCCATGGAGACTGAAGGTTGCAATGAAACTTGGTGATGTTTACAAACCGATGACGCGGCGATGCTATATAGTACAAAGTGGTTCTGTTTAGCTTGCTTTGTCATGTCCCGAGTTCGAGCAGCGTCTCCTCCAAGGCGGCCTTGTGTGCATATATAGTTTCAATTCCATACTCGCTCTTGCAGGTTTTCCCGGGTACTCCAGTTTCCCTTTGCATCTAAAACTGGGCCTTCTTCCCAGAGTATATTCATTGTTTCTCTGAAATAAAGCTTTAAAAGTTTTGCGGGCTTTAATGACAGTAAAATAACACTAGTTTTATGTATTTGTACACAAATACGGCTATACCCGCATGTTTTCGGTGTACACAAATTTACAGTCCTTATTTGCTGAGGACTTGCTGTTGTCAGTCTCTCTATTTTTCACAGTGAAGCTATGCAAATGCAATTTGATGGATTGAAATTCACAATACGCAATTTGATCAGGGGAAAGCTATTCCAGAGGGAATATGTAAACTAAATGGAACAGCCATTTCAGAGGGAGTATGTAAATTAAATAGAACAGCTATTTTGGGACCATTTCAGAGAGAGTATGTAAATTAAATGGAAATTGTAGCTGCTTTCTTTACGGAGTAACGGCCGGCACTATGTTTTAGCGTTTGGGGCCCAGGGGCCCATATTATGTGACACATGGGGTCCATATATACATATAACAATATAATGCTGAAGACCTATTAGTATACCTGTAGCTCCTTTATTAATTGCTGAGAAACGACCGGCCGATACTCTCATTGTCAAGAAACCAGATGGTTCAATCAAATTGCTCGTTTATATAAAAAAAAAACACATACAGATCAATATCTGCATTTCCAATCCCACCATCCTTTAGAACACAAACTCAGTGTTATTCGGACTCTCATGGATAAAAAAGACAAAGTGGTCACCGAGGAGAAAAACAGAGAGCTAGAGGAAGTTAAAATAAAAGAAGCTCTCGCGCGGTGTGGCTACCCGGAGTGGGCTTTCAAAACAGTTCAGAAACCTAGCAAACCAAAAGTCAATAGCCAATCTCAATCCAAAAGCCGGGGATTTGTGTGCCTCCCATATAAGCAGGGTCTCTCGGAAAAGACCAGGAGAATTTTCAAGAAACACGGCTATCAAGCGAATTTCAAACATCACAAAACGTTGAGAAACCATCTTGTCCACCCTAAGGATAAACGTGACACCAAAACAACTTCCGACTGCGTGTATGAAATTCCTTGATTAGGGTGCCCTAAATCATATATCGGCGAAACTTCAAGGAAAAGAAAACACATAAAGGAATCAATATGGATAAGAAAGAGGGGGCAGGCTAATACACTGAACAGGGATTGTGGCAATTACTTCCTTCCGCATATTTATGATCAGCTGCTAACAGCGCCACCTACGTCTGCTACCAAGAAGCAACAGACGAGAAAGGTCAAAGGTGATCATTCAATTTGAGAAAGTGCTGTGATACAGCACGAAACGTCATTTAGGTATGTTAACATCACCTTTTATTGGATTTGTTTACGAACATTTTATATAATTGTATTTGGACAATCCCGATGAATCTATTTGCGGGTAAATGATTTAAATGCTTCAAAAAACGCATCGTTTTTGGCATAAAAAAGATGGGTAGCAAAAACATCAGGTTGAGAGAAAGTCGGCATCTGAAAGTCTGCGTGGCACATTTCCGTACAAATTATTTTGAAGAACCAATCCTTCCTCCGGCCCGGACCACCACCACAACCATCTCTACCACATACACCACCACCATCTCTACCACATACACCACCACCATCCACATACACCACCACCATCTCCATCACATACACAACCACCATCTCCACCACATACACCACCACCATCTCCACCACATACACCACCACCATCTCCACCACATACACCACCACCATCTCCACCACATACACCACCACCATCTCCACCACATACACCACCACCATCTCCACCACATACACAACCACCATCTCCACCACATACACCACCACCATCTCCATCACATAAACCACCATCATCTCCACCACATACACTACCACCATCTCCACCACATATACCACCACCATCTCCACCACATACACCACCACCATAACCACCATCACCACCACATACACCACCACCGTCTCCACCATCTCCACCACATACACCACCACCATCGCCACCACATACACTACCACCATCTCCACCACATACACCACCACCATCTCCATCACATACCCCACCACCATCTCCACCACATACACCACCACCATCTATCTCCACCACATACACCACCACCACACTCTATCTCCACCACATACACCACCTCCATCTCCACCACATACACCACCACCATCTCCACCACATAAACCACCACCATCTCCACCACATACACCACCACCATCTCCACCACATAAACCACCACCATCTCCACCACATACACTACCACCATCTCCACCACATATACCACCACCATCTCCACCACATACACCACCACCATCTCCACCACATACACCACCTCCATCTCCACCACATACACCACCTCCATCTCCACCACATACACCACCACCATCTCCACCACATACACCACCTCCATCTCCACCACATACACCACCTCCATCTCCACCACATACACCACCACCATCTCCACCACATACACCACCTCCATCTCCACCACATACACCACCACCATCGCCACCACATACACCACCACCATCTCCATCACATATACCACCACCATCACATACCCCACCACCATCTCCACCACATACACCACCTCCATCTCCACCACATACACCACCTCCATCTCCACCACATACACCACCTCCATCTCCACCACATACACCACCACCATCTCCACCACATACACCACCTCCATCTCCACCACATACACCACCACCATCTCCACCACATACACACCACCATCTCCACCACATACACTACCACCATCTCCACCACATACACCACCACCATCTCCACCACATACACTACCACCATCTCCACCACATACACCACCACCATCTCCATCACATACCCCACCACCATCTCCACCACATACATCACCACCATCACCACCACATACACCACCACCATCGCCACCACATACACCACCACCATCTCCATCACATACCCCACCACAATCTCCACCACATACACCACCACCATCACCACCTCCTACAAAACCATCGACTCCACCACCACCGTCTCCACCACCACCATTACTACCGCCACATCCATATCCACCACAAACACCCCAACCAACACCAACACCATTACCACCATCACCGCTACAACTACCACCACCACCAACATCTAAAACAATTTATTACAAAACCAACAAATAGTAACAGCAACCAGAGCTGGATTTACATTTTGGGGGGCCCTGGGCCAGGCCAAAATTTGGTGGCACCAAAACACCGTGAGGAAGGCATGTACATTCAAGTGACCAAGGTTTAGTTTAGGTATAAGATCGACAGTGGCGGTGGGAGCATTACAATTTAGAGGCAGTCGAGCATACATTTTACCAGGACATTTGCGCGCGAAATAAATTCAATTTCAGACAATTTTAGTCCAAAATGAAGGTGAATTGTGCTACATAATGGGCCAGTGCGCACAAAGCGCACAAAAGTTTGCAATTCAACAATATTTTGGCCCAAAACATGGTATTCATCGGACCACCAACACCGTTCCTACCTCTACCAACACACCCTCATTAAACACTATTCATACACTCTTAGATAGCAAGAACCAATCAGAGCAAACGTTAGAAAAGTGCGAACCATGAATTAATATTGCACGGGTGCGTACTACGCGCAGTGCTGTCGGACGCGTTCATTTTTGGGTTGATGCATTTACATTTTGCCTGTATTTTCCAACATTTTTAATGACAATATTTTATTATAAAAATAGCAAAAATCATGGATTTTTTTCTCGTTTATGAAATAGGTTAATTAATGCGTATCACTTGTTGCTAGAAACATTGTACAAAATAATGCACTTGTATTGTGATGTTGATGCGGCTAATGCACTCCTCTCTGCGGGGCTCGTGCATTAGACGCATCAACCTCTCAGTACACGTGAATCATTTTGTACAATTTCAATCCCAACAAGTGATACGCATTTATTAACCTATAAACAACACCACCATGACCACTACATCACCACCAATAACAACAACAGCAACAGTAACTCCACCGCCACCACCACCATCAAAATTGGGTATTTATACAAGAAACACGTATATATTTTTTATTATGTTTATAATTTTGATGTCTTTCCTGGTTCACCTCGGTATACGTCCACAAAAGACGGAAATACTAAATACCAAAATACATTGTATAGATAATTCCACAAATCTAGTCTCACGCGACACATTATATAGGTCAAATTCATTGTCTCCTTTATGTTTATGTATAGACTCCTTTGCAGTCTAGAATATATTTATTTCAATTCATTTCTGTCAGAGAACTAACAAATATTGCTTAGACGGACGGAATTGTAAGATAAAAACAATTCAGACTGTAAAGCAGTCTATTTTGAATGCATGACAATCAAACAGGATCAAACATAAATCGATTAAAAAGTTCAACCCTTTGGATTCTATATCAAGATGATTTGCTACTAAATTTAGTAAATAATATGAGTAAATAATACTCACATCAAGCGTACATGGTGCCTCCCCGCATTGCACCCTCTTTCTCTCCTATTTTTAAACCTTGAAACCTTCGATTTCTATATCAATCGGCTCACAACTTTTGAAGTACCCGTTTTTCACTCTGTCCGACAGATAACAAACAGAGTGGTTGAGATGGGTCATGCTGTGGAGTGGCCTGCAAGATCACCAGACCTCACACCCACACCACTTGATTTCTTCATTTGATGCAAAATCCAAAGCGATGTATTACTGCTGTATTCGCAAGTATCCGGCGCACAATGATGGTACGCAACGCAATTGATGCAATGAGGACCATGGCTGAAATCTGTATTCGCCAAGGAGGCAACCAGGAAGAATGCAGAGCAGCACAGTAAACTTACTTCAGAAGAACCAAAGACAAACCAAAGAGCCCCTTTTCAGGCTATCTTTTATCCCAAGAAGAGAAATGACTTATGCTGTAAATAAAAAAAAGCAAGAAACAACAAAGTAAGAAAGTAAGAAACATAATAAAACAAAAAGGCATAAATAACCAAGAAAGTAATTGCAAGTGTAGCAAAAGAAGTCCCATCCCACATCCATTTTATCCACAAATTAATGACACTTAACAAAATCCATAGCCCATAAGCCCACCGGTAAAGCCCATTCTCTAAATAAAGTTATTTTATAAAGTTATCATTGAGGAATGTTAGATATTCATGCATGGAGCGTGTACTCCTTTTCAATTTTGAAGTAGCCAAACCTCCTCCGTGGACAGAGTGAAAAGGGGGTACATTTCTTTAAAAGAGCATATCTATAAAAGTTGTGAGCCGATTGAATTTTTTTCGGTTTATCAAAGCTAACGATTAAAATGATAAAAATGAAAGAGAAAATCGGAAGGGCAAGCGAAAAGAAAAGGGGGCAAGGAGCCAAATTTTCCACCAAAACTTACCCCGATCATGGACCAAAATAGTGTAAAATACAAAACTTTTGCTCGCTACGCGCGCACATTTTTCCCAGTAAAGCCCTTTTCACCCCCCATCGCGGGCTCAAAATAGAGTAAAATGCAAATTCTTGCGCGCTGCGCAAGCGCATTGTTGGAAGCTCTAAGACTTTACAGTGTCTCTACAAGTGTATAGGGCCGCCAATAAATTCCCCCAATAATACCGGGTCAAAATGATGCAAGTTTTTTGCCGCAGGTGGAAAAAACCACGTTTTAACCGCTTAACAAAAAAAAGTTTTTGTCGGCAAAAATGGCAAAAACTAAAAAAGCGATTTATTGCTCAGTTTTTTCATCTCTAAACAAATTATTAAATTACAAAATAATTTCCTGATGTAACAAGGCCAGATTTTGTAATTATAAGTAACATATTGAGAAATATTGCTCAAGTACATTTCGAAATGTGGCATATATCAAATTCAAAACTTATTCATTTTAAGGACTTGGTGACAATTTCTCAATTGTTTTAGCACTGTGGTAGCTCATTAAGTTTCAATTCAACTTCAACTGTATTACGATTAGAAGTCCGTCAACCAACTGCAAATTTATCAAGTACACCCATTGGAATACATTATACTCAAAAACATTGAGACACACCTCGATTGTATTGGAGAAGCACTGATGTTCATTATCAATCAAGATCTTGGCCTGATTCATTTTCCTATAACAAAATGATGTAAATTGTAAATCATGTACATTCAAACCGTAAACGACGTATATTTTAGAATCTTGTTTTATTTATATTTTTTATTTCCCTGACAACCTATCTACATGACCTGCATATATATAAATGAGTGCATTATTGTCTTTGTTTTGTGCCAGACTGCATTGTGTAAACAATGTTGATCAAGCGATTAACGTTTGCATTTGCACGTGACCCCGGGCACGTGACATTTTTAAGGTGAGGTGAAGATTCTTTTTCCTAAAGGACGAGCCCAAGTTTGTTGCCCAAAATACAGGCTGTATCAAAATAATTGCTACCAATAGTTTTCATGCAGCAATTTTTAAACACTGGCGTACCGACTGGGGTAGGTGGCAAGTTCACACCCCCCGCTCGAAATAGCAAGATTTGCAGATTTGTATCTTTTTTATCCCTGTTTTAGACAAAAAAATTTCCCTTAATTTTTGCCATGGCCATTTAGCACTGAAACTGCAATATTTTGCGAGTTACGCGAGTATTTGTGTTGGAAAAGTCATTTTACAATTTTTGCCCAGGTTCACATATGTTTGAGGTAAAAGATTTTTAGATTTTAATAAATGAACCAATGCATGACATACCCCTATGTGCACATTATTTTTATGACAAATAAAATTTTCTTTTTTTTAACTACTAGCCTAACATTGAATGAAAACGGAATAGATGGCGCCCTCTATGACCTCTCTATCTCCCTTACCCCCCCCCCTCTCTCTCTCGCATGTAAACCGTAATGTAAACCCACCCTTTTTACCGTATAAATAATCGGATTAACTACCATAGCAACAGATGAATACAATATTTTACTATTTTGCTCCGCGCTACAACGTTCACGTGGTACCAATGCGTTGAACCATATCATGCTGATCACGCGCACCTGTAATATTAGTATTTTTGAAAAGAGTGATCTGGTATTCAATCTATGATTGCAGACATACACATAATGATGATTGCAACCTGTTTACAGTGCAGGGCGATGTAGTCAATATTGTATTCATTTATTGCTATGGTAGTTAATCCGACGTATTACGTCACCTCAACAGCGAATAGACCATGCATGCTCATTTTAAATGAACAGCCCATTAGTCCGATGGTTTGGGTTATAGGATATGTTTAGGATAAGAACTTCGGATTAATCACCCCGTGACCTTTCAAAAGGATCCAATGTTGCTTTCGTCGATAACCTATTGCATAAGTATTGTTTTGATACAGCCTGTAGACCGGGCCTGTAGATGATCATGATCAAATCCATGTAATACGTGTATGAAATGTAACGTTGAACAAAGACATGCGCTCAGCGTGGTGTCTAGACTATGTCTTACATAGATGATGTCATATACTAGTACCTATTTTTGGCTCTACTTTCTCTCACGTTCATGAAGGTTGAGTGTCCTATTATGTATTTCACCTTTAGTGTCGGTTAATACATAATCTGCAAAATACATGATTGTTTGTTTTGTGTAACGCATTTCAACACGTGAATTAATAGGGATGATGTCAGTGGCCTAGCGCACGTGCGTCATTAAATAAGGGGGGGGGGTCAAACCTTAGCGCAGTGTTTCCCAAATTAGTTAAGTGTTTTTCAGATTCGGACTATCGCAGTGTTTTTCAAATTCGTACAAGCATAATGTTTTTCAGTTTCGGACTAGCGCAGTGTATTTTAGATTCGAACTAGCGCCGTGTCGGACTAAAGGTGTGTTTTCCAGATTCGGACAAACGCAGTGGTTTTCAGTTTCGGACTAGTAACGGCGTGTCGGACTGGCAGAGTGTATTTTAGATTCTGACTAGCGGCGTGTCGGATAAGTGCAGTACATTTCAGATACGGACTAGCGGCATGTCGGATTAGCGGAGTGTTTGACTAACGCCCTGTACTCGTTTATCCCTCCACTGCGTACCGTCTAGGCTGTATTTTACTCGTTTTCCCACGTCAAGTTGGTGTACCAAGTTTTCTTTCCAGATTAACTTCATATTGAAGTTTTAACGCATTTGTTACATTTGACCATTTAGAACTTTTCACACGTTTCGCGTGCATTTATTCCAGCATAGATATTCCGGGCGCGAAATATGAATTGTGTTTTTATTTTGAATTTTACACCAAATCTCACCCCAATATCAAAAAGAAATCTAGATTGATCCTAATTAAGTGATCGCTGGCCGTTTTTCGGCACTTTGGGATTTTTCAAGATTGTCACATCGATGGGGGAGAGCATGGTCCCTTCGAAGGCCCCTTAGGGATACACCATTCAATAGACTTACAAGGGGCTGGACGTCGGGGTTAGGACACTGCTTTGTATAGGTATTTGGCTGATGTTTCGGTTCTTATTTTGGTTTAAGTTTCATGAATATGCACTAGTCTATCGGATCTATTTATAGTGATGTCGTAGCGATGTTTTTCTTCAAAAACGTCCAGTCATTAATGTTGTACCTCAATAATGTGCGCCTACGCAGTGTCATGTGTCGACATTTCTTACATAGATAACGTCATGTCTATTGTTGGCCGTTTTATTTCCAGTTTAATTATTTTTCAAAACAACACCCCCGCCTGGATATTTAATAATGATGTTTTGAGACGTGGCACGATGACAGGTGGAACATCGGAATATTTGTTTGTTTATCCGTGAGGGACACATGCTAATCTCAATAAAAATGCACAAGCCTCAAGCCTGTGTAGGCTAATAAGATGTATGCTGGCCCAGATAGCTTTGATAAACAAAGCAAGAAATGGAAGAAAATAGCATGGAAAAGGAGAAAGAAGAGAAGGCCATTCCCAAACACAATTGTATATATGAATACAAAAGCCACCCAAGTCCATACTTTGGTCACATTGAGTTAAGGGTAGATGCGGTATTGTTGGTCGAAGCAGCCAAAAAAAATCGATTTATATTGTCTAAATCAATATATTATTGAAAAATAACACTTTGATGTTTTGCAAAAGTTCATTATACAAATCATATACTTTGAAAACTTGCTTAATCTATTGTTGTTAATCATGTTAATAAGTTATGTACATTTTACAAAAGTGTTGTTGTTTCAGCCCTCTTTACAACATAACTCAAGAACCACAGGACCTACAAAATATTTCTGTGATATTTGAATTCTTCTACACGCTCGCAAGGAAATGAGCAATGCAATTTTTGCCAAAGCTCACTACCATTCACAAGATGTTATGAACTACCAAATCGCAACACTTTAAAATAGTGTATTACCTTAAGCATGGGAAATTGTTGCTATACATAGGCCTGTCATATGTATGAAAGAACAACTCAAATTCATCCTCTGTGTCTATTGAGCATGTGAAAAATAGCATGTATGAAAGCATCACCCAATTCCATGATTTGAGTCTTGTAACACATTGATTGAAATTCAGTATGTATAAAAATCCACTTGTAACACATTCATTGTTAGAGAGTGACTTTTGAAAAAAAAAATGGGTTTAATAAAGGAAGGTGTGTGGTTTATATTACATGGCAGAATGCTTATCAACAGTATACATACCTGTGTGCTTTATTTTGTATTATCTTACTAGTGGTAATCTCATTCTAACATTGTTGTCTTTGTATATGATTCAAAAACCACCCAAGTCCAAAATTTAAAATGAACCCCACGAAGTCCCTGAAATGCTAATCGTCATACCTAATACAGGTTAATCCACTCATTTGCACGTAAAACTTACCATATTGACCAGGTAAATCTAACTGAAGGAATTAAAATGATACACAGGTTTTTCTCTCAAAATCACTTCCCATGGACTTGGGTGGCTTTTGTATTCATGTATTCAATTGTACACTTTTACTGTCAGCTCTTACTTCGTGAGAAAGGAAATTGGAATATCCTAATAGCCATATCAATGACAACTCAAATATAACAATATGAAAAATACACCATCTATCTTTCTTTGCTTTTCAAAGTATAGATGCAATGCCATGTAGTCGAAGAAACATAAAGAAAATTCAACACATTATTTTATTTATTTTAATTTCTTTTAATATGACTTATATTTGAGTAATTGAGGTATACAATAATAATTGTTCAATAATAGTTACATTACAAATTTTTATAAAAATACTGTGCCAAATTTTGTAGAAGTGAAGACTTTGAAAGTAGCCAGAAGCTTAAATTAAAGTTAAATTATCGGTATTTGGGAACTTTGTTTGGAATTTTAAAAAGTTTAGAATGGATAAGTCTAATAATCACTACGGGCTATCCCATTTAAAAACCACCACCACCTTGTGGAAGATTTTGGATTACCAATGGAATAGTCAAATGGTTGATGACTGACTGCGGCATGCGGTTATTCCTAAGGTTCCTAAGGTTATGCGGTTATTCCTAAGGTTCGCTATGGCTCCTTAAGTCCAAAAACGGTTCTCTAGTTCAAAACATTAATAGGGTTCGATTGTCCGAAATTTCGGTTTAGGGTCAGGCACCAGATCCAATTTGGTCCTATAGAACTATCGGTGCCCGGTTAGGTATCGATGACTCTTAACATCACTCCCTGGAGATGTAATAAATTGTATCAAGCATAATAATTAAAAGTGTTATTGTTTTTCATTTAAATAAAAAACGAATGCACTGTAATGTTCAGGGTACGATAAAAAGTGCCATCGGCATCTCTTCGGGCACCGATAGCGCTATAGTACCAAAAAAGATGTTGTGCCTTAAGTATATAGGGTTAGTTTTACGACTGGGTTCATATGTTTAGGGTTAGGGTTATGTACCAGCGAACGTTCGGACAAGCAAACCGCAACCATTAGGAATAGCGAACCTTAGAACTAGTGGACCTTAGAACTAGTGGACCTTAGAACTAGCGGATCACTGCTGTAGACCAAAGGTGACATGTAAAGTTAGTACTAAACCCATCCGAAAAAGAAAGTATTCAGTTTAATTTTGGTCCATAAACATGATAAGTCAAACAAGGGGCGTTAAATCAAGACCTGCCAAAAGTAATTTATTCAGTTTGACACCTCATTATTTTGTCTAAATCGATGCAGAGTTGACAAATTTGATGACAAGAATGACTTTATGAATGCAATCACCTCAAGTTTTAAAGTTACAGTAATTGCTATTGATTTGGTTCTGTTGATCAATATTCATTTTGTTTCACTCAGCGTGTTTATAGCCTTTATAGTTGGAGCAGATGTGCGGTACATTCTTCGTCCGTCTCTGTTTATAGCTGTTTATGATGTACCTTTATGAAGAATCTTGAGAAGCAGAAAAACCACATCAACAATGATCAATAGGAATTAGTGCAACTTTAAAATCCAGCGTATTTATCTTTCCTCCATATTCAGATCGTAGGGTGATGCATATTCAGATTCCACAACAGGGTTCTCTTCTTCACGTGGACGTAGGTAATAATGGTAACTTGGCGCGGACGGTTGAATCATATAGTCATTGTTTACGGCTTGTGCCTTTACAGACCTGGGGTTAATACGGACTTTACTTTCTTCCTCAATCGGCTCTAAAGTATTACCGTTTCTATTGCTTTTTATCTGTGCATAGCTTGGCATGGCAGAATCTGCCGAATCGCGGTCACCCGTAGAAAGGGCTGTGGGGTTCAGGGCTTTGTTTTTATTAACGCCCGTGTATTTGGGTACTCTGGATAAAACCGTTGATTTGATATTCAGAGAATCAATCGTTTCTGGAGTGATGTTTCTTCCATTGCGTCCTTCCGCGTACGTTGTTGAATCACTCGTTTTGAAATCGTTATTTTTGCCCTTTTCGGGGTTCATTCTTATGCCTGTTTCTGGTATCTCGATGCAAACTTGGACAGCCTTATCAGCGGAGTCACAAAACTTTATAGGGATATATCGTCTTGGTGTTGCATGTTCAGCATTGACATTTCTTGGGGTATGATTGTTTACAAATTGAATTGAACTAGGATTCTGTGCCCTACACGCTTTCAGGCAAGTTTCACAGGTAGACGTTGATAATACCGATTCTTCAGTATTTATAGATTCAGATCTATAACCACGGTTCCGCTCTGATTGTTTCTGATTTGAGCCAGGGTCTTGAGTCATAACTGGGTTCAGACGATGTGTATATATAGGATTCTCTGGTAGCCGCTCTTCCGTAACGGAACCAGGCCGGTAACCATGGTTCCGCAGCATAAAGGATGCTAAGTTTTCATATTCTGGTGTTTCTGGATGTTCTTGTGAGATATCTGCTCTTCCACGTTTCCTCTTACCTAGGCAATGTAGGCATAACATATTGAATGAGACAACAGTAAGCATCAATACTAGAAATCCACTGGAACTACAAACTATCAATAACAGATGTAAACTATGTATATTGTAGTCTTTGGAAGATGCTTTGGACACAATTGGATTCCTACTTGGTATCCGGGTACTCTCAGTAGTCATGTTAGTAGTATAGGTAGTCATGGTTGTGGCGCGTGTGCTGTTAAACTTTACGGTCACTACACAGGATACGTTATAGCCTGGACATTCCGGTACAGCAGTGTTACACTCCAAAATAACATTCTCAGATAGTATACAAACCATGTTCAAATTCGATTGACCAGCGGATTCGTTTAGAAAAGAAGTCACATTTGAGGCCACTCTATGTTCAGACCACACTAATGTAGACAGCGTATGATTAAATCCTCTAGGAGCTGAACATATAAATGTTGCCTCCGTGCCTTTAGCTTGATCGTCACAAACCATAACTCCATCAGATAATGGACAGTAAATAGGCTTATGTTCTGTTTTGCATGTCGGTGATTCTATCTCGCCACACACATTAAAATCTATAGTTTGCATAAGTTTTCCACTGACGTCACAAATGTAACTCCCGGCATCCGTTTTTTGTACTGCAATTATAGATAACTCAAATCTTCCATCCGATAAACTATGCTGGTAACGTACTGGCGGCTCAAACATTTCTGATGAGTTGCGGACAGTAACACCCCGTCTTATCGTCCATAGATGATTTTGCTCCGTACGGTTGTTTGGTGTGAATATAATTACAACTCTGTCCTTATAAGAATGATAGTCATTGACGGTACAGACGAAACTGACTTTTGTCCCGGGAATAGCAGGATTCCGATTTGAAGAAACGACAAAATCTACACCGCGTTGCGCTTCGACATGCCGTAATAGCACTGCTGAAACGCATATCATGTACAGAATGTTGCACATTCGTGAATGTTCAATTTTGTCCCGTGAACTCATTGCGACGTTGATATGCAGCCTAGTTCATGTTGGTAAACAAATGCAATTGACTTCGAAGATGAAGGTTTGTTGTATTAATATTTACCGGGAAAATATTTTCTGGCAGCATTTCAACTACCATGATTGAGCTCGATTATGACAATGGCAAGTTCAGCTCGGATCGTTATCCATGCATGTAGCGTGCCTATTGTTTGTACTATTCACATCATTCCTGAACTTTAAGACATAATGTTGATCCGTAAATGCATGAGGTAAGCCCGCCCATTCAGGCCCGTTCTTACCAAACACAGAATGTGTCGGCAGACTTACATACGATATGAAAGACCTCTAAAAGATAATACCGTAACAAGTTGGTGAACTTACTGCTAATTGTCTCGTTGTACATGTTGTAACCCGTACGAAACTCGGGGAGCTGAACCTGGTTCCGGTTTCGATAGTTATTTGTGAACTGTCTAGGGTGTGCGCTCTTGTAGCAGCAAAAGTCCCTGATTTGATGTGGGCCGTAGTAGTCACCGACAACCTGTAAAGTGTGCTGAGGCTTGTAAAGTCTGCACAAAAAGTAACTCAGCTGTTATAAATACGCCTATAGATTCAGAACTAATAATTGTTTTCACAATATTTCAACATAGCGAGAAGGATGATTTATTTACACGCATTTTGATACCCCATTCGTCAAATGTCGTTCAATATTAACAACACAGTAGTGCTTTTACAGAAAAATACCCGAATTTAAAAGGTGCAGTTTACAGCGATCAATGGTTATAATGCCAGCACTGTAAACACATAAAGCCCGCCATTAGCTTCGCGATTACTTCAAATCAATACAAATAACTGCAACTTTTAAATTGGGGTATTTTTCTTTCAAAACACTGCTGTATTGTCAATATTGAAGAAAATTGGACAAATGTGGTATCAAAATGCGCGTAAATAAATCATCCTTCTTTTTATGTTGAAATATTGTGAAAACAATTATTAGTTCTGAATCTATAGGCGTATTTATAACAGCTGAGTTACTTTTTGTGCAGACTTTAGATCAACGTCTAGGCATTGTCCCTGTGCGTAGCGCACTATAAATCACTGCGCTTTTTTCAAAACGTTTTTATGACCTTTATATAACCCGACATTTAAATGTTATTAAAACGTTTTGACCACAAGCAAAACACGTTTATAACGTTTTGAAAACATTTTTGTGTTTGCTGGGATACCATATCCTCAATATTATGCCATGCATGGTACAAAAACAATTTTATGACGCAGAGGATTTAAAGGGCTAAATCAAAATAGCAAAAAACAGAAACGTCGAATTGTTCCTGATTTTGAGGGAACGGGTCGCATAATGTTTTAACAGTAGGTCACAGTATACAAGACCTTTTACCAACTAACCCGCGTTACGGTCCAGGTACATTAGCTGTAGATTGATATTGCGGTGACCTCGTTTCCTTACAATAATAATAAAAGTAATAGTAATGATGATAATAATAGTAATACTAATGATGATAATAATGATACTACTATTGACATGTCATCGCCTAAAGAATTAAATTATTCTAACTGCAATCAATACGGCCAACATCATGGCCGACAAATTTGTATTTTGATTTCACTTACTGATTATGTTTATAGTATATAGCCTACCTTTAATGTTAGATAGATACTATTCTTATTTTCATGTATGGTATTTCTTAAGTTACCATAAAATTTTGGCACGAGCCAGCTACTGCAGCTAGAGCAATTTACTCCTACGGCGAATACTTAACCATAGACCCTAAGATTTTACAAAAATCGCACGCGTTCACGCCCAAACGACCTAAGCTAATCGTAGATCCATCCTTTGCGCTCATTTTAGCGATAATTTTTTCCCGGCACCTTACTCGGGGTACCCTCGGACCGGCCGAAAAAAAAAAGGAATAAATAACCAAGAAAAATATAAGTAATTACAAAAAAAGCAAAGGAAGTCCCATCCCACATCCATTTTACCAACAAATTAATGACACTAAACAAAATCAATATCCTATCGTTATCATTGAGGAATGTTTGATATTCATGCATGGTACGTGTACTCTTTTCAATCTTTGAAGTAGTCAAACCTCCTCAGCGAATAGAGTGAAAAATAAGTACATTTCTTTAAAAGAGCATATCTTCAAATTAGTTTTGAGCCGACTGGAATATGTTTTCGGTTTATTAAAGCTATTAAAGTTTATTACAGGTTTCTTTAAATATCAAAATATATTTGATCAACTGTTCTGAAATAGGGGGAAAAGAGGGCGCAATGAGGGTTCTGTTGTTTGTTTCTTTGTTTCTTTCTTTATGTTCTTTCTTTTTTTTCTTTTTTTTTTTTTTTTTGAGGGGGGCACCCTGTTGTTCGACTAATAAATATGCGCTTAATCGATCCAATTTTATATCAAACGTGCAATTACTTGCTGACACTTGTTCACTTATGGATTTTGTACCTAATTTAACCCCAAAGGGTATTGAGTCATAATTCAGTATTTATTTGTAACTGTTAATACGTGGACCTGTGTGCATGTATTTATTAATATCGACACAATACGTAATTAAAATTTAGCAACATAAATGTCATGTAAAATTATGTAAAATATTTGGACTACATTGAAAGATATAAAGTTGGCATTTTATTCCATACGAATATGACGACCAATTCAACGCACAAACAACCACCACACCTGTAGTAAGGCCTGCGCCAAAAAGTATCCTTGTACTTGGAAAAATAATCACAATTTTAAAACTGTTCCAAATATTATGACACCACATTGAATTCAATGTGACCTCAAGAAGTAATTGAATAGACGAAGGTCCAGATTTAAAAGTGACAAACTGGCCTATACAAGTCGCAAAAAGATTCCAACAAGTGTAACAAAGAGACAACACAGTTTCTTCAATGAACCTTTAGTTAAAGCAGTTTTTTATTTCAGTTTTTACTTCTTTGTACTTTCCTAATTTTCCTAATTTATTTGTCAGCTTTTTTGTTTCAGTTTTCTCTTGTTTCTTTTGTTTTAAATTAAAGGTACGCATAAATTAGCCATTCACTACTCTCAAACCAGATGTCTAGTCCGTGGAGTTTTGAATAGGCCAGTTTGTCCCTTTTAAAACTGGACCTTCGTCTAAATCAAATGCTTGTAACTGTGCTTCTTGAAGTCACATTGGATTCAATGGGGTGGCATAATGTGCCGGATTAGATCTATTAAACAAATAAATTTATCCAAATATGGTTTAGTTTGAAAATTATGATTTTTTTTCCAAGTGTAAGGATACTTTTTGGCGCAGTAGGGTGGCTCAATCTAAAAGACGGGCAATATCAGTCTGTTGCTCAATCACAAATTTCCAAATCACAAAATCTGCGTCGGTTGGGCCCGTGAGAACACAATTTTTTTTCGCTACAATATACCAGTAGGAGAAAAGTGCTCTAAAAAGTTTTTAAAAAAAGGAGTTTTGCGTCTACATTGTTTATAATAAATTATTTCATTATTGCACTTATAAAGTTAACTTAATATCAAAGCTTTTTTTAGTTGCGGTTGGCGTCACATATGCTGTGCCTATAGACCATACAATACCAGGGTAAGTTTGGTCTTCATATGATACAGGTATAGGGTACAGTCGTCGGACTCAGACCGTAACGCGGCTCCATCAAGTTTGTTTTGTAACGTTCCGATACAATAGGTTGTGTTTATAGAGAAATCTAGAAGATGGAGAAAGTGTTTATGAGATGGAAGTTTGGGACCGCCCAGAGAGAAACAACTGGTCTTCTGGTATAGGCATGAATTACATCCAATTCAAGCAGTGTATCCACATGTCTAATGACAAATTTCATTTTAATGATATCGAGACATAAATGCAAACAATGTGCAAAAATGAAATTGTTTTAGGTAGGACTTCTTGCATATCAAAGTTTTTTACTAGATATTATTTTGTTTCCTCACATTCTATTGTTTTGTTTTTCAAATTATACGAACAAGATGAAGGCCTTACTAATACAATACAGAGAAACAGACTGAAGCTTTGATTTATCTGTTGTGTCCCTTTTGAAGGCTGACATATTTGGAAATATTGCTAATCAATATTTATTAGATTGTACATGTATACTGCGCCAATAAAGTATCCTTACACTTGGAAAAATAATCACAATTTACAAACTGAACAATATTGGGGTAAATTTGTTTTTTTAATAGATGCACTATCTAATCCTGCACATTATGACACCACATTGAATCCAATGTGACGTCAAGAAGCAAATTTACAAGCATTTGATTAGACGTAAACCAGTTTTCGAAATTCAAATTGGATGGCTTGTGTCACGCAGGTGTGAAACATGCATGACTGGGCGTTATAATTATCTCTACACAAAATAAATAAAGATTGACATAACAACCTTTATCTATTTAGTTCCTTTGTATTTAACTTAAATACGGCAGGTGATCATCATACATGCATAGTAACCTCCTCTTGCAAGAAAGCCGATCGTTTGACTCGACACCATTGTTAGCATCTTTTTCTCTATTCTAAACACATTGGCCAAAATATATTGTTTTAACATATAATTCAATTAAAAACAACAACAACATCAACCACAAACCCCACACAATATTTCTTTTTAAACCAACCGTTCCAACAGTTACAGTGGCAATTATATTTTTTCAGTTCAAGATTTTACACTCTCTCTAAATTACAAGGATTTAGAAATAAATCCTTAATGTTGTAATTAGGAACCAATCAATTTTAGATTTAAAATTAATCTTATAGATTTGAAATTTAAATCTTAAAGATTTCATTTTAAATCTAATACTTGATTGGTCCCTATCATCAAATTTAGAGTGTATTGTTCGTTTGAAAATCGTTCAGTACTTTGTGGGGTTACTTAAACTATTCAGGAAAAAAGTTCTGCTCATGCAGTCATTTGCATTTCACATGTTGCAGATGAATCGTAAGATTACGATAGGAATTGATACGTTGTAACTCCTATGATAGTGTAATGCATTCATACCATCACAAAACATACATGAAGGATTTGGGGAAACATTATAATCGTATAAGAAACTTTTCGATACATTACCATGATTGTGTTTTTGAGCACATGCATAACTATACATGCGCATACCTATATCAACTATGTTTCTATCTTGTGCGCTGTTACATCAAACACTGCAGAATTGATAAGTAAGATAAGTACAACAGCTTATTACTAAGTCCCATATTTGATAAACAAGTTAATGTTTCCGATACAATCAGCAAGGTGTCATCATTAGTGTCTATTATCTCTGCACAAAATAAACAAAGCTTGACATAATAACCTTTCTCTTAGTTCCTTTGTAATTTACTATATACGACAGGTGATCATTATAATATATTTATAGCTAGGTTAATAACTACATATTACTTGTTGAGAGGGAAATTGTACAAAATTGTGCACGCGTACTGAGATGTTGATGCGTCTAATATGTCTTATGCACGAACTACGCAGGAGGAGTGCATTAGACGCATCAACATCTCAATACAAGTGCATCATTCCGTACATTTCTCGAGCAACATGCAATGTGCAGTTTTTAACCGTAAGAAAAATACCATCATTTTTGCTATTTCTATAACAAAATTGTCACTAAAAATGTACAAGCAAATGCATCAATCTGCAAAGAAAATGAATGGAACCTATGCGACGCGAACGCTTTCAAAATCATTAGTCCTGCATGTGTGTGCAATTATACACAATACTCCGCCCATTTTTGTACCGTTTGCTCCGATTGGTTATTACTATCTACAAGTGTAAGGGTGTTTGAAAACACATTACACTTTTGGCAAGAGTCATCTGATATATAGGTTGACTTTACAACATCTATTTTTTTTTTCAACTTTTTCATTGGATTAATTTGCAAGAAAGGTAATACTAAATACACTGGCCAGAAGTTGTGTAAAATTATTGATAACGAAGCAATCTTTGTTTTGTTTTTCAGGTCATAAATCTTCCTGTTTGTGATGTGATTGAAAATCATTTAGTACTTTTTTATCATTTAGTGGGGAGATTACTTGTTTGATGTAAAATCCTAGCATAATGTTTATGTTTTACCAACCACTTGCATCTCTGGAGCAACAATGATTTTTGACAGTAATATGTTTGTCACTGCCCATAAAAGCAAAATAGGTAAATGAAGCTCCAAACTCACGAAGAAAAAACAGGAGATAATTTTGATTTTATTATCATTACTGAACTAGCCTTAAGAAGTTTGAGGACAGAATTTTACGGAATGACACATCACAATAAAACAAAACTTCCCACGGTATTTTGTCATCAGCTGTATGTTTATTTTGAAAAAAAATTTGAATAAGATAGTCTTGATGTTAGACAAGACAATTTCCTACAATATACATATAGAAAATTACTTCTGGTATGCTTAAAGCGTTTGATACAATAGAATGACATCGTTCTTTCAGGAATTTAAATACATTTTCTTATAACTGGGTACTCTGAAACTATATGCAATGTCACCCGTGGCCAAACTAGTTTCAAATAATATAGTCCTTATTTTTGTTTTAAAATTGTATTGATGTTGGGTGACATTCATAATAATTATAAGCAATTATAACATAGCGAGTAAAGTGTTAATTAAGGTGACACTTCAATGTTAACTGGCAACCTAATACCTGTTGGCCAGGTAGGTAGTCTAGGCATATGATCTGGTCATATGGGAGGATTGATTTGGTCTACCGACCATGAATTACATTTGATATGATTGTTGTGAACTTGAACGTTTGATATTCAGTCCACAAAGGAAGAAATGACTTTGTATATATTATTATTATTATTATTATTATTATTATTATTATTTGTGTGCACATTTCGTTGCAAAGAATGTTTAAAAGAAATGTATGCATTATGTTTCATTTCAACTTTGGTTCTAATTGGTATTATGCCAAAATATCGTATTTATTTCATTTCTAGGAATTACTAGGGTATTGTGTTTTATACATTTGCTTACTTCCCTACCAATTCATTCAATTTAAATCATTATACGTGTTGTTGATGATTAATGATTTTGACAAAATTAAAGGCACACTTCGTATCCCGGCTTCGGGAATGAACAATTGGCATAATATGATTTGAGCATTATGCAAGTAATATTGTAATGATGGGGATGATGACGACGACGACTATGATGACGACGACGATGACAATGATGATGACAATGATGATGATGACAATGACGATGATGATGATGATGATGATGATGATGATGATGATGATGATGATGAAAATAGATAGCAATGATGGTGATAAGGATCATCATCATAATGATATGTGCTTTAAGGTAGTGTTTGCTTGATTGTTGTTGAACCTATATCCAAATTTTAATACTCTTCCAAGACGTTGTGGGTTAACACAAGCCTACAGGGCCTGTTATGGTTAGCAACACAACTATCAGTGTACAAACATAAGTTAAATACTTACTAAACCAACGAGATGAGTTACATGTAATGATATGCTTGCAAAACAAACATACGATTTCGTGTCGCCGAGCGGCGGCGGCGTAGCTAGGCAAGCATAGGTGTAGAATAACGTGTGTGATTTGATCAGTGATTTGATTGGAAATATCAAACTGATTAGCGACACTTAATTAACAAAGTAATGATAATATTGTCACACAATTTGTTTGGACGAAACTTAGCTGTACTTGAAGACGCACCGTCATTCGGTGGTTGGTGTGCGTCTGATAAAGCTGACACGTCACCAGAGCTAAGCCCGGAGCGCCAGCGTCAAATGCAAAATGCTTAAGAAGAACTTTTGTTTTTGAACTTCCAGTTTTAAGCAAAATACTTTATGTTTGATTGAACACATACCACATACGGTATCAAAAGTGAACTTTTACAACTTTTAAGCTTCATCGCCTATTGAATACTAATAGAACATCCGGACTTCTTAAACCATTGAATGAATTTTGTCTTCTTCAAAACTTGATATCAACGGCAACCTGTTTTGAAAAGATGTATTCTACACCAGCGAGCAGTTTTCCACAACAAGGCGCCCATTCTGGGTCTACTTTTCCCAGTTACCTAACGAACACTTTCGAGTATAACATTCCATCATCTTACCAGAGTATGTGGTTTGGTAGTTCCCCTTTCCACCAAAGCGCTGGATCACCTTACGGATACCCTCCGACATCTCCTCCTGCATACTACGCTGGAAGTTGTGCTTACCCCACCGCCGCTGCTCAAGTTCCATCGCCTAGTTACAACCAAACGCATCATTATCATCCAGCGGCGTTTACTGGCTCTGAATTCAGCTGGTTGTCCTTCCCAACACAACAGGATATCTACAGGCTGGTACGACCACCGTATTCATATTCAGCACTGATTGCAATGGCAATCCAGTCCGCACCGACTAAAAAGATCACACTTAGTGGCATATACAAGTACGTTGCTGAGAATTTCCCATTTTACAAGAAAAGCAAAGCTGGTTGGCAAAACTCCATTCGACACAATTTATCTCTGAATGACTGTTTCTTGAAAGTTCCTCGAGGTGAAAATGATCCAGGCAAAGGTCACTATTGGATTCTTGATCCAAATTGTGAGAAAATGTTTGACAATGGTAATTTCCGTAGAAAACGTAAGCGTCGTGAAAATACGTTTCCAGTACCTCGACGCGTCGATGTCGATTCGACAACATCGCCGACAAATATCGAGATGTCGGAGACTCATCACGGACATTTTTCAGCGAAGCAACCAGAACCATCTTTTGTGAAGGATAAATCATATAATGATGCTTTCCAAGCTGTAGCTCACAAGAATCCGTCGAAAGAACATAATTTAACAAAGTCTAACATTACATCAACGATTTCTACTCTTAATGATGTTGACGAAAACACCATGAAACGCCAAGATACGGAAACAATGGCTGCAAAGTCGTCAAGTTTGTCATCGTTGCAGGAAGCAATTTCGGATGCGTCACCGTCATCATCTAATACAATGGACATTCGCCCTGCATCATACAAACTTCGGCAACTTGCTCATGACTATAATCCAATTGGTTGTTCTAATACTACTGCTTCGGTGAACAGGATAACCTCCTTTCAGTATGGATTTAGTGTTCGTAGTTTACTCTCTCAAGAAAGTAAGGAACAAGGTTCAAATGTAAAAACATAAGGAAGTCAGAATATGATGTAGGTCGAAAACAGTCGTTGCTTAGAACACAATTAAAAAATTAACAAAAGAGGAACTTCGGATGTTTTTAAATGAAATTGACATTGGTTTCTGAGTCCTTTGAGTTTTACTCAAAATTGTTACGCCCGCAAAATGTGTGCTATTTGTCCTAGCTTCGTGTAATTAATTATTTGCATGCTTAACTCGAAGATTTGACTGATTGTATCTCCTCGAACTGTTGGACATTTAAGCAGATGCCCAAAAACTAAAACAAATTGGAAAAGAGATACTCTCATTTGTACTTGTTAAGATATATACTCTAGATATGAAAATATATACTGACTTAAAATTAATATAGGCAAACTGTTTTTGTTAGTAACAATTTGAAATAATGTAACCACAAGTTGTGCTGTAAAAAGAAACAATTCAATGAGATGTAGTAACTAGTATAAGTAAACATCTCGAAAAAGTAACTACCCCTCTTTAATAATGGCCATTATTCAAAAACGAGCAATTGTATTACAAATCTGTAAAATGAGTTGGAAGCAGAACATTTCTTCACATTTTGACACCTCATTTGTAGCAATTGACTAAATATTGACGTCACAGCGTACATTTAAATCAATCTAACCCAAGATTTGAAAGTTGCAGTAAATTATATCGATTTGTATTCAGTATAATGGAAGGAAATCTGTGTAAAGATATCTGAGTGTTTTTGTATTATTGTAAGTGCAACTTTCAAATCTGGACCTCACTACATTAAATTGACCGGTGTTTTATTGTTTTCTGGGCTGTCGTATCAAATGAGGTGTCAAAATGCGCAGAAATAAATTCTGTTTCCAACGCATTTTACAGATTTGTAATACAATAACCGGTTTTTGAATAATGGTCATTATTTATTTAAGGGGGGTTAATTACTTTTTTTGAGATGTTTATTTGGTGTGATTGTAGGCCAACGATGTACTGGAAAAATATTTTTAAAGAACACAATAAAGTGTACAGCTTGATTTCTGCATCTATTCATGTCGTCGACAACAAGAGAAGTGATGGAAACAATGCTCGCATAAATTTTCATTAAACTGGGCATGACTGCAAGCAAGTTTTGTTTTAACATCATCTTTTTAATACATTTTAAAATTCACTCTGCATCGTTCAAACTACACCAACTTACTCAGGCATGTTTGTTGTACACATGGTACAGGATCATTTCCTTTCAGTGTGGATATAGTTTTCGTCGCTTACTCTCTCAAAAACGTAAGGAACCTGGTTCAAATGTGAAAACATAAGGAAGTCAAAATTTGACAAAGCAGGTAAAAAAAAGTCGTTGAAACACAAAAGGTGAACAAAAGATGACCTGTTGGATGTTTTCCATTGAAATGACAAAAGTTACTCAATGTTGAGTGAAAAGGAAACAGGGCTACACGCTGAGTCAAATGGAACTCAATTAATATTGCTTAACTCTTTACTCGATTTGAGTACAATTTAATCAACATTGAGTTTTTTTTCACTCATTTTGTTGCTCTTTTTCCGTTTTACTCAACATTGAGTAATATTTATTTAGAGTATAGTTTCTATTGACTTGAGTTTTTCTTGGACAAAAGTGTAACGTCCACAAAAGGTATGCTATCTGCCATACCTTCGTGTAATTTAGACATTTATGATGTAGTATCCAACAAAGTAGTATCGTACTGTGCAAAAACATATAGATTGCTGGTTGGTTATTCGGCCCTTTTTTTTTGGTATACAACACCTTATTGTATCAACAAGCCTGCCTCTTCCAAATACAACATTGGATACTCTTGAAATGTCAGAATACACACTTTATGATTTGTTTGCAATTAATCTTTTAATTATTTGGATCTTATCTAGATGTGACAGACTCATCCATTATCAATGAAAACTGATGGGTACCAATCATTTTGATACAGCTTGTATAACAATGTTAATGTTTATTCACAAAAATAAAACGTGCGTCAGAGTATAATACTGCTGTGACAATCCTGCGTTTATTTGCATGTTTCTAGGGTCTGGATATTGGTATTATTAGCACAGCTGGAAGATGCAAGGTATTATCCACAATACTGACTTAAAATGGAATTCCTGTGCTCTCTATAATATGAAGGCGCGAAGAGTGAGAAGAGTGATTATCGTTACCAAGAGTGAAAATCACTCCTCAAAAAGTGTAAACCACTCTTTCAATGTATGATATAAGGGGCATTACATGCATTTCTATTTCCGAAAAATGTCCCTTATATCATACCTTAAAAGAGTGGTTACCACTCTTTCAGGAGTAGTTTTCAGTTTTTTAGAGAGACTTTCACTCTTCTTACTCTTTCGGAGAATGAGTTTTTTATTTACATTAAAAGAGTCTATCTGTTTTTGTACAAACATGGAGCTTTGATATGTTCAAATAAATTGACATTGGTTTCAAAGTGCCTTAATTGATCTGTTGATGTTTGTTTAAACTTAATTTTACGTCCTCAAAAAGGATGCTATTTGCCATAGCTAGCTTCGTGTAATTAAGAAAAACATTTAGGATGGCAGACACAACAAAGTTAGTATCGCAGTTAGCATATCCATATACCGTAGTTAGTTGCTGGTTATTCTGCCATTTTAATTACACTGCAATAACCGATTATGTTAACTTAAAGGAAGGTGACCTGATATATTTGGATAATCGAATTCTTTAAAACTTATGTATAACATAAAGTGTTGTACCCTTCCAGCATTCATGCAAAAAGAACATGTTAATGTTCCTTGTAAATGCGACTAATTCAACATGAAATTACTGACATAATCACCGTGATACTGATAGTCTACAGTGTAAGGGCGTACTACACCCATATATTGGTTTGATTGGTCTAAAAAAATATTTTTTCATTTATAGCTAGGCGATATATGCACGGATCATGTGAAATAAAAAAAAAAAAAAGAAAGAAAAAAAAGGTGCTTTTAAACCATTGTATAGTAAGTCATTTTAGCCCTATATATTTTTTGTTTACATGTATCCTAGTAACTCAGATGCGTGTTTCATAACAAACCATAATTTATTCTTTTCAACATGTTCAAGTAGGGTACATGAATAGAATACATTAAATCCTTTGTTATACCATCTATAGAAATGTACTCACTGATTATAACACTGAATAAATTAAATAGGCCTAATCTCTTCCACATAGACAATTTAATACTACACCATGTATTTATCTTCTATAATGTGTTGTTAGGAAAAGAGATTAAAAAAGACTATAAGGTCATCAAAGGTCAGGTTATAGGTCAATTGGTTCAGGTCAAATTCAGGCATCAATTTTGAATACATGTGATAGTCTGTGATATCATACATGTCATAATGAGGCATCGATTTTGATATTTTGTCTGTTACTGGATATATAATGGAAATGTGTGAGGTGGATATACTAAAATACCTTGGGATGTAAATGGTGAGTACAATTTAGATTGCCTAGTTGAGATGGATTGGGCAAATAAATATAAAATAGTTACCAAAATCACAAAAATGAAGCTTACGGAAAACTACCTAATATGGTGGTATATAGGTGACAAAAAATACAATCTTTTTTCAACATTGCTGTAGTGTGGTTGTGGTAACCTGTTACCTATGGCTTAATTAAGTTTCAGTGAAATAGTGTCGCAAGTTCAAAATACAAAATATAGCTCAACATTGAAAATAGAAGCATTTTAACCGGTTCGTTTTTTGATAGTTGTGGAGCACCAAGTTCATGAAGTCATAAAAGAAATCAGGGACCACTTATTCCCATTTTACATATCAACATTATTTCCCTAATGTGTTAGCAACACATATCCAAAATGTTAACGAAATCCGTTGATAGTAAGCTTTCCAAAATGAAGTGAATTTAAAACATCAGTGATGTACCACCTTTTGGCTTATATCATTAGAAGCATGTACGCTTCATTGATACTGATGCCACCAATTGAACGAGAAGATTTGCCCCTTCATTTTGCATACCACTTTGTCCAATTTCTTTTTCTCATTTCTTCACAAAATACTGAGTGATATCAAATGAAAGATCCTATTTTGTCATTAACATTGAGATTAGAAGTCCCAAATCGGTGTATTTCCGAAGATATCATCAAAAAACTGTTATTAATGATTTTGTCAGAAATATACCGATAATTTCAGTATGTTAATGAGAAAAATATGAGATATCATAGATCTGATACCAAAATCTGCATTTAATGATTATTCTACAAAAACGTATAATGTGACAGCAAAATGCATGCTTTAAAAAAAAGAAGAATTCAATGTACACGGTGTATCAAAATAAAGTATACAGTTTGAAAAATGCCACTAGATTAAAAACTATGAGGTATTTGGCCAAACTGATATAGTTGACAGCCATGACAGCTAGCTGAATCAACATCCTGCCTAGACTATGCCATAGTCGATTTTTGATAAATAAAATGTTATTAATCATGATGAACGCATTCAGTTGAACTCGAAATTATACTGATATTTAGTAGGCCTACATCAAAATACTAGTATAAAATGGTTATGAAAAAGTTTAGGCTATATAATTATATCTGTGACAGTAAAAGTAAAGTATAGGCCCTACGTAGGCTTATATCATTGAATGCAACATATCATAATGGCATAATAATGACACTTCAGTACTGAACAATTCTAATTTTAGAATCTGCCAGTTTATTATCCGAAAAACCCATGGGAAGCTAACAAACAGAGGGCGTACGGTGACTGAAAAGATCAGTTGTGAAAATCTATCAATTGTGCACTCATTAATTAAATCAGAGTTTTAAGCTTAAATGTAATAGCCAGAGTAGTGCACAATTGGCAAGTGGACTACGGAGAAGTCTACATCCTGCCCTCCCTTAACTGTAAAATCACTGGCTTGTGACCTATTACTAAGGACTCGGTGGCTATTTTTGGGAGCCGAGTAAAAATGCAGTTGTGCGAAGACAAAAATCAAAGCAACCTGAAAATCACATGATTAACAACTTTCTTCACAGTAATTGACAGTCTTAGTCTTTCACATGGCCACCAGGGCATGTCCACCATTGCCCACCAATCCTCTGAACGTAGATTTCATCTCTCCTGAAGATGACATTCACACCACGTCTTATGAGAGACGTCCTACCTGAGGATGTCAACTTGTGCAATTATGTGTCCTGGAGTTCATCAAGGTCTACAGGAGGGCATGTGAAAATCTTTGATTTCAGTTAGCCCCACAAGAAGAAATCCAGAGCTGTAAAATCAGGAGATCGTAGGCCATTCCACTTGGTGCTTCAAAGTAATCACACGATCACCAAACAATTCTGCAAGGCGTCCTGTCAATTAAAGAGGGTGGTGAAACTGTGATTCTAATTGACTTCGCGCAACTGCATTTTTAGACGGCTCACAAAAACAGACACTGCCCTGCGTCCTTTTTAATGGTCACACGCCACACATCTATATGACCCCGCAAGAAAACCTCATTTGAGCCCATCTCGCTCAGTCAGTGTTAAGTCAACAATCATTATGTTGCTCATTTTGAAGAATGCTGGTTAACAAAAAGCAGGACATTGTCTCATTTCGTGAACAAAGGTACACATACCATTGTTTCCTTTCGTTTCCTTTATAATCGGTTACCCAACTGAAGCTATAATACCAGCTTTATTGCGATGTCGCACATGTAAAACAGACACTTGTGCACAACCAGAGAAGATCTGATTTAATCAGTTGAGCTGCTTCAATGAGTGTTATCTTGGTTTAATAGCTTTTAATGGGGTTTAAGTCCTGCAAATTCTACTGTAGACATGACTGCATCATGTGTGGTAAATATTTTCAATAATATTTTCTAAGTGTACGGTCACATTTCCCATGTACTTTACGGGACAAATTCACTTTTTTTTAAAAACCATATACGAAATTTAATGCTCAGAAAATATCAGAAATTGTCCAATATATTACTCTCAAAAAGTCAAAAACTGTCGAGTATCGGTATCATGCCCGGAGGGGTCACTCCCATTCTGGCCTGTACACCATCCGCGATAATGAAAACGCGTAAAAAGGGTAGTTTTTCGTGGGTAAGCACGATACGCGCGTAACGCGTTTAGGGTGTCAAAAACATGAAATATTGGGGAAAAGGGTAGCAAAATTGCAATTGCTAATACGCGGAAATGAAATTTAGGGTATGAAATTTGATGCAAGGAATAAAATCCCTGTTTAGGGTATTGTTTTAGCCAAGGGTTAAATCCTTGTTTAGGGTGCTTTTCAAAAGTTGATTATCGCGGATGGTGTACAGGCCACAATGGGAGTGACCCCCCCCGGGTATCATGTGTATACCATACATTGCATAGCGTAGTGTGACTGCTGTTTACCAGGTCAGTGTGGCTGATACACATGCATGCATGCATGATACAGGCAAACATTTACGTCAGGTTCTGCATGGGCGTGTGCAGGATTTGTTACTGCGGGGGGCTGAATCTACATCGTTTGCGCCACTAAGTATATTGCGTCGCGCACAGGGGGGTGTCTGAGGGGGGATGTGCCCCCCTCAGAAGTGAGAAACTTTTGCAAAATAAAGGACCAATTGAAACCATTTGGTGGACTATTTTGGTAGGGGGCCTATTATTATTGTTTTTGGATCGTGGGTTTAGGAAGCGTTTGCGGCGGTCCACGGGGCTGGCCCCTGGCGAGGGCCCCTTACGTAAGAAAATTTTGTATTTGGTGAACTAAAAATGCATAATTTCAGGCCCTCTTTTAGTCTAAATTCACCAAATTATCAAGGAAAAAAGGGTAGGCCCCCTATATGTGATTTTTTTTGGGGAGGTGCAGGGCAAAAGGATACTCCAGCACCCCGCCACCCCACTTAAAATGTTGGGGGCATATCTCCTCCATTCCCCTGGATTAGGCTACCTACGTCTATTCTGACGTAGGGCCCCTATCATATGCATAGGCCTGTAATATGGCGGAATACTGGGTGCTCTAAATCCATTAAGCGGGGAAGGGGGTGGGCTCAAATAACGTTGGATATCATTGGCTTTCTTTGTTTCCTTTTCCTTTACTTCTTCCTTTCTTTCCTTTTCTTTCTTCCTTTCTTTCTTTTTTTTTCTTCTTCCTTTCTTTGTCCTCTTCTTTTTTTCGGGGTCCGTGCGTGCGGGGGGCTGAAGCCCCCAAAGCCCCCCCCCTGGACACGCTAGTGTTCTGCGTCCTGTTTGTAAGCTTTTTAGATTAGATAAGTAAGAATTATTGAAAATACGAAGGATACATTTACTAAACTCTTGAAATATGTCAAAATTTATATCAACTTACGGTCTTCATGGTCTTCGGTCCAAACTGTCACTTTTTGTACACCGTCATGGCTCGCGCAAACAAAACATCGCGTTGCCATTTTGGCAATCAGAGGCAGCATCATGGATACGCACAGAATTCTATATACACAAGAACTGGTCATCCCTATACCGCTGCGTGGCCGCAAACGTAACCGTCCCGGCTGAAAAATGAATCAAAAAAGGTACGGCAAGACTTTTTCGCATCACGTACGTCGAAGTTCACTTTCCAATTATGCAATCTGTAGTTAGGATAACGAAAACGACTGGTAAGCAAGTCTACTAAATTATCTCAAAATCTGAAGGCAAAAAATGGCGGACCCGGATGGCGGACCCGTCGCCGGACCCTTTCCAGAACTAATACAGCATATCTAGCCATTATCAACATGGGGTCATCGGTTTGAATATTTTCCTTATATAAAAAACTAACACCTCCGCTATATGGTATTTCATGATATGAAATTAATGGAAAGAAAAGTGCAATTAATGCTTTTCGTGTTTCGAATCGGACGAGTGACAAGCTCTAATCATACGTCATGATGTAAACAACGTCCGGGTCATTAATAATTAATTAGGTAAGCCCAAATATGGAAACCTCCAAAAGTATGCTAATTTAGAGTTCAACGAATCAGAATACGATCCGCTACCTCCAAAATTATGCAAATGAGTTGAAGGAGGTTACGTGAACACATATGTGACGTGTCATGTCAAAAGGAGACACTTTTGGGCAGGTTATGAATTTTGAGGTTTTTACATATCTTAAATATAGAGATATTTTGCTCCACAACGCCGTTTTCCTCAATGAAATCGAACATTCCTAAGCGAAGATATTGAGTTCGGAAGTTATGGTATTATAAAATTGGAAATTGAGATATCGGCCTTTAACAATATTATGATTGACAATGTTGAGAGTAGGAATTAACTTGAAAAATGTCTCAAAAAATACAAGATGCCAGTTATATTCCGGTCTGAAACTATCAGACAATATTTTTAACATTAATAACATCACAAATTCGCAACAAACCCAAATTGTGAAAAAATCACCCACCGGCAGATTTTTGGCTATTTCTCCATTTACGATCCTGCCCAAAAGTGTCTCCTTTTGACATGACACGTCACATATACTTATTCTCATCTAGCTTTACTAAAAGATCTTTGTGGATACGTGACGTCAGTGGGTCATTTGCATACATCACACGTGTGTAGAAAACCGGGCCAATAAAAATAGGCGCCAATATTTATTACTGAATATTGATAAACATGGGCAGTTACTCATTGTTTACTGCATACCAATATGGTAGACCTTCATGAATATTTATATTAACTTCTTGATTGACAGAAAGTTGGTGACTGCTGTGGTCCGTTACGTGTGCAAATAATATTGATATCGATATTTTTACAGATCACGTGAACTTTCGATATGATGATTCGAATTGTCACGTGATCGTCAAACCTGTAGGAGAAGGTGTCAGTTCTGCAGGAGCTGACACAAAAAAAAAACAGGTAGAGAAATGTAAAAGTTTCATTTCAAAGTTTGTTGCAGCGTCATACGCAGGGGTCGCATTTAAGGAGCCTGCGCGTCCAGGGACTCCTTATTTTTTTATTTTGGCCATTTTGGACTCCTTAAATCACAAGTTGAAAGTGACCAAAGGGTCCGATAAAACCTGTATGGACTCGCTTAATTTTATGATGCACGCCGGAGCTAATCAGTATAAGAATTGTCGATTAAAAATAAATTTTGAAAATAAGCTTTGCTCGTGGATACGTACTGAAAAATGTCATAAAAAGAGGATGCTAGGATCACAAAATACTCCTTTAATATTCACCATGTAAATCAATACAGGGGGGTAAAAAAATTGGGTTCACGGAAGAGGGGTGCTATACACTCTAAATTACAGGGATTTCAATTCAAATCCAAAAGACTTACTTTCAAAACTTTCAGAGACTGTAGTTAGGGACCAATCAATATAGGATTTACAAGTCTTTACAAAGTTTTATAAATTTCAGCCCCGCAGGGATTTAAAAATGCAAGTCCATTGGATTTAATATTCAAGTCCTTTAAGATTTACTTTTAAGCATATCTGGGATTTATTTCAAAATAATATAAATCTTTATGGGGATTTAAATATCGATATTAAATACAAGTCTGTGTGACTTCTTATCAAGCAATAGGCCTACGTCTATTCACGGCAGTAATACCAAGTCATGATTACTTCTTTCATAAAGTTCAAGCAATAGTCTGCAGTGCCAGTGATAATTCTAGTGTCATTGCAGTGGCCGAGTGTGATCCTTAATGGAAATAAGCTTACCCATTTATAAATTATATTATATGTATAGGTAAGCTTATACAGCAGAAGCACAGACTACTACCTCGGCGATTGAAGATAATGTTCACATTGGCCCTTCGTGCACAACAATGTAAGCTTTTTCATGGAAGTTATAGTCACTGACATTGGCAATTACAGCATCTGGGATGCCATTCTGCAAAACAAACTCGTCCATATCACTTCATTCATTCGCTCGCCACCACATGAAACTCGCAAAAGAAAGATGGCGGCGGAGCAGTTCAGGAAAACGTTTCGATTTGATCACGTGCACGCACCATCGCGTTGTGATTGGTTTAATGTTTAAGTCTTTCGAAAGATTTAAAAATAGATTTTCTTTTTCCCGATCCCAAAGAAAATTTAAATCAAACCCCGCGTAAAATAAATCTTAAAGTCTCAACTAAGATTTAAATTCAAAGTCTTTCTAATTTAGAGTGTAGGCCTACAAAATGGCATGAAAAAAAATTCCACCGGTAATTCTGAACACTCCCTTACAAGTATAACCTACATGTTGATTCAGTTACATGGTACATTTCTTGGAGACTCAGTACTAGATACACGTGTAAAGACTTAAAGGGCAAGTCTATTGCAAAAACAATATCTCTATTTGAAGAGAATAGCCTAATTATTACATTACAAGTTGACACTTCAGCCTCGTTCGTGTTCTTCCCCCGTTTGAAGCGTATACGTGCCAACCCCCCTCCCCCCCTGTTTGGCTTAATTATGACGTATAGGTAAATGACGCGGACACTCAGTAATGCTCTCATCATACAATCACAATCACTTTGACAAGTTTGACATTAGCAAGTGAGTACTTGAGTTGTACTATCATTTACCATAACAATTATGCTGCATAACAATATGCAGACCATTGTTCTCATTTCGGGAACAAAGCCCACACAGTATTGTTACTATGCGTTTGCTTTGTAATATTTCATCCAACTGAAACTATAATAACTATTAGGCCTATATACAGGGAAATCAGATAGATATATTTGTGGACTTAACACGGTTTATATGCTAGTCTCAGATGAAATTCTAAGCTGAAATTATGTATTTATTTTTTAGGCCTAATATTTCTCATGATATTGGATATACATACGGTATGAATTGTAATATCACAATTTACTAATATATAAACAAAGAAGCGGCTGATTTTATCCATAGGCCTATGTTTAAAAACCATTAAATATGTAATACTTAATTTGCAGTTTTTTTCTATGAACAACAACAGTATACATTCTGTCCATTGAGAGCGTTTATACTATCCCTTTTCTCAAAGCGGGCACATCTCATTTCATGACGTCACCTTTTTTCTGGGCCAAATCTGTCTCGTTCGAAGGAACTCACCGCTTAAGTTGGTTTTTGCGGAATATCAATTTTAAACGTCTTATTTCTCAAAAAAGGAGTCATTTTCATTGTCCTCATAATATTACCTTGCCAATGATATGATGTTGTTTTTGCAATAGACCTGCCCTTTAAAGAAAATTCAATAAATAAATATCTGTCGCTGTGTGCTTCGTGTCCTTTAAAGGGATTTTTTTAATATTTCCTTCTCTTTTCTTTCCCCAGGCCAGGTTCTCCTTCCTTCTATTCACTCCTGCCTATTTGCCTTTTCTTTACGTTGATAATTTTCTACATTTCTTTATGCATAAACTAAAAATACACCCACACCGTCAATCAGTCATTACATTAAAACACCCCCACACCCGCCACACCCACAATAATCTGCGAAGCCAAATGTAAATTGGGCGTAGTATCTCAACACGACCCACGCATTTGGGCGGAATTGGCGTAAAAGTTCGCAAAACTGATATCGCTGCCGATTACCCCGCAGGTAAGGACAAAGTAAACAACAACAACAAAGGTGAAATTTCCTTCTTTTGCTCGTTTTTTCGAAACCTGAGTGACTCGAGTAAGTGTAGTATTTCTGTGTCATTCTGTAAAGGATCTTAAGATTTGCCTGCAATTGTCTACAGAAATATACAGGGAACTCGCACAGAAGTGCCGAATTCGGCATGTATGCATTTTTAAGTTTACCAAAAAACACACAAAAATACATATATGACAGAATGATCATACTGCAGTCTGTACTACTGTCTGTAATTTATTTGTCAGTGAATGGGACTATTATGGGCTGTGCAATAATTATGAGCCCTGGTGGGAGGGTAAAATTTAGGGGGTGGGGTAGTACAACAAGTCAAGTCATAGTTTTTTTCTCAATTTGATGATTGATACCACCCAATATAAAAGTCATCGTATAGATCCCTGTACTGGGGGCGGTGGCAAGAAAATGTTGGCGTGTCAGAAAGCAGGGGCAATTAATTTTTGGCAAGCCTAGAGGGAAAATCTATTTTTGGCACACATTCATGGGATGCCTTTTAAATGCTCTCGCAACATACAAGTCACCAAAGTCTACGACTACGTTAACTAAAATTCACAGCATCCATCTAAGTTGTTCTTGTTAAGTCTAGGTTGGTGATCAATGTTATTACCTGATAAATGAGACTCTACAGACATGACAGATACAGATACAAAAAAAGGCTTGAAAATTGGGATCCAAAAAATTGGGCATGTGCAAAAGGGGGGGGGGAAGATTTTTTGGCAGCCCAAGAGGGGGAGAAGCAATTTTTGGCAGGCCTGGGGCCGGGCAAGCGCGTTGTGGCGAGCTGTTTTCAAATTTTACCCGGGGCTCATAATTATAGCAAAGCCCTTTAGTTCACCAATTCACACTAGATATAAATTTATATGTAGGCCTAAATTGCAAATACCATGCATTCCAAAATCAGACAGGCCAGAACAAATTATTAATTTGGCCAATTCCACCGTTACGGACGTTACAGATACATGCAACTTGCAACTTTTAAGTGAATAGCACACATGTTTGCTGTTAGGATAACACTCTATTTCTTTGTATGCTACTAGTACACACTCTAATGTTCATGAAGCAATTTTGTTTTGGCTTTCTTAGTTAATTAGCTACAGAAATTAGAAACAAGCGCTACGGACGTTACGCCGAAAGTGCCTGCCATTTTGACAGATGGTACATATCCTTAAATCTCCATTCAGTTCTGTTTTATTTTTTTCTGTTAACTATATTGAGCAAGCCCTGACTCCATTCTATGTAAACATGAAAAGCAAGTTTGAAATTAATACTCCTGTATCGTCCTACACTGTTAATTTAGTGTTACGGATGTTACATTTTATCTCAAATGTAACGTCCGTAACGTTTTTCATAATGAAAAAAAACTGTCAAGGTGCTTCCTCAGATTTTTTTCTTTACTATCTTGAAGTAGGTCTGACATCAATCTATGGAGGCATCATTAGCAAATTTGAAATAAATGCTCCTTTTTTGAGCAATAATGTTCCAAAATTTTGTTACGGACGTATACAAAAGGCACTTTTGGCATGGAATTGGCCATTTACTGACATGATCGTGTTTTGGGTCTGATCTGAACAGCTGTTTGCATTTTTAAACTGTACAAAAATAGAAGCACATGGTCCCACTTCACAGCTTTTAAATTTATTCATGGCAATTGTTACTTTCCTATTTGGCGAGGATCATCCTGGTCTGTTTACAATATCATAGAGGTAGACAAAGGACAGGTTAATAATGATTCCGGTTAAAACCAAACACTCAAAAGCATGTGTAGTAGGCAGACATGAAGTCCATGTACTACAAAAACCAGAAATTACATTTCAAATGTACACCAAGGTATACTTGGTACTTGGTAGTGTAATCCTTATTCAGCTTTGTCTTGATAACTACATACAATGTACATGTAGGATGTAACGGTGCAAAGTGACAGCATGGAAGAAAGAGATAAGAAGGAACCACAACGAACGCATTCACTTTGTACACTCCCTTTACCGACATTTAGTTGACATTGTTATTCATGAGGATTTACTTTGATCAATACCCGCGTTAAATAGGTGATTGGTATTGTATTCCATGTATTTGCATGTCTTCTGGAGCGTGTGTGAAGGATGATTTGAACTAATGACCTTCCGTGCAAGCACCCTATAGGATTTTCTTTGGTGACGTGATCATCGGTCATTGATGGCCTACATCTTTTTCTTCCATTTTGCCCAATTTTTCCGAACTTTGATGACTTTTTTCTCAGAGTTGAGCGTCGTGTACGGAAAGGGGGTAGATCTCGGTGGTCGTCGTCTCATGAAAAAAAAAATTAAACAGGTTTTATGTACCGACTCAACCGAACATTGTGCATTATTTAAGAACATTTTACATCTATTTTTCATCGAAAAAGTCACCAAAATCTTACCTTATTTGCTAAAGATGAAACTCAGCAAAAAACGGCCGATTTTGATTACCTTTTCGATGTTTTATAGGACATTTTCTACACAACACGATCAAGAAAACAGTTTGACTGTAGATCCCAAAACAAAGCTACTATACATGTTCAGAGCATCAGTGAAATTCCATAATCTTACTTCTGGGTAGCGTTTGTTTGTTCGTGGATGGGTTTGTTATAAATTTTTCCAGTAATGATTTTGCCAAGCATCGATCATGTAAATGGATCATACATGAAAGTAAGTACCATTGATAGCTTTTCTTTTCATGCGTCAATAGATGAGCGGATTAAAACTTGGCCGATCGAAGTCGTTGTGGTTCCTTCTCATCTCTTTCTTCCATGGTGACAGGGAGTCGGGGACTGCCTTTTGAGGAGAGCAAGAGCAATCACTCTCTACTGGTCTCCTTAAATCTGATATAGGAGAGTGATTTTTAGCTCTCCTTAGTTGATTGATCATTCTCGCCTTACATTTTAAATTGTAAATTTTCTGAACAGCTCTTTAGAATTCATTGAAAATTGGATGGAACTGAAAGGCCCTGTACAAACCAATAGGGATTTTGCGAGGGTGTCCCCTTTGACAGATGTGAGAAATGGGTAGGGGGGGTCAATGGGGGGAGATATAGGTAGGGGAGTATGTATTTCAACTTACGTAGCCCAATCATTGCTCTGGAAGAGGCAGTGGCAGCACCTGTTTATATCTGGGCAGAATTAATAGTTCAAAGTGGTGGGATGGGGTGAACATTTAAAAAAGTACCGGTTGTCTGATATTATCCCCCAAATTCGCCATCAAGGAGACGTAATAATCGGATTAACTACCATAGCAATAGATGAATACAATTTTTGAATAGATCGCCCTGCACTACAAAATTCACCCGGTACCGGTACCTATGTATTGAACCATAGATGTCAGAAATATGCTGATCACTCACACCTGTAATGAGCGGTATTGTATTCAATCTATGATTGCAGACATACACAGATGATGAGTGCAACCTGCTTGTACAGTTCAGGGCAATCTGTTCAAAAATTGTATTCATCTATAATAATTGCTATAGTAGTTAATCCGATTATTACGTCACTTCGATGGCGAATAGTGAAATTGTCATTGGCATGACGACTGGTATACAAAAGAGGTTGATTCCCCACGTCCAGGTACATGTGTTTAAAAGTTCTGTGCCAATCCAGCCAACTCATCAACAATGATGCATGAGTGAGTGAGATAAAGAGCTCTGTTGGTCCTGAGAGCCCTAGCTGGAGTCTCATGACGCCAGATTCACATTGTGCCAATAACATTATTGATGTAAGCTTACTTATTTCTCTCTCCCTCTCTTTCAGATTTTTTCACCACCAAGGACCTCTCTACTCTTCAGCAATGATGCTAGACCCAGATCTTCCTTTAGACATGTACAACATGTAGTCCTGAGAGCCATCCCTTTATATGACATCGTGACACCACTCCATATTCACATTGTGCCAATAATACCATTGATGTAAGCTTCTGTCTCTCTTTCTTTCAGATTTCTTCACCAAGGACCTGCGTATTCAACAATGATGCAAGACCCAGCTGATATTCCTGATAGTCCTGAGAGCCCCAGCTCTGATGACACCTTAGATACCTCTCCATTTATTCGCACTGTCCAGATAACACCATTGATGTAAGTAAACAATTTTACTGGGTAAGGCACCACATCAAATTTGGCACAACAGCCTCAAGTAGTGTCCCAGAAACTGCAGGACAACAAAACTGCAAAGTTGACGCATGCGCACATGACTCGAGGTGTCAACTTAGGTACTAATGACTCTTGCTCAAATTTGTTTGGCTTATAAGACGGAAATTGTTTGGCTTTTGTTACTGCATGTGTCAATAAAGTCCCAACTTGAGTAAATTCACATAAGTGTCACGCATTACGCAACACGCAACTAGTGTAAGCATTGCGCCCAACTGTGTGCATGGCATTCTACATGTATATCAGTACACGGTGTTATGAGGCTTATTTTTCCCCTTATGTAAGCCGATCAAAGTTCATCATACTCTGGCAATGTAATAATTTAGGCATAATTAATTAATATTTGTATAATGTTATTGTTTTTCATTTAGATAAAAAATGAATTGTTGCTTAGGATTATAAGCTGATATTTTCAGAATTGCTGACATTTTTCCAAGTTATGGGGTGAGACTATAATCTGATGATTATGGGGCTATTGGTCCATTTGTTAATTTCTCATATTTTTCTTTTCTCTTACATGTAGGCGGAATCGTGGTTATAAAGAAGTAAACAACAAGTCATCTGATGAAGAGGATACAACTCACAAGACCACCAACTCATCACAGGAAAAGAGTCAAAAAGATAAAACCGATTCCAACCTAACAGAAAACAGCATTAAAATTGAAGCTGGTATTAACTCTAGTTGTAACCAAGACAAAACTGTTGATCTCAACAATGGCCCTGCTGGAGAAAGTTCAGAAGGACATCTGGCCAAATCCAAGATACATCAATGTCTGGCTTGCGAAATGGACGACATTGTTAACACAGCTGCTGGAGAGAACAGTGGTGCTAATACAGTCAAGGTACCTCATACTCACGATGTAGATATTGCAGATGCTTTAGATGCGGGTGTTAGTGGACAGAATGATCAAAAAGGTAGCAACTACATATACATTCCTCCTGCTAAAGAAGGCAATGAAGATAGGGCTATAGTATCAGAAGATGGTAAAAAGTTACTCTTCCCATGCCTTTATTGCGAGAAAACCTTCAGTAGGAAAGATAGTAGAAAGAGACATGAAAGGATTCATACTCAAGATAAACCCCACAAGTGTACAATATGTGAGAAAGCATTCATTACAACGAGTCATCTCAAAACTCACTTTCTTACACACACAGGAGTCAAAGAGTTTGTGTGTAACTTCTGTGATAAAGCTTTCCATACGTCAGATAAGAGAAATCGCCATGAGAAAACCCATCTGAAAGACGTAACAATGCCTGAAATGCCAGCTGACCTTGAAACAAAAGCTGGTGTTGCCCACCCTGTCAAATCACACAATGCTTCTAGTCTAATTGAAGATATTCCAAACATCGAAAAGCCTGACCAAATCGAAGACGAGAATGGCGTCGTCAAATTCAAGTGTCGTTTCTGTACGAAAAGTTTCCCAAGGATTGACAGTCGTAAGAGGCATGAGAGGACGCACACAGGACAGAAACCGCACAAGTGCTCATTTTGCGAACATAGTTTTGTTACGGCATATCACAAGAGGTTACATGAGAGGGTTCACACTAAGGAGAAGCCGTATGAATGTGGCACCTGTAACAAAGGGTTCAGTCGCATGGACAGTCTAAGACGCCATGAAAAGCTGCATGAGTAAGGCAATAGAAACAAATTAGTTCAATCTTTTGATCGACCATTGATGCTTTTGATCTTTTAGAAATCAATTAATTAATATGAATCATTGCCTGTATTGATATTGGCCAATATAAATCATTAATTCATTAATTCTGATTAATTAGGATCAACGGTCGATCCAAAGGTTGACCAAATTTGCTAACATGTATCAGTAAATGTATAGAGCGATTGCCGAATAGGGTGCAACTCTACTAGTCTTATTACAAGACTGCCCTACCCCAACCCTAAACCCTAACCCTAAACTCCGTAAACGAGGACTGGACTCAAGTCTAGCAAGTTGCACCCTATTCGGTAATTGTAACAATTGTATTTTTGTCTGTTGTATAGGGAATGATTGGATGAATGCGCCTTTCTGTTGCCAAGAAGTTATTTCACATACAATATGCAGTTTTAAGTCAGGGTAAAAAGAATAAGGAAAAGTGTGTAATATTAGTGAATAATTTTTGTCATACATGTATGATGTGGGCTATCAGCACTGTCTGATAGTAATAGCAAAGCACTTATGCCCTTCTTGTACTCAGCTGACAAATTATAATATCTATAGATAAGTTCCTCTAACCCTTTTAAAAAAAAAGTAGAAAGAACAATTTACAAAATGTAATATTGCTTTACAAATATGGACCATTTTATAGCATCACACATTATTGCGTTTGGTCACTATAGTTCATTGTGTTCAAAAGAGGACGTTTAAAAAGTTGTACATGGCTGAGTCCATAGGAGTCAACTTTCCGTAACAAACACATGAATATTGTTCAAGATTTGACTGCTATATCAACTTTTAAAATTTTCTTAAATTTTAAATTATATTTTTATGACCCTTTGTTACTGAATGCAATGATGTGTGACACTATAAATTGGTAAAACAAATAAGATTACACATATACCATTTTACATTTTTAGGTTTTGTAAAATTAACAATTTTGAAAAGTGCTAGGGGAACATATTTTTGGATCCAATAGCATGCATTGTTCTCTCTTCAGAAATGTGCTGAGTGAGGTATTTGTTGCCTAATTTTAGGAAAGGTTTTCAATTATTCAATGAAATTTGATTTTTTTTTATGTGCTAAATCTCAATTTTCACAGCATTAACTAACAATCACAAAACAAAGCTTTTTAAATACAAGAGGGTTGGTAGTGCTTTGTTATAATGATGGACTTAAGCCTCCAGCATACTTTCTTGCCGCTTGCCGCTGCGGCAAGCGGCAAGGCGTTTCAACCAATGACAAGCCTTTATTGTGTACGTTTGTCTGCAATGCGCGTGCGCCACGCCGCTCAGCGGCAAGCGGCAGGGTAGTATGAAACCAGCATAATTGCACGTACCAAGTTTCTTACATTATGCTGACAAAATCATATTCATACAGTTTTCTGTACATTTATATTTTAGCTTTGAATCTGAAAATTTTACCTCTTATTTATATTTTGCAGCTGACTGTCTTAATGATGCTTGCCAAAAATTTATATCCTGTGACGCAGGCACAAAACATGCATGGTCATCCGGATCTTTTGGCCATGGATTTTTTTTTTGTGGTAACCAATTTATTCTTTCCTACATGTGCACATGGCATACATTTCCTCAATTTCAAAATTGAAAAACCGAGGGGCTAGTGCAGACCTGCCAACTGTCCCTCATTTTGAGGGACTGTCCCTCATTTGGGGTTTACCAAAGTGAAAAAGAGGGAGGATCCTGTTTTTTGACAATTTCAGTGATGGCAAATTTAAATGCAAGAACAGCAGAAAATGATTCAAATTTCACTTTTGAATTTTGCTATATATATATCATTCTCTTTAGTCTATTGTGATAAATTCAGACCTGCAAAAGCATATATCTGAATTCTGAAAGTATTACACACCTCAAGTCTTTGAATTTGTCAGTACCTGGTTTGTACAAGGTTTAGACCTCAATGTCCCTCTTTCTGACTTTGGTAGGTTGGCAGGTCTGCTAGTGTAAGAATGCCCATTTTCTGTCATTTTGATGTGACAGGTTACATTATTGTCTCCTATCAAGTATCAGTGAACTTTGCCACTGTAGTGCATGAATGCGGAAGATTGAATCAAGTCATGAAATATTGGCTACTCTTACATTATAAATCAAGCTGTGTATCATCATGTGACCCTGGGCCTTGATGTAATAAAGAATTAAAAAGGCTGTCATATTGCCATGTGGCAAAATATCCTAGTGAACAGTGTATTATGATAACCACATCCATACTTTGTGTAGGCCTACATGTCCATATATCCAAACGATGCACCTCTTGGCTGGTACACATACACCTTTTTATACTTGTGTAGCTCTACATGTAAGAATAAATACCATACTCATCTCAATTGGAAGTTACTTTAAATCATCCCCAAAGTCACATGTTGTAGGAATACAGAGAACATTCCTAAACCATGTGACCTGGGGATGATATGATTTGAAGTGACCTCAGTTCTCCACTTCAAATGAGTCTGGTATTTATTTCTAGATGTAAAAAGAGACATTATAGATGTATGTATCAGTCAACAAGTGCATCCTTTTGATATGAATGTGCACATTTATGTAACATACATGTACCTCTACTTAAGGCGCGTGAAAGTCGATTCCGAGTTTATCGTCCCCCGCCCGCGTCACTTTTTGGACACCAAAAACACCAAGGTCAAATTTTCAAAAATGCCAAAATAATTCATTATTTTCAAAGTATCAGTGTTTTCACCAGTTTTAGAAATTGGAAACATATATTTTTGTTTGTAAAACATATAAATTTATAACTTGGAACCAAAACCAGGCTCTTTTCTAACTTTTCTAGTCCCTACCCATATAAAAACATGTTTATAAATAACATGTATGAGTGTGGCTTTAAATCAACACGCACTTTAGGTCAATAATGAAATCTGATGAAATAATGAAAAATGAAAAAGTCACCTCACCAACCTGGGAAAAAAAAGGGACGATAAACTCGGAATTGACTTTCATGGGCCTAACCTTAAGTTTAATATAATATAAATCAGTACACATGCATGTGGATGTGGCATTAAATACTATTTACAAACATTAATTCTTTGTATCATAATCATACACATTTTGAAATCTAATGTCTTGAACTGCATGCATTTTTAATATTTTGTTTTATTGCATTATTGGAAAATCAAAACTACTTTTATAAATGTGTATTTTTCTGTGAACAATTAATGTATTGAATACAACTAAATAGTCTCAGCCGATAGACGATATTTTATTTGTATATTTTATAAATTATGAAATTTCACAATTTTCAATTATATGTTCTGTAAAAAAATGTTGTGTGTATGTATCTGAATACTTAATATAACTTTTATGATAAGTAGGCATATTTGTTTAGATTTGTGCAGATGCTGTCATATCTAAGGTAGGTCTTCACAGCAAACACAAAATGTTTTACAGAAAACATTTTATTGTTGGATTTGTTGGATTATATTAAGGGTATAAAACATTGTACTATCATTCCAAATGTTTGTTTTTTTATAATTTGATGCAAAATATTTTAAAATAAGGATATTTAAGATATATTTTTGACAAAATAATTTGCAAAAATGTTTGCCCATTGAAACATTTTATAATAATATTTTAAGAACATTTTGAAAATGTTGTAGCTGTTTTTTCATATAATTTCATGATCTTTATACAACCCTACATTTAAAGCCATTATAACATTTTCATACAAAATAGATTAGCATTTCTTTGCTATAAAATGTTAGTTTTTACTGTCAGATATATATCCCCTTTTATTTTTGAGCCGAACAACTACGGCAAAGCAAAGAAAATTGGAATTTACTACCAGCGCACATATGTCACCAATATGTACATGACTACATGTACCACTCCTTCGGTCATGTTATGGTACGACCCTTTGTTGTGTAGATCACCGTCCCGCACGCCGTGTACTTTCTGTGTGTTATAAACATCGTGTATTCGTTCAACTAATAATTCCATCATAATAATAAAACGCTGGTTCCATTGTTTTATTCAAAATCTCGGATTTTGACAAAACTACAGCACCTAGAGTCTTGATTTCTGCAGGGTATATTGGTTTAATAAAGTACAATATAATCGTGTAAAAAATGAATTTTAAAAAATCAGTGAGAGCGTCCTCCTCAGCAAATGTTGTAATATGGCTCTAAAAACGTTTTGGATAAAACCAAAGTCTTGATTATGATTGTAAAAATAAACATCTGAAGAAGGTACATACATATTTGAAAACATTTCAGACTTGCCTTTCTGGCAGGGAGGAGGGGGTCGATGGATAAACAAAACCAATTTCATTGATAAGATCTTGTGAATCTCTTAAGTTGTTACTTAACTGGAGGGTGGTCCAACTAAATGGGTTTACCCACCCAGACTCTTTTTGTCAAAATTCATATAAAGCATTTTAATTTGCAGTCCTTGACATCTTGAGCTTGTCCCCCCCCCCAACAATCATGAAAAGAATTGTTTTTATATGTTGATATTTGAAAACAATACACATACATAACATAATACAGGGTTTCAATAAAAACAAAACTCAACTTTTTGTTCTCATTTATTCATAATCAATAGTCAGAAGTTTTACATATTCTGAAACTGTATTGTCTTTGAAAATGTTTGCTGAAAAATTGTGAAATTAGCAAATGCTCATGATTTCCATTTCGTGGACAAACTTAATTTTGTCATATTCCACCAATGCAAGATGCTGAGTTCACTATTCTTTTTGGCAAATTAAACATTTTCAAAGATAATGCAGTTTTTTTTATAATAATTGTGACTATGGACTATAAATAAACCTGAGAAAAAGTTTTATATTCGCACCCTGTATATAACCTATAGCAGATTATGTTCTAATGTAAAGCAGATAATTTAAACTATAGGCAAAATATCTAATTCTTAATCATGAGAGGATGCATCTTCTGTGTACTGTTGCGTCAGCATACTTTTCGCTGACACAATTGGGCAACCTACATGATCAAACCCTGGCCTTCCATAGCAACGACCGTATTCGAAGGCCAAGATTGGTCAATTCTTAAAAGCTGTGCTTGCTCCGGAAGCATGTGGTCTTTGCGTAGTACGCTTGATGCAAATATCTGTGTGTACCCAAGTTGGCTCTCATGATCGAGAATTAGATATTTTGCCTATAGCTCTTTATTAAATCTATGTTTATTGCATCTAGGCTTGTTTAAAAATGTTCAAGTGCCATGAACCTTTTTTATCCTTATTGAAGTTGTTTGACAAACTATAACAAAACATTAGTCCGACGAGCAGGACCTTTTATTTTCTTATTTACCAGACGATGTTCAGCTCAGACTATGACCACTATCTAATATGGCGCAAGAAAGACAAATCGTGAGAGTCCAGTGACCGCGCCGCCCGATTCGGGTGGGGCGGTTAGTGGACTTTCGTTGTCAATCTTTCTTGAGCAATCAGAGCCTGCATGAGCAGTGATGAGTACTCTAGTTGGTAACTGAGAAAAAAAACAGGTCCTATTCGTCGGACTACAAAACATTTGAAAAATTATTAAAAGAATTTTATAGAAGCCATGCAAAGTGAACAAATTATTACTCACATAATATTGTTTACAAATTTGCAAGACTTAGAGGCGCTTAAAAATGTAATGCTATTTTATGTGTACACCTGTAATTTGTTTTCTCATTAAGGTGCTGAAATTGTGTTTTGTATACGTATTAGATTAATATATTATGTAATGTTAGATTAAATATATATATATGAAATATCTTTATAGTGATAACAGGGCTACTGAAACATGATCCCTAGGCATTTGACATACAAAATGTAATGCAAGTCATAATAATTAGACACTTCTTAAATTCCCTTTTGTGAGACTTTAAAAGATGATAGAATTATAATTAATCAATTAATTGTGCACAGTGTAAAATGAAGGACAAAACAAAATAAAAAAATGAGCAACCCTGTTTTGTACTTGGTGTACATTATGGCTATCAACAACATTGAATGCTCTCGTTGGTTTGTAAACCATGTTAGTCCACTTGTACGAGAATCAGCCCTCGAATTAAGGATCTGAAGGGGCACGGCAACTTTTTTAGGGCAAGTTGATAATTGCCTTGGATTTTCACTGAAAAGGCAAGGCAGCACAGCAGTTTGTAATATTTCAAGAGGGCATCATGGCAACTGTTGAAAATTTGAGAAGGGCACCATGGCAATTTCTCAAAAGTGAAGAAAACATACACACAAACATAGATGATTTTATAATGAAGGGCCAGGCTGGGGCACCGACGGCAACTTCATTAGAGGGCACGGCAAGTGACTGCCTTGGGTAAAGGACATATTTTGAGGGCATTACGGCAGTGGGGTTGGGCACCCACAGCAAAATGCCATGGGTGCCGTGGGTTAATTCGAGGGCTGACGAGAATATACTGTTATCCACATGTTAAAATGCCAGAAACTCTGTAATTGAAATGGGCTTTTCTAGTTGAAATCCATATACCCCCTATGTAAGACGTGCAGACCTTAATCTCACACACAAGGGGTGTAGATTTTAAATAGCTCCATTCAGGTAACTCCACTTGAAATTCACACTCTCTGTATATGGAAATAGAGGCCATGTCTTCTATAGGGGTGAATGGGTTTCAACTGGATAGCCCATTATGTTGCAGATTGCATTGCATTCACGTTTGCAATTTGCACATTAATGCTTAATAGCATAAAAAAAACTTATTTGTTTGCCTATAACCTGACAAACACTAATTTTGAAGGGAAAATAAATTGTGCCAAAGAATACCAACCCTTTTTTTACAGAATTTTTGTTTTTTATGGTTGTTTAACTTGTTTGTAAGACAAACTTAGGCCTATTCGCTGTAGAAGTGACGTAAGGCTACCATAGCAATAGATGAATACAATTTTTGACTATATCGCCCTGCACTACAGCGTTCATGCAGTACCTATGCATTGAACCATATCATGCTGATTACTCGCAGCTGTAAAATTAGTATCTTTGAAAAGAGCAGTTTTGTATTCAATGTATGATTGTAGACATACACAGGTGATGAGTGCAACCTGCTTGTAGTTCAGGGCGATATAGTCAAAATTGTATTCATCTATTGCTGTCGTAGTTAATCTGATTATGACATCACTTCTACAGCGAATATGTATATCAAATGCGAATTAATACTGAAATTGATGAACATATAATTATGTTGATATCACAGCTGTATCATACATGTAGCGACACTCATTTTAAATTTTTATAATGGAAGAATATAGTTGAAGGTGACATAATGTGGGTTTTATGCTGGTCAGAGTGTTTTGAATTGTGTGTATTATAACCTTAGGCCAAAAAAAAAAGGTTTGTCTCAAAGATCGGGCACGCATTTGTAAAATTGTGAGATTTGGAAAAAAAGAAATGCAGAATTTTTTTTACTTTTTCCAGAAAAATTCGGCGAAAATCAGATTTTTTTCTCCAAATACCATGAAAAAAGTCGGGAATAAAAAAAAAAAAATCGCATTTCGCATTTGTTTTCAAACAACTCGTGAGCTTTGAGACAAACCTTTTTTTTTTGCCTTATCACTTAGAACGTATACACACATGTGTAATGGCAGTTTGCCAGCACGCCAGCAGTACCATACAAACGTGTTAAAGCACTGGTATCACCTTCAACTCCTGATGGTGTAAACTAGACATGAAAACTTCGGCTTCAGTGGCGTAACTAGGGGGGCAAGGGGGGGAGGCAATGTGCCCCGGGCGCTACCATTAGGGGGCCGATGCCATTCCCACACCCCCACGTCTAAGATATTCTCGGGTGAGGAGTAGGGGTGCCAATTTTGTTTCTTGCCCCAGGCACTACCAACCCTAGTTATGCACTGTTCAGCTTTTTTGTAGTGGACTAGCAGTGAACCGTTAGGAGAAATTTATGGGATAGGACTGATAACCCTCTGGCTTAACCCAGTGCAAATTCCAGTAAGGCCACCTTAATTAAATTCTGAGTCTTCAAGCTGCCGTACATGTAAGGAAAATCCTCTTTGAAAAGCAAGAAAATCATTTTTTTTTTTTTTTTTTTTTTAAACGAAAATAAAACTCAAAATTCCTATTTGATTTCAAGTTTTCAACAAGTTTTGAAATTTTCAACACACAGAAGAATTATTTTGTACATTGTAGCAGTGATGTTATTTGTCTACTATTCCAACATTTGCAACAGGCATTGGGTACTTTATGCACAAAGTGCTTGTACAAAAGCCTGTACTGAACAGAAAAAACAAACAAACAAACAAAAAACACATTCCGCATTAGGTTTTTGATTTCTCACAAGCTTTGAGACTCGGGATTTAATTGAGGTGGCTTAATCCAACAGAAAATTTATCGGTTTTATTTGTATGTTTCTATAGCTTGTTTGGTACAAATAACCACATGTTGGCAGCTCTATGTATAATGTGTACAAAACTCATATAGGATAGTGTTTTTAGTATGTTTCTTTGTTTATCTCACCTCATCTGTGCTTTTGTGTAGTGAACAAGTAAAGTAATTATTAGGAAAAGCAAATAAAAGGCATATTGGGGCAGGTGCAATTTATAACAGGGCAAAACAAATGACATGCATATATAGGTCATTATTTTATGTATTATCTGCTCATTCTTGGTGACAGATCTCAAAGTTTAAAAAAAAATTGTTCCTTGATACCAAATTTACTGTAAAAATATTAAAATGTGTTGCCTTATTCAAATAATTGCCTATAGAGTCATATTTTACCAATTTGAAATGTTTGCCTATTAACTCTTTATCATGAGAAATACCTGCGGTAACAATGCCTAATTCACAAATGGGTAGAAATAGGGTTTTTTTAAATTTTTCTCAAAACTAGTTAATATGACTTGGGTAATTATTTTAATAAGGTAACGTTGTGTAAGTTAAGTTACGTTTTGGCTGCATGTTAAAGGAATTCTATAGGGCCTGCACCAAGTATATAGACCACTTGACATGTGATGTCATTGCCTGGCAGTGTGCGCGCGAATTATGGCAATTTCCATTGTTCTTTGCCCTGCAGTGTGCGTACGCTTCGTAGTTTGCTCAGGGCACATGCATTTTAAATCACCCACCACATTTCATCTAGTGCATGAAAGCCATTGAACAGTGTAGTGGTTCGTTCAAGCATATCGATAGACTAGTCCCTCGCCTTTGTTGATAAACAATGATGTCAAGTGGTCTATATATATGTACATTGGGCTATTCAGGTTGAAATATGTGCATACTCTATGGAAGAAATGATCTTCTCCCACACAGGGAGTGTAGATTTCAAATGTTATTTAAGTGTCCTCTATTTAGTTGACTAAATTGAAAATGGCAAGTGTCACCACCAGAAGACATATTTTATTATAATTGCAAACGCTCTAAATTATATTAAGCAGACAAGCATTATATAATATACAATTAGTATGTAATTACTATTATACAAATGTTTTGCGTACATGAGACAATCTATAGATATATTTCTTATTCTTATTACGTTAAATTTGTCTGAATCATGGTATCAGTTATGAAATAAAAGTTACATTTTATACAGAAATTTTTTTGTAACATTTCTAGCACATCACTTAAAGGAGTATTTCGTGATCCTAGCATCCTCTTTTTATGAAATTTTTCAGTAGATATCCACGAAAAAAGCTTATTCCAAAAATATCAGTTGTTTCCGATTTTGCGTTTGCGAGTTATGCATGATAATATGTGTATTACACTGCTCCATTGGTGTACCAGAACGTAAGTCAAATTTCACTATAATTTTGCTAAACGAATTAATCTGCAAGAAATATTTTCTACATAAACATTATGTAGTCAGAGGTGTCCAGTGGTATAAAAATCTCAACTTTTTGGAGAAAATGGGGGATGATGCTGTGGATCACGAAATGCCCTTTTAAAGGAGTATTTCTTGATCCTAGCACCCTCTCGCAATAAGCAAGCGATTTAAAGAGGTGTACAATTTAGTTTGTACTTAGGATGCAATGGGAGTGTACAATTTAGCCACATGGCCCTTCGATTAACATCAGAAATGTTCAGTGAGCCCTCATTATTATGCCAAGCTATGTTGCATTCGAGAACATACGTTCTCTACTTTACTCCCGGGACTTTACTTTTACTGTCACTAATTATAGGCTTCTCTCTCTAAGGTCACATTGCATACACGTATGCAGGTGTGGTTTGTATGAGAATATGCCATCGAATGCGGTCAGCGGCAACCCTAGTAGCCTATGTGATGCTCAGGCCTGTGATAACCTTGATGTCGTCAGCAGTGATGTCTGGTGATGTGGCCAAAGTATGATAACTTTCTAGCAATGATATCGGCTCGCAAGGTCTTCTGAACTCCAAGCTCTCGAAGAACCCACTCATTTGTTTTCCTCTCAGTCCATGGAAGCCTTAGGATTCGTTGATAGCACCACAGTTCAAAAGATATCTCTTCTTGTCAGATAATTTCATCGTCCAGGATTCAGATCCGTATGAGGCCACAGCAAATGCTGTTGATTTTAGCAAACGAACCTTGAGGGATGGAGGAAGTTTACTTTTCCACAATTTGGTCAGGTTTGAAACTACACCCCGAGCTATGGTCAATCTTCGCTTTATCTCCTTGGTGCAGTCACTTTTGGTGTTGATGATGGATCCCAGAAATTCAAAGCTTTCCACCTCTTCAATGAGATCACCCTCTAAGGAAAAGTTTGCATCTGTATTATTTCTTCCTGCATCTACAATCATGACTCTTGTCTTCCTTGTGTTCAAGATCAGTCCCCTCTGTTCACTTGCCGATTTTATTGCTTCCAAAAGATCCATCAATTCCTCTTTGTTACTGCAAACCAGGGTTGTGTCGTCTGCATATCTGAGATCCGCTGACCACCTATGGTAACACCTCCTCCAAAGTCTTCTAAAACACCTCGCATGATACTCTCAGCATAGATGTTGAAGAGCTGAGGAGACAAAATGCACCCTTGTCTGACACCTTTGCCAATTTGGAACCACTCTGAGTCACCTCTACTCGTCCTGACTGAAGATTCCTGATCCTGGTATAGCGTACTGATGAGTTTCACCACGTGACCCGGGAATCCCATATCCCCAATGATGTCCCATAAGCCTTGATGGCTGACACAGTCAAATGCCTTGCTGTAATCGAGGAAACAAAGGTAGAGTGGAATGGAATGTCCTCTGCATTTTTCAATGATATTTCGAATATTGACAATTTGATCCTTGGTGCCTCTTCCTGCTCTAAATCCGGATTGCTCGTCTGATATCTTGCTGGCGTGACTGATCAGGGTGATGGTTCGGTGTTTTGACCACGATTTTATCATGTTTATATTTCCTTTCTTTGGAATCGGGATAAATAGGCTATTCCACATCCCTCCAAATTTTGTCACACAGCTTCCACATGATGATCACACCTTGCTCACCAGATGCCTTCCACAGTTCGCCTGGCATCTCAGCACAGCCTGGTGATTTCATTATCTCTTTCATTGTTGACGAACTTCATCCAGTAGGGTTGGTGGTTCAGGATCAATTTCACCTGCATCATTGAGAGTGGATACATCCTCTGCTTTCTGTTCAGAAAGCTCAGTGCAGTATTCTGCCCATCGGGTTTTGATGTCTTCGCTCTCAGTAAGCGTGGTGCCATTTCTATCATTTATGACATCAGATCGTGCTCAGTTTTCTGAATCAGTTCTTTTACCAAAGCAAACACCTTCTTAGAGTCGTTTCCTGCTCTTTCTCTCAACAAAGTCTCGTTGATCAGCTCTGGCTGCTTTTGCTACTTCTTTGAGTCTGTGTTGTTTTCTCCATTCTGACAAATCTCTCTTTCTGGAAACCTGTCTCTTATCAGCAAGCTCTAGTGTCTTCTTAGATATCCAGGGCTGCTTCTTTTTCTTCTGCTTTGCGATGTTTTCCTCTGATGCACTTAACATGCTTAACACTACTTCCGTCATTTCTTCCCAGAATCCGTTCGAAGGAGCGCCTCAAATCGGTTCCTCACACTAACTATGTATTGCTCTGGGATTTCGTCTATATCAAATCTCACTGGTGGTTTCACTCTCTTCTTTGCTTTGAGTTTCAACTTCATCCGTGCGACAAGTAGCTGGTGACCACTGCCGCTGTCTGCTCCTGGTCTGGTCCGTACACTGGACAATGAAGAGCGCCATCTTCTTTTAAGCAAAACATAATCAATCTGGGTTTTTTTTCTTCACATTTCCTCCTGGACTCCTCCAAGTCCACAATCTGCGAGGGTGCTGCTGGAAGAAGGTGTTTCCAACAATCAGGTCGTTTGCCTGACAAAACTCTTTCAAACTTTCTCCACGATCATTTCTTTCTCCCAATCCGAACTTTCCAATTAACCTTGATTTGATGTCAGACTTGCCAATTTTTGCATCCCAGTCTCCTGAGATGATAAGCATATCTTTGCTGGGGATCTTATCCAGGACATATTGGAGCTGACCATAATAGTTTTCCATCGCTTCATCAGATGCAGTGGATGTTGGTGCACAAACCTAGACGATTCAGATGTTGAAAGGGTGAGCGTGCAGTCTGAAAGAGAGATGATTCTGTCGCTGATTGGGTTGAAGCCCAGGAAGGATCTAGCTGTATTCCTGTCCTAGATGAAACTAACTCCGAACTCCCGCTTTCCTTCATCTTTGCCTGAATATATCACTGTGTATCCGTTGTCTGTAGTAAAACGTCCTTAGTTGGGCCACCATGTTTCTGAGATGCCCAGTACTCAAATGTTGCTCTTCCATTCTGTTTGTAATGATCTCTAGCTTCCCAGCAGTCATACCTTGAACATTCCACGTTCCTATGACTTGATGTTTTCTAAGGTTCATGCTGCTCCTTTCATGCTCAGGATTGTCGGTAGTACACTCTGCGTCATTACAGCTGCGCCTAGTCAGGTCAACATGCTCCTCTTCTCCAATAGCCATTGACACATCGTCTGGCCTGCGGGCCCCATCATTGGATGCCGGGTTTCTACATTGATTACGACCTCTCATATAAACTGTCTTGGCCAAAAATAAATGCAGTGGGTGGCCGGGTCCTTCTGCATTAATGGACTTGCTGAATGGCCGCCGCCGTTGGCTCTCCAGAGCCGACGCACTTAAGATGAATCTTGTATTTCGTTTCAACAGTAGGGTGTCCAGCCACCCTCCTCACCAGTATCCAGTGATGGAGCCGGTTCAGTCGCCGACAGATCGACCCTGAACAGGTTGTACTGGATACAGGTTTCCAGTAGCAGTCTCCAGACCTGACCTGACAGACGGAGCATCCATTGGGTAAAACGCCCATGGAAAACCCAGCACCAAGAGGTGCTGGTAAGGGTAACTTTCAGCTCCTCGGCAGTGCTAGGCTGCACCTCCCCTCCCCTATAAACCTTTTATGACCATTTATTGAAAACTTTACTTGTGATAAACATCTGTATAATTTCGAGTTCAACTGAATGTGTTCATCATGTTTAATAACATAGTTTTTTGTTTATCAAAAAGCGACTATGGCATAGTCTACCATTCAAGTAACTCAATTTGAAATATTCCTTGTGCGAAAGATTTTTAAAGCTCAAGGCTTCCATGCAACGCACTGCAGGGTTTATTGTTCTATTTTATCTGATTAGAGCGCTGGTCAGATATAAATTCTCCCAGCCACATTTCCCTAACATAATATGAAATAATAAAAAAAGAAATTAAGTTCGGCAGAGGTGGGGCTCGAACCCACGCTACGCCGCTATCATATATACAGTATCGACATATTACCAGCGCCTTTACCGCTCGGCCACCTGACTTGTTGGTGCCATTTTGAAAATTCACATACTTCATTACTTCAACATACCACGTGACAGGCAAAGGCAGAAAACGTATCATATTTTGGAATTTAATCTGCTTAAAAACATTAATGTGTATTATAATAGAGCTACATTTATTAATATTGTTGAATTCTCAAGCGCATACAGACAATACGAGGGGCCTATGATACATAATCGATTTTGATTTCATGCCACGTGCTCTGTGCTCAGGACATCGCGTCGGTTGCAAGGTATAGGGAGCCTTGTCAGCCTACCATTTTTCTTGTAAGACGGTCTGAATTTTTGCAATTTATAGGAAAAGTCCACATAGGTCCCAAAAGTTTCTTTCAGATATTAAAAGAGTAGTCGGGACTTTTCACCATCAATTCAGTGTTAATTTTTACTAAATTCAGAAAATATTTTGGCGTATTTAAAATTGAAATAAAATTCTCTGCCTCCTAAACCACATAAACTTTAGCACGATTGGGTATCACGAATCGTTGTATATGATGTGCAGTTAATATTCATATATTCTTTTATACATAGGATGCTTCAGTTTTTAAACAAAAATATTTCATTGAACCCCCCGCTATTTAAAAAAGGTAACCACGCTTCCCTAGAATGTGCAATAAATTAGCATTAAAATTTTTTCTTATTTTAGCAGCATTCTAGAAACAGTTGGCGTATGGCGAAAAGAGGAGTAAGCGCTGACCAACGCACTGCAGGGTTTATTGTTCTATTGTGTCCGATTTGAGCGCTGACTTATTGGAAAATGTTGCCAATCAATATTCATGAGAATGTACATACAACGTACTTTCACGTGACTTTCGTAACTTATTGACAGTAGACTGCCTATTATAGCGTTAATACGCTGTCATGTCAGTTACTGATTTAATAGCGGAAGCCCTTTGTCACGAACAAAAGGCCCGACAAAAGGTACCTCTCGATGCATAGCGTGTCGGAAAACCAAATCGGCACAAAGGAACAATGCGTTAATCTATTGCCACTCTATGTTTCTAAAAGTTCTTTGGCGCTAACATGTTACCAATCAATATTCATGAGAGTGCATTCAACGACCAGTTTTCGAAAAAAGATTTGTGTTTGGCAGGTGTGAAATACATCTGATTGGGTGTTTTAATTACGTAACGCATAAAGGTTTTGGCATCATTAAATGGCTGCCTAGTGCTGTTATATGTGTTTAGCTTCTATAATAATAATTATTATTTTCTTTATTCATTCCTTTCTTTTCCTTTCTCTGCAGTTATTCTTACTTTTGCCTACAATTTAGGGGCCTATCACTCCCTCTCCTTCTCCCTCTCTCCCCTTCTCCCCTCTTCCTTTCTTTTTCTTTCTTCCTCCCCTCCCCTCCGATCTTGATCGCCCATGCGCTTCTCCTCTTTTCACCCCACGACCCCTCCTTCACTCCCTCACTTGCCCCTGGCTTTTAAAATGGATATTCGTGATATTAAAAAACCCATTTGACTTAATTGAATAGGACTATAACCATGATAACAACATAATTACATACTGCAAAATAGTTAATTAATTGAAAGTTAAGGGGGTACTACACCCCTGCCCAATTTTGTGCCTATTTTTGCATTTTTCTCAAAAATTATAGAGTATTGGTGACAAGTAAGGTATGTTTATTATAGGGGCAAGGACTACAACTGCTACACTGGACATTTTATTTCAGCACAGACAACAGTTGTGGAGTTACAGTCAAAAATGAGGGAAAACCAATATTTGATCAATAAATCAATAACTACTTGCCTTGAATTGCTGAATTTTCAGTGCAGTAGTTGTAGTACTTGCCCCTATAATATACATATCTTACTTGTCACCAATGCGCTATAATTTTTGAGAAAAACGCAAAAATAAGCAAAAAATTGGCTAGGGGTGTAGTACCCCTTAAGTGACACTAATCTGGCAGCCACGCGTAGGCCTACGTTGTTACGGGTAATCTATCAGCAACTCTAATGAATTTATTTGAATGTGGCGCCTAAATTAAAGTGGGTGGTAAATAACTGCATATCGATGGTAAAATGTGCTTTTGTGTGCTGTCGAAGACTCAATCACACCCGTGGGCTGTATGAGAACAAAATGTACCTCTCACTCAAGTGGGCGTTTTCACATGACATTCTTTTGATCACTTATTGACAGAAGCCTGCCTGGTAAAGCGTTAATACGCTGTCAAGTCAGTTACTGATTTAATGACGAACCCTTTTGTCCTGAACAAAAGGTATACCTCTCGATGAATAGCCTATCGGCAAATCAAATCGGCACAAAGGAACAATGCATTACGTAATCTATTGTTTCTCCACGTTATATCCCCGGGTTATATTAATCCTCCTGGCTTCCTTGCTTCCTTCTATTTGGATATCAAATATAATAGTCCAATATCATGTATATGCTCAAGTTTATAGTCCGTCGAGAAGGACTATCCACGCGGTCAGGCGTAAATACGGCGTAAAAATAGTCTTCGGTGGACTAACTTACTGAATCGATAAAGTTAGGCCAATCTCGCTCGATATGGGTGAGATGTTAATATATTAATATATTATTATAATAATATGATATTATTTATAGATAAGAAGGCCGTATATTAATGTTTTGGTTATCGCCCAAGGGATTTTCATGAATTGACGAGGGAGGAATATTTCCCATTATTATATATATAGTAGTTTTCGGGTTTTTTTTTTTTTTTCTTTTTTTTTTTAATGTGCGATTCTGAGGGATCAACTCATTTAATAGAGCAAGGTCTGAAACACAAAACTTAGACTGTGATCCTTAATCATGTAAATGTTCTCTAATAAACTTATTTATACGTATAACATTTTCCTAAAGCATTCCAAAGCCCCCGGGTTCCAAAGTAAAAATCAAAAACGTTTGAAAAATCGTGTGTTCAATATACAAAATGAGATCGCGACTTGGTTGAGCCTTACATGTAAACCCTAATGTAAACTAACCATGATATGCCCTCGAATTAAAAACGAGCGTTTTGTTGGTTTTCATAACATTTGCACATTACGTTTTTGAAACAGGTATATCATGCAGTACGTCACTAATAAGACATTGCTTATTGAATTATAACAATAGATGCATAGTATTTTGTAAATAAATAAATTCAAATATTTTTGCTTGATACATACTGCAGTTACTGTTCATTTTCCTATACACAATACACAGTGCTCTCACCATTGAGGTGTGACCTCTACAAACAGTGTATGTTAGAGGTATAGGGCATTTCCTAGTTAACGTTCTGTGTGAAAAATAACCGGCCAATATTGATTGTACTCTCTGAAATTCTAGGAAATATAGTTTTGTAACATGTCCTAAATTTTTTAGCTAATTTAGATATTTGGAAATATTCGCACTTTGGTGTTTTAGTAAGTAGGGCACGGCATGGCCTGCAAAATTCCTTGTGTAAACCGAATGCAACTTTTAGTGACTATCACTCACTTGTAGACCGCTCTCTTCCGAAGGGCATTAAAGCTAAACCCGGGGGGTCACTCCCATTGTGGCCTGTACACCATCCGCGATAATCAACTTTTGAAAAGCACCCTAAACAAGGATTTACCCCTTGGCTAAAACGATACCCTAAACAGGTAACATGCGCCTGTTTTCACACCCTAACAGAGATATTATTCCTTGCATCAAATTTCATACCCTAAATTTAATTTCCGCGTATTAGCATTTGCAGTTTCATGTTTTGACACCCTAAACACGATACTCGCGTATCGTGCCTACCCAAGAAAAACTACCCTTTTACGCGTTTTTATTATCGCGGATGGTGTACAGGCCACAATAGGAGTGAACCCCCGGGAAGCTAAACCACTTGACGGATATGTTTTGTACTTGCTGTCAATCACGGATAATGTAGTATACATTACATGTAGGCTAAAAACTGAGTATGTGGGGCATCTGCAAATGTTCGTACCTCCCTGTAAATGACAGATAACAGCAAAAACAGCTCCCATATCTGTCCATAACTTTGGTCAGTACAGCAAGTCAGGGACTTTGAAGTGGGTGATTATTGATTGACAAGTGCCATATTTGGGCATAAGTGCAGTCCACCATTCAATGTGGAGGATAGACTAGACTTTATCGATTGATTTTGCTGGAATAGTTTCCTGCAAGTTAACCAGGTTTAAGTACTGCAAAGGTCGAATCATGTTTGCTGTGCAGTATAACTGCGCTATGAAATCCATTAAAATGAGTATTCACGACTTTAGCTTTCGCCATCGGGGCTTGATCACAACATGAAGTAGGCCTAACTAGGCCCACTTCTTTTCCCGGGAAACGGCTTGTTGAAATTTCCCGGAAGTGATGATGTTTTTGTATTGAGCAGTGGATCGTAGAATGGGAAGGGGCAACAATTCTCGATAATAACTCAGGTGCTTTCAGCAGGAGAATCAGGGAAGTAATCTACATTCGTAAAAATTGGGTCAAAGCACTCAACCGTGACGAAGGTCTCGTATCTAATGGTATCTCTTGATGACGTTTGATATCCACTGCTCAAAACAAAAACATCATCACTTCCGGGAAATGTCAACAAGCCGTTTCGCGGGAAAAGCAGTGGACCAAGTCACTTGTGATCAAGCCATGAGCCCCGATCATCAAGCTAAAGTCATTTAATGGATTTGTCAAGCAAAAATGTTTGAATTATTGAATTATAATGTCCACTTAAGGATACATGACCTGTAGAAATATATACGGTACCGGCTAATCACCCCTTTTTAATGTTCCATATTGTTGTAATTACAATATTGGAAGATGCTAATTACAACGAGAGAAAGAACCACGAATTAATTAAAATCAAACTAATTATGATGGACGTACAGAAGCACCACATCATTTGCGTTCATTAAAATTGGGATCATCTGGGATTGAAATATTATGAATTAACTTTTTTAATTAATTTCGCAAATGATTGGACGGTCCAACCTGCAACAGGGTTAAGGTCACTAAACGAGATTCGAATGATCTACGGTCAACAGGGCTATCGGTTTGCTACTCACGAGATCTTCGGCGCTGCCATTCAGCAGAATATTGCATTGTTCCAATCTGTGATGTTTCCTGTATTCACCATCCCAGGAGGAAAAGTGCCACATCTGTTTCAATGATGAATATTTACTTTGTTTCAGTCCTGTTTTTGATCAGCTTGCTTGGTAAGTTGTTATGGATTTTAAAATAACATTGGATAAAGTGTTGGGTCCGTGTATAAGACCGGCCAATCGTGTTTTTTTTGGTTTTACTAATGATCGCTTGAGACTGAGACTGCCCTTTTGCGGGTTAAGAATGGTATTGCTAATGAACTCGGTAGTGGTAGAATTGTATTATCTGTTTTGTTAGATATGTCTGCAGCCTTCGATACCATCGATCATACATTCTTGTAAATAGACTTCAAAATGAGTATTTTATCGAGGGTGGCATTCAATGCACAGCGGCTGCAAAGGCTTCAAAATCGCGCTTGATTTGCTGTGTTGATAGGCGCACGAGCACTTCTCCGTTATTGCGCGAACTTCACTGGTTGCCAGTCCAGCAGAGAATAGACTTCAAGCTCCTACTGCATGTGTACAACTGTGTGTATAAATTAGCACCTATGTATCTCCAAGACCTTCTTCGTAATATAAGCCTGGTCGAGCTGGCCTTAGATCATCTAAAGATACTCTGTGCCTTAAAGTTCCATCTACTAAACGCGTCATTAGCAATAACGCTTTCTGTGTTCTTGGACCCAAGCTTTGGAATCAGCTTCCCATTAGATCCGTCAGGCTCCCAGCGTAAAGTGTTAAAAAGTTATTAAAAACTCATCTTATTCCCAAATAATATTTTAATATTTTTGCTTTGGTGTAACAATGGTCGGTAATATTGAATCGATTTTTTATTCATTTTTTGAATGAAAAGTGCCGTAAAACTCTGAGCACTGCCGTGATTTTATGCCTGACTATGCATGTTCTTCATGGTTTTCAGGTTTGTCTGTACATTACAAGAAAAAGTTACAGACAATGCAAAACAGAGTGGTAAGATTTATTTTAAACTTAGGTCCTCGCTCTCATATTGGACAGAGAGAGCGGGATAGAGTTGGATTTCTCTCAGTGAAAGATAGGGTGATTCAAATGAAAATGAATAACGTTTTTAAAAATTTTCAGGGTACCGCCCCAGATTATCTTAATTCCAATTTTACCCGTATTTCGTCCATTCACAAATATAGTACAAGGGGTAGCTCAGTCAATTTCATTGTCCCCAAAGTCAAAGGCCAAGCATACAATACTTTTTATTTCACTGCTATTCACCATTGGAATTTGTTACCCAAATCAATCAAAGAAATTGGGAATTTGCCGCAATTCAAACGTGCTGTCAAGAAGCACCTTTCTGAACAGGCTTGGCTAGCTGAGCGTGATGTTATGCATCACGAAAATTATTAGGCCCTTTTTTTTGCTCGATTGTTTTTCGTCTTTGTTATGTTTTGCTCGTCCTCCTACCTTAATCATTGCTGCTGCTGCTTTATTGTTTTTTTTGCCTTACAAGGACCCCAATGGAATTAAGCTTTCTTCGGAAGGCTTTTTGGGCTATCCTTGGTACTCATTGGTATTTATTCCATTGTCACCTCGTGCAATAGTTTATTCTGGTACCCTGAATGTACAGTAGATTTTAAAGTATTTTATCCATAATGTGCAATCTATTGTATTTTCTTTTTGTTTGCAATTTTGATGTATATTGAGTGCTAAATAAAATGAAATGAAATGCATTGTATTTTATATTATTCTGTGTATGTTCTTTCGTGTTTTTAAAGTGTGTATTTTAGTCTTGTAAAGCACCTCGATCTATTGAAGAGGCGCTATATAAATGGGCAAATAATAATAATAAATAAACAAAGAACCACTTCACAACTTGCAGTTCGTTTGTCGCTGCCATGATAGTTATTCAAGTGATTATAATCGTTTTCATTGTTTCCTGGTTGCTTCCGATGATTGTTTAATTACTTCCAGTCCTATTTCTAACTTGGTTTTTTTTTCTGATAAAAATGATTTTTGAGCACAAATATCTAAACAAAAATGCATTGCGCAAACAACGGCCTCCAGAAAGCAATAAGCGCGGCCGCAGGCTGCTAAAAACAGACTTACTTCTTTTTTTTTCTTTATTGGCTTATCTCAAACAAATTAAATGGTTAGATCATTTGCAATATGAAGTGTGCCTATTACCGCAAAGAAAATTCTATCCGCGGCTAAATAGTAAATAGCGGAAACAAAATATGGGATTGACAAGAGCCTATCCACTGCCGAGCATTTTAATGTAATCACAAAATTACAACAAGAAGCAAACAAAAACCCGAAACGTAATCAAACATTTGAAACGGCTCTTTTATTTTACAGATGGTGATGCCCACGTATGCCTTCTCGTAAAAAGGCCGGACCCTTCAGATGGAAACCGCGTTAAATGGTCTCTTCCATATGACGATATTTGTTTTTGTCAGCAAATCGTAGCCCCTACTCGTCACATAATGGTTGATGTGTCACCAGATGAAATGATGCTGAGGCAATGCCCTCCTGGAAATGACATGACTGCGAATTGGTGGTTCACAACCAATCTAACACCGTTACTAAATCCAGCCAATTGGACAAAAGAATCATTGGATACGTTGTTAAACAGGACAGACTATTGCAGTAGGTTTTCTATACGTCCACACAAGCACACCCCATCCATGGGGGTGGGTGGGGGTGGAGTGGAGTGGATGTAGGTTCGTGGGCTCGTTAGATGCTAGTGTGTTGTTATTACCTGCAAACGAGGACATCCTCCTAACGTCTGCACACAAAAATAACGCAGCTGTAAATAGCTGTAAATTTGCAGGATGTTATTATGAAACAATATTTTATCATTCTAAATCCATTGGATGTTGGAATCGGAGAGTCGACTCCGCTGAGAGTGTTTTTGAATATATATTTGTGCGTGATCAACGGATAAAATCTAGTTGTATATACTGAGTATCCATCTTTTTCTCCTGAACTGTATTACAGATATTGATGAATGTGCTTCGAGCCCGTGTCTTAATGGTGCAATATGTGAAGACGGTTTTCGTTCCTTTACTTGCTCTTGCGCTTGTGGATATTTCAGAGAAAATTGCGATAAAGGTACGTACGCTACACAATACTAACTCTAACACCCATAAATACCACAAATTACCACGATGAAAACCACTGCGCATGCGTGAATCCCAGGGTCTGCGATGACGCAATTGATCAGCCTAAGTGCTATATGCACACGGAATTGCTGCCCGGGGCAGCGTTACCCGTGTGGCTACCGGTCGGTGATCGTGTGCTTGGCATGCGAGGGGTCTAAGGTTCGAATCCCGGGGTGCAAGTGACTTCTTTCTTCATCTTCTCTCCTTTTTCGTTTCTTCTTTGACTTCCGATAGCAAAATGCAGGGTTGGGTGTTAGGGTTAATATACAATATTGAAAGAAACCGGGGAGGAGAACACTTGCCACTGACAGTCTTTGCTGATTGCAATTTCCGATTACATTATTTTCCATTGCAAAAAATATTACAGATTGCAGAATTCCGATGGGCATGGAGGATGGGCGAATTCCAGATGACAGCGTTACAGCATCAACAGACTTGGACATGAATTCCTTGGCGTACCACGCACGGTTAAATCAAGCTACCGCCTGGGCGGCATTAGTTAATGACCAAGAACAATGGATACAGGTCGATGTCGGCGCCCCACAAATTATAGGTCATAGAGTATTTTTTTAAGATTGTATTTTTATCTGTTCAATATATATATTATATAAGCGAAAGCATATTTTTAGGTCATGAAAGCGAGTGATGTGTTATACTTATGTGATCTTGATCGCAATAAAGTTCGAAAATCCCATGAAATCCATGATCAAGATGTTTCGCACCTTTGTTTTACCAATTGCAAGAGGGAGTAGGAGAAAGTGATCGCAAGTTAGCGAAATCTGATATATTAGCGCTTTATTGTTGTTGTTGTTGTTGTTGTTGGTCCTGAGCTAAATTCCCCTGTGGAATCACTTTCCCTGTTTCCTCTTTAAAATATGTCACGGCAAAAACGTTGAAACCTTTACCATGATTGTTGTTCTTCTTATATGTACAGCTGATTAACGTCTAACACTAACTTTCATTGTCTGTTGGTAGGAGGTATTATAACGCAAGGAAGCCCAGATGGTTCGCTCCAAGAATGGGTAACATCATATCAGATTATGTATGTCCTGAATATTAACGCAAGTTGGTCGTATGTGATGGATCAGAGCCAGGAGAATGTTATGGTACGATGTTGTACAACGTAGATTCACCAATGTATAAAATGCACTCTTTTTCTCTTTATCGATACGATACCCCAGGAAACACAAAAACGATTTAAAACGTTTTTAACAGGTTATATTTTAGATTTTTGGTTTTGTTAAAAATGTTTTAATAACATTAAATGTCGGGTTATATAAAGGTCAAGAAAACGTTTTAAAATATTTTTTGCAAACATTTTTTGCCAAATATTTTTTCAACCCTTCAAACATTATGTTAGAATATTTGCAGTAAGTTATCAAACAACGTTTTTGAATGTTATGAATACGTTTTATGCTCTTTTTATACCCTTTATATAACCTGACATTTAAACGTTTTCTGGCAACCTTTTCTAACCTTTTGCGAATGATGTCGAAAATTTTTTGTGTTTGCTGGGACATGGACGTCCGAGCACAGACAACTTTAAAGTTTCCGAGGATCAAGTCAGAAGGAAAAACCCGTTTTCTTTTAGACCGCGATCCAAGACAATTGCACTGCTCCGGTATATTATCCAAAGGGTGTGGCAAGCAGTAGCAAATTACATCATGTCCTGTTTCAGCTATGATTAAAAAAAGTGAAGGGCACAGAGGGTACCTTCTTCCAGTAAGTAATAACTTGGTAATAGAACTAAAACATCGCATTATTAGATTATATATAGATTAAGAATTCTTCCTGTTGAAGAACTCTTGTAAATATAATGACAACATTATACTCTTGTCGTGCCTAAATATGCTTTAAGTTATCATGCATACTATACTGCGCCAAAAAATATCCTTACACTTGGAAAAATAATCACAATTTCAAAACTGAACCATATTGGGGTAAATTTGGTTTTTTAAATAGATGCACTATCTACTATCTAACCTGCCAATGTGACCCCAAGAAGGTCCAGTTTTAAAAGTGACAAACTAGCCTATACAAAAAGATTCCAACAAAGAGACAATACAGTTCATTCAATGAAGCTTTATTTAAAGCAGTTTTAATTTTAGTTTTTACTTCTCTGTACTTTTCAGTTTCAGTTTCTTTTGTTTCTTTTGTTTTAAAAACATGTTAAAGGCACGCACAAATTAGCCATTCATCACTCTCAAACCAGATGTCTAGTCCGTGGAGTTTAGGTCAGTTTGTCCACTATAAACTGGACATTGGTCTAATCAAATGCTTGTAACTTTGCTTCTTGAAGTCACATTGGATTCAATGGGGTGTCATATGGTCAATATGGTTCAGATTTAAAATTGTGATTATTTTTCCAACTGTAAAGATCCTTTTTGGCGCAGTATATAAAGCTCAAAAACAAGCGCGAGGAAGCGACAATGATGAGCGCGAAAACGTCCATAGTAAAGACTTATTTGTGATGTGGATCCAATTTTAGAATAGCCCCGCGTGGCTAGTAAGGTCAAATGACTCGGTAATCGCTACGCTCGGGTCGCAGAAGCAAAATAACCTTTCCTTATTGGATCATTTCAGCGCAGAAAATCCTCTGTCTAATTGGAATTTCTGCGCTGAGAAGCAAAATTATCTCTTATTATCGATCGATCATATTTAATAAGTTTTTTTTGTGAACCTCTACTAATATATTCATACTTCTTTGCTTAATTAGAATTTTATGGGGAACGCGGATATGAACACCGAAGTCTGTAATACGTTTCCGACGCCAATTGAAGCTCGTTTTATCCGCATACAGCCTGTGGGATGGAACAATCACACGAGTTTACGCTTTGAGATACTTAAATGCAAAGGTTTGTCAGTTTGGTAACGTCATCATATTTCTCAATCTATTATTATTATTATTAATATTATTATTATTCTTAGTAGTAGTAGTAGTAGTAGTAGTAGTAGTAGAAGTATTATTATTATTATTATTATTATTATTATTATTATTATTATTATTATTAGTAGTAGTAGTAGTAGTAGTAGTAGTAGTAGTAGTAGTAGTAGTAGTAGTAGTAGTAGTAGTAGTAGTAGTAGTATTGATATTGCTATTGCTATTATTATTATTAGTAGTAGTAGTAGTAGTGTTGTTGTTGTTGTTGTTGTTGTTGTTATTATTATTATTATTATTATTATTATTATTATATTATTATTATTATTATTATTATTAATATTATTATTATTATTATCATTATTATTATCATTATTATTATTTATTATTATTATTATTATTATTATTATTATTATTATTATTATTATTATTATTATTATTATTATTATTATTATATTAATTAGCAAATAGCTTTTTTCTAGTTCAGTGGTTTAGAGAAAGTAGTCAAATGACCATTCATACTCAGCTACACTCAGCACAGAGTTCCTCAGTATGCAGCCTTTCCGCCCAAAGTCAAAATTACCAGAGCGTTAGCTGCTATAAGAGGATGGTTTTACCAGGGACCGTGCATAAAGGGACTGGAAACGGCTTCTGATCATTGTACCATGCGAGTTCCTTGTTTACAAATTATCCTCTGTTGAGCAAGCACACATAATACTTTGATTGACAGACCCTTATAAGGATCCCAGCACAGTTACAACACGGCGTGTGACTTTTTGCACGATGCCCAAAGAGCCTACATGTTCCAACATCCACCAAGACACACACCCACACACCACACACATACATACACACCCCACACCCACATGTGTGTGTGTGGGGGGGGGGGAGTCTTGTCTATAATAAAAACAAATAATGACTAAAGTAGCATTATCGTTTCCTTTTAAATACAGGAACCTGTTCTGGGAATTGGACATACTACGATGATGCATGCTACTATGTTAATACAACGTTGATGCTATTTGATGAAGCAGTGTCCATGTGTGAATCGATGGGCACAATACTTACAAGTATTCATACCCAAGCTGAGAATGATTTCGTACAGTGTGAGTAAAAAATGTGCAATAGAGAAAATAATGCATTTTTATTTAAGAACCAAGGTGAACCTTTTATGTTTTGAAATACTTTATAAATGATATATCCATTAGTGACCTTGTGTGACAAAATCAAGGAATTAGCATTTACCGTTTTGTTTTATGACACATTTTATAGCGATACCCAATTTTAATGTTTGTCCAAGAGACATCTAAAATTTGAATGTCAGTCCACTCTGTTTAAGGTAGATTTGGAACAACTGCCAATTTCTTAACCTCATTGGCATCGAAATTAAATGGAATACCCAAAGTGTTATTGCCCTTGGTCTTTTTATAGGAGAAGAAGCATTATTTGTTGTTTCATTTTACCTTTACTTTAAAGATGTTTATTCTCTATCAAAAACATACACATTTTTAAGCGGGGTTTTCAAATGTCGAAATGAAATGCGCGCAAATTGAAGTGGAGTGAATTACAAAATATCCAGTAAGTTGAACATATTAGGATTTAAAAAAACTGGAGTTGGAGTCACGTGAGCGAGGTATGAAGGACTTAAAGTTATGTTAGAAAGTTTGTTTGAACAGAAAAAAAAAGAAATTAAAATAACGCAAAAATCAACCTTATTTAAGTTAAAGTCAGTTTCAGAGCTGGTGCCTTTATCGTGCATTGTGTGCTCTCATTCAAAATACATGGTACCTCGTAATGAAATTGGGCAGTTGCGATTCACTTCATTTTTTCACAGTAGGTGACTATTGAGTGTGGCATCTGAAACTTTCAATAATGGAAAGGTTCAACTTGGTTCTTACATAAATATCGATTCTTTGCTCTATGACACTATTTTGACTCATAGTTTGTGAGCTAAATTCCAAGTTATTTCTTCTGATGTCTGCTTCATTTTGCTTTGTCACTGGTTTGCAGCGTTGATCGTAATGTACACCGATTTAAGTGAATAAAACGCGGCTGATTACGGCTTATGATTAAATGTCTTATGTGTTTCTGCACTGGCTCTCTTTAGTTTCTCATTTACTGTCTTGATTATCCGTTTATATTAAAGTAATTTAAATCATTTATTCCAATCGCAAGTATATTACCTATTATCTAACAAACTATATACTCATTTTATAAAGCAATGAAAATAGGTATTGAGGCATGGATAGGGCTTCACGACAGGACACAAGAAGGTGTATTTGAATGGCTTGATGAAACACAGGTAACATCTGTTGGTCTATTGTAAATGAGTTTATTCATTCAAAGCAGGGGACTGGTATTTTAGTACGTTTGTCTAATTAACCATCTGATTTGGAAACGCTATGTTGACGACACATTCTGGGTTATCGATAGTGATCACTAAGTGTATGTTTTAACTCGTTTAAACAAGCAAGTTAAACTGCTTGCACGCCATTCCATATAAATTCACGATGGTATGATTCTTGCCATTTATAAGTCGAAGAGAGTATACGAGGAAAATATATGCCATTTCTTGATAAAAGGAAGACCGATAATTATTGATACGACGGTCTTATGAAAGATAATTCACACTTTCCACTTTAATTCCCATTTATCCAGAATTCAGTTAAATGACCAGTATCGTGACCCGTGTTGAAAGCTGATCTTCTGATCTTAAGCGGAACAAGAAACAAGCAAAAGCCAAAATCTCAAGTTCGACATGCTTGAAATGTAAACATTACCCTTCACTTGTGAAGAAATATTTGTGTCCATAAACTCGTGTTTGTTTTACCCCTCTGTTTCACAGACGTCATACTTTCGCTGGAGCACTTACCAACCTAATAATGCGAATGGTGGCCAGGATTGTGTTAATATGCTTTATACTGGGGGATGGGCCGATCAACCGTGTGCGACATTCGAAAGTGGTGCAATATGTAAAAAAATAGCAGATCAAACCATTTACTAATATTATAAAGGTTTCAGATGACCGTACAAAAACAATAATTTTTGCAAAAATCAAAAAATGCACTTTATCCTTATTGTGCACACAGGAATGCTGCGCTGTTTTTAAATACGAACTGTTTAAGATAATATTTATCATTATTATATTCGACTGATGTCATTTGCGGCGTACTTTGAAATATCATTGGTTTAGCTGGCAATTAAACTGACAATTTATTTGAACCAACTGCTCATCACTTCTTTCAGTTCTCCCCCTGGTACCGACTCAAATTGGGCTGGATGGAAATGCCTGACCGTACTGGCCGATGTAAAGTGACTCTCAAAATATAGGGTTATCTAAACACCGAAGATGTGACCTGCGTATGTGGAACTGACCCACAAACCATGGAGCATCTATTGCGATGTTCTCTATTGGAGCCAGAGTGCAAAGCTGAGGACCTTGCAGAGAACAATAATATTGATAAGAGTTGTGTCCAGCTTTGGCTGAAACACAATATCTAGCGTGTGTGGACACGATAACAAGAAGTTCTTCGTTGACAAGATTCATTTCACATTTAATGAGTTCAGATCACAAGAACTACCAGAATCCAATTATTTTCAATTACACAAGTAACTATAAACCATTCTGTAATAATATCAAGAAATCCAGAGCATTACAATTTATGAAAAAGTTTGTGTGATCTATAGTATCAAATGCTATATATCTGGAGTTCCATCCTGCTAAATTTCGTCTCATGGGTCCATCCTCCAACACTTATAAATTCAGCTTTTCCCTCGTACATAATATCGGAATGGAATGTTCTGCCACTTTCATTACTTGATTGCACAAAGTTGAACCTCTTCAAAGCAGACCTCTATAAATATTGCACTTTAATTTTGTGTTTAATTGTCTCTGTTTAGGCGAACCTTTGCGATATGTTATCAAAAACAACATATTGAAAGTATTTTCCGACGGAAAAATATTTATCGACGGAAATGTTTGCAATAATATCACAAAGGTGACCAAAATGAACAATTTTGCTGCACAGTCTAGTGTTGTTTGCCGCCTTTGCATTCAAATGTACAGGAAGACCACCCGCTGTGTCGAAGGTCACTTCCAGACTTCCTGTCTACAAGCTGTTATGGTAGCGCGGAGGTTGTAACTTGCGTATTTATAAATACGTATTTATAAGTATAGTCGAAGCACATTGCTTAATGTCAATTCAATTTTACTCCTTTCTAGGTTAAAAATAGACTAAACAAAAGCTTCAGTGACCTATTTAAAACTGCAAAAACCGGTGCATGATATTGTGTGGCTTATTTTGAAGATTGGCTAAAATTCAATAGATTTTGATATATTTGTGATGCAATCATACAAGCAAAATCAGTCGGAACTCGGAAAAATGTTCAGTTACTTATAGGAAAGTAAAAAGCATTGTGCAGAAAACCCCATTGAAATTGAACAACCAGTTCCAAAGATATGAGCAATTACAGAGTTTCCAAAAACAAACAGGATACAAAAGGAAATATTTCCTTTGTTTGGCTATATCTCAAAATCAATATTTCCGAGTTCCGACTGATTTTACTTGATCGCATCACATGTATTCAAATTTAGATTTCTTTTGCCAGAAAACCTGTTCTAGCTATAATAATTACTTCTCTTTCGAGATATCGTATAAGTATAACCACCTTTGTAAATAAAGAATTAAAATTCATTTTTTATCTTTGAAAAAGAAGGGATCTTCTATTACTACTATACTGCGCAGCTTCTAAAGTGACATAGGGTCGTATTTTGCTGGTCGCAGTATCGAATCGCGCGAGTACAGTTAATAACTCAGCGCGTACATGCGCACGTACAAGGGCGATTTGTCGGCACACTTGCAGCGCAAAAAGCATTGATATCACTGCCAAACTTGAGGTGAACCAACAAACTTTATCTCGCTTGCCCCACTCCACCCAGATGTAAGAACGGGGAGCTGTTGGGGCAGTCATACTGGCGCCATTGTTGTTAACAGCCGAATGGTGTGACAGCGGAATAAAAATGTTAATAATTATTATCGCGTTGATATCCGTTTACCTACGGATCTAAGGCGCTATACAAATGCTTACATTTTAAAAGGAGCTGTACAATAGTTACAAGCCCTGGTGGGAGGGTAAAATTGGGGGTGGGTGTGGGGGCAATCAATTTTGGCAAGCCAATAGGGGGAATCAATTTTTGGCAAGCCGAGAGGGGTTTTTGCACACATTCTTGGGCGCCTTTTAAATAAGGAAAACGGTACGGAAATGGTTAAATATGACCATTTACGGTTTGCAAATTGTGATCCCAAAAATTTGGCATGTACAAAGGGGTGGGGGGGTGGTGGCAGGCCGAGAGGGGGGAGGGACAAGCAATTTTGGCAGGCCAAGAGGGGGCGCCTAGCAACTTTTGGCGAGCCGTTTGGACATTTCCCTCCCCGGCTCATAATTATTATTGCACAGCCCCTAAATTATCTTTAAAAGAAGTCCAAAAAAGAAAATGAAGGAAGCTCTAAGACAGTATAGAGCCACAAAATCACCTTAAAAAACCAATCACGATCAAATTCATTTCCTGTCAACGAATTTGATTTGCAGTGGTTCTTCTGGAAGTATCAGCAATCTCATGACGGAGCCAACATCTTGAGAACTCTCTAGAACAAAATTCCGCACCATCTGTAACGTTTCAAAAGTAACCAAAGTATTTCTGATGTGCATCCTTATAAATATGCAATATGGGAAAAACACAATAGGGAAAAGTGTACAAATCCCCTTTATTATATACAATATGATCATCAAGTGTTACATTGTAAAATGGTAATCTCTATTAATAGAGGCAGAGAATCTCCAGATTTGATTATTGTGTAACTAAATGTAAACGGGCCAGATGTATTGCCTATAAGAAAGTGTTGCATTGGGTGATTTATTGTGATTGTAGTCTATGTGCATTCATAATAAGGCATTTGCGTGCCAATCGTTTGTTTTGCGCACGCCAAAGTGCACAAGTTTCAAAAAAAGGGGATATACTCTTCTGTGGACATCCTGTCAATGTAAGTGAAACAGAGTGGGTTAAAGAAAGTAAATGTTAAATGAACTAAAAGAGGCGGTAGTCTCACTCCATTGTCATCACGTGAATAGAGTCAGACAAATTCAATAAAGACGATAAAGTGAGAAAGAAACATAAAAAGCATACCTGGCATGCAAGCAAATGAAGTTCTTGCTCAGCTAAGCGTCTACCTGTGATAGTCCAAAGAAAATAAACAATTATTGGTCATTAAAATGTAAAATTTGAGCCGCTATCAAAATGGAATGAACAAATTGTGTGTACCTGCCCTGAAAATATTTACAATAATTCGTTTAAAAATGTGGTCTAACATTGCATTGTGTTCTGTAAATTAGAATGAATGATTTACATTATTTTACAATCAAAAGTTTTTAAAAAGTGGAAATATAATTAGAATTATTACGACAAATTAAACTACAATCAGTTCTTCTGGTATATTTAATTAACTATATTATAATGAAATCAAATTATTTATTTATAATAAGATCCAAACCTACCGAGACACATCCTTATTCCAAATCCAAATGGTTGTGATGCAAATGGGTTGATCTTTTTTGACACGTCAAGCCATCTTTCGGGCTGGAATTTATCTGGGTTTTCAAAGTTCTCTGGACTTCGACCAGACATGAAGAAATATGTCAGTATTGGTGTCTGGAATAGGGTGAGAAATTCGAACAATTAATTCATAAGGCCCTAAACAGAACAACCCCCACTGCCGTTAGTAGCGTGCAACTAGAGAGGTGCTAAACCAAATACCGTAAAACCTCGTCTACAGGCATATAGAGTGCTTCTGATGAAAGCTATATAAATCCAGGCGCCATTTTGGGCAAATAAATCAAAGATCCAAACATATACACTATATATATAGTATTATTGTAAGACTAATCAATTGTATTGGCATATATACGCATGTATCGTATTTAGCTTTCATCGAAAATACTCTTACGGTATGCAATCTCGTGCCTTCACGGATCAGGGAATCACAGAAATTATCGGACGATGTCAGTAAAAAATGGGTACGTTGTTTTCAACTGCCGGTATTCATTTTGAACCTCCTCCAGGTCCGTGAATAACGACTGGTAAAGTAAACTATACCTTATTTTAAAGTTTTCATAATATAATTCCAAGAAAAAACTCACATTTTCCATGCAGTTTCGGCAATTCAGTCTGTTGCCTTTCTCAATGGTGTATGACAATCGATCCTTTGTTGAATTGTATAACGTTATGAACGGCGACGATGGGCTTTTCAACTCAGTCATCATCTTCCGATGATGTCATACCATCCAACAAAGGATCGATTGGCATGCACCATAAACTATATCAGTAATGTCAGAGCAACAGCGTTCAATAGAACGAGTAAATTATGTTGTGACGATAATTCATTTGCATAATTTAATATGAATCATTGTGCATTAAGCCAGGATACCCGTTCATCGAGTAAATGTATTATCCACGGCGTTCAATTGACGCACGGATAATATGCCGTTCACTCGATGAACGGATATCATGGCTTATAGCACAATGGTCCATATTCAATTATGCAAATGAATTATCGTCACAACAATTAGTTGAGTCATCTTCAACACACAGTGCTCCAGGCGCATTAGGGTTCTGGTCGTATTGAGAGGAAGGTGGCAGGGGAAAGTGGTTTTAGCTCTGAGTATTTAGAAGCGGATTTTGGAGAGAACTAGGGGGGCGGGGGTCACAGTAGGTGTATGTATTCATCCGTTACCCAGAGAAGTAATCTCGCCTGTGGGACAGACAAGTATTAGTTCTGAAATTTCTCATTAGGTTTTACTGCCTGAACAGAATTGATCATGTCTCACCTCCTTTTTCAACCAGACGACGGTAATAATTCTACTAGTATGGGATCAACATTTAACCACAAATTGCCTCAGGCAAGACTCATTTTCTGGGAACTAAATACCACCTCAGGCCTTTTTTATGCAACTCATTGACCCATGTGTGTCATATATAGGGCCTCTAGCTATAATGACAACCTGGTGATCCGGTCAATTCATTGACAGAGGGAATTCAATTTTTGCTCAATTCTCTTCAGGTAGTGAAACGAAATGCTGAAAAACAACCCGTCTCTGAGGCACAGTGACATCGCCCCGATATCTTCATGGTAGAAATCGCCATGGTAGGTTGAATCCACAGCCACCCATGGCCATTTTATTCGGACCTTATGAGATGCATAATTAGCGAAGTGACCTGACTAAGGCTACTGACAGTAACCGGGGTAATTGATTTCTCGCTGTGTGAGTAAGCTTGTATACGACATTGCGGTCAATGGTAATACTGCCTCCACTGAGTAGTGAGTGCAGCTAGCCTGCTGCGCGCTGTAGTCCATACAGGACCAACACAATATAACATTAGAGTTTTGGTCAGATTTTGAGTTCAAAGCGCACGGCCAATTTTCAAAGCGCACGCTAACGACTATCATAGCTGTTCAATACGTATTTTCAAGTGTATGAGACCACATCTGGTTTCTTGAGAAAAAATCATTTGCGGGAGATATTCATCATTTTCTAACGCAGTATCCGAAGATTTTCGTCTGATATCAAAATCGTGCATAGCAATTCACGTGTATCGATCCCGTGTATTCATTTTAGTGTCTCTGCTGCACCAAATAATTATTAGCCAGGCGATGTCGGTATGTGAGGTTGATTGACAGTTGACGTCAGGCGCAACATTCAATATTTATATCTTCCGAGAACTATAGTAAATAAACAAAGTTCAGGTGAGTTACCTTTGCTGGAATGAAGTATCCGCCTACAATAGCATCTACGGGAAGTTCTCTTGCTGTACCTGTTGTTACTGGGTACAATCTGTATGAAGAACAAAGATTATTGTCATGTTATCTCAATGATCATTGTTACTGACATAGCAGGCAAAACAAAATGTTCAGATTTTCATTATTGTGGGCATAGAATTACGAGGGGTGTCCAAAAGGTTCTCGCATCCATTGTGTATCTCCATTCAGGCGTGACTCAAATAACGTTTACAATAATAACAACTATATATATTTACTAACAGTTACTATTAGAGTACCTTGAATTGCAAAGTCTCATTTGCATAAAGTCATTGGAATATATACACTGACAATATTGTCAACATTGGCGGGAAATTTGAATTGCAGTTAAGAAAAGTGTAATAAAATAAATAGAAGTAAGTACCAAAGCAGTTTACAAGCGTTAATTTTGGAAAAAGGTAATCTGAGTATATTCACTTGAAAATTATGAAAAAAGAAATATATCCATTAACAGATGAGGAAAGGGACCGTCTTTGAAAATCATCAAAAATAGACCTTAATAACAACGAAAATGGTATGAAAAATCGTGAGAGACGAGCACACAAGAAACAAGAATCAAAATGATCTCCAAAATACATTTATGAAACAAAAACAAATATGATTTAATTATTGGTATGGCATGGTATGAGAGATCATAGTCAGGACAATAGAAATTGTTCCAAAGAAATATAAAAATGCGCATCCGTTAAAGGATGACTCCGGCAATTAAAACATTATACCTTATATGTTAGAAAAATAATTATCAAGCACAAATCACATGGTTTTATTTAAAACAAACTCATATTGACCATAAAAACAAATCAAAACAGCCGGCTCTCAACACGCGATATTCAAAATTCCCGCGCCGAAATTGTCCAGTGCAATGACGTCATGGTTAATTAGGGACTTCGGTGTAAAGCGCTATTCGCTATCGTAGTCCGACGTCACTTCCTGCCGAGGTCACAACTACTTCCGTAGTGATGGATCAAGCGGTTGCATGACGACGCTCAAGTGTTAGCCATTTCTTATGGGTTTCACTGCTTTGTCAGCTTTTGCAAGATGTTTTCCTTCTAAAATCATGAGGTTTCAGTTCTTAAATATGACTAGTAATTTAAAAAATTGATATAGAAATTCCATACATTGATATCGCCATTGCGGTTCTCACGAAAGCGTGATCCAGTCGCTATGGTAACGCTCCGGGGTCACCAATATGACGTCATGTCTACGATAGCGATAAGCATGGTTTATTATTATTATAATTAATTGCGCTCAATTGTCGTCAGCCTTCATTGTGTTAATACTGGGACGTCATTGCACTGGACAATTTCGGCGCCCGGGAATGTTGAATATCGCGTGTTGAGAGACGGCTGTATTAATTCGTTTTTATGGTCAATATGAATTTGTTTCAAATAAAACCACGTGATTTGTGCTTGAAAATTAATTTTCTAACATACGTATAAGGCATAATGTTGTGATTTAAATATGTATAATATGTGGCTGGACGCGGCGAATGAGCCGTAAACTCGGCAAACTTCATTTTGAGCTACAGGTGAAAATATATGCAAATCTCGTATTTTGGCGAAGTTGAGATTTTTGCAGATTTGATATGTTTAAGCTTTCTTCTAAACACATACAAAGTTTTATTTTAAAGAAATAAGTGGAAATATGAAATAATCTACATTTTCTGAGGCCCATCTGAGGAATGGTCATTATGCTTCCCTAACTTTGAACGCGATTTTCTCGGTTTCGCGTTTTGATTCATGACAACCTATAACAAGCCATAACTTCGCTTCTGATTGTCATATGAAGTTCATTGAGGTGTCATTTTAATCCCTGAAACATGCTCTTTGCAAATATGTAAAAATGTAAAAATGACCAGAGGGGGACTTTGCGGCTTATTCGAGGTGTCCAGGCACATATGTGGTTTTCGTAATATGTATAATAAAGGCTTATGCCTGACAACTCGTCAAAAAATAAAAACAAATAATGTTGTGATTGCCGGAGACATCCTTTAATGGTATGCATGATTAAAAGTACCAACAAATGTATGAAGAAAAGAGAATTTCATCAAAAAAGCGCTAAAAGTATGACTAAATGCAATTTGCGGACAAGTAAGACTAAGTCTCTATTAAAGTTAAACGAACCTTTCGAAATTCAAATTTCTTATTCAATCCAGAGCCTCTCTGTGGTGTGCTACATTGATTACATAAACATAACCTCTTGAAAACAAAGGGTTCAATAAAAAGAAATGTTCGGGAACTCCCTTGTTGATAATCAGTAGTTACCCAACCCAATGTCATTACGTAATCAAGTATTCAACCTCGCTAATACACATTTGTTTTGAAAGACAAAGGTATAGACTTGTATTTATCACAAAGTAAAAGTCATCATAGTCTAATGAGCGGAAATACATAATAGCAGGAACTTTAACAGTCCCATATGGTTATACCTGAGTGTTTCTTTAACGACGGCCTTGAGGTACGGCATGCTGTCTAACTGTTCTCTAGTAGGATGAACATCTTCTGGAATAACCTTCATGACCTCCCGGTGCAATTTTTCTTGTACTTCCGGGTTACGAGATAACAGGTGAAACATCCACATAGATGTTGACGCTGTCTGTTGTAAAGTAATTGTTACCAGGTGTTTGTTTCATAGAATATTTAAACGGAAATTACATACAATATTCCATGAAGCTGTATTAATGCTTCTTTACTACTTCTACTTCTACATGTTCTACTTCTACGTTGATTCTAAGAATAACTAAGAATAGAGGATTTTGAGCAAGGGAAAAAAACTTAGAATGCTCCTGTGTGCAGTGGCGTAGCAAGGACCTTTTCAGAGGGGTGGGGGCAAGGGTGGTAAAGGACAAATTTCCAAGGGGCAAACATTGACGAAAATGGTCACAAATGGGCTAATAGTTACATAAAAGGCCTCCCACGTGGGTGGCACAACATTTCACAGGGGAAGAGGACAGCTGCCCCTTGCTACCCCCACCCCCCCCACCCCCGTTGGCTACGCTACTCCCTGTGCGGTGTTAACGTTCATATCATGTATCATAAAATAGTTCTCAAGAATATCACTGAGTTAGATCCGTCATTTGCCAGACACACAGAGGTATCCGTCTCTTCTTATTTAACATTTAAAATATTTCAAAAAAAGTGAAAGTTACCGTGTCTACTGAAGCAGCAAGTAACTCAGTCATATTTCCATAAATTTCTTCTTGCGTTAATTGTCCTTTTTCAAGAAGATATGCTAGATAACTCCCGTCATCCGTCTCCTCTCCGCGCTGTTTTTTATCTTCTATTTGCTTGGTTTTTGCATCTACATATTTCTTTGCTACAAATGATATAAATTGCGTATAACAAATATCAAAACTACTTTTCGCTTCAGCTGTACAACCTTTATTTACGACGAAGGCTGATGTGTGGTCAAAACCATTGATTGTTTTCTGTTACTCAAATTGGACAACCAGAAATGTTTTTGGCAGTTACGATAAACTTGGTATATTTTTTGTCATATATTTTGTTATTTAGTTTTGTTGTTTTTGTTGTTTGTTTTTGTTTGTTTTTGTTTTTGTTTTTCGTTTTTCGTTTAAATCTAAACTGTACTTACATAAACTAAATATCGTGTCCCAAGCTTCATTTGTTTTCCTGTATGGTTTGGAGTTGAACTTCTTATGCCACTTTAATGGAATAGCAAGTAAGTATATACCATTCTCAGTTAGATCGCCTATGGCATCAAAGAACGCCTTATTCTCGGTTTTAAGTTCCTTGGCTATCAGATGCAGTTTGCGGTCAAAGAAGAATTTGCAAGAAGCTAAAGAAACCGGAACGATTAGAGGGAAGAAGATGAGTAAAATGACACAGATTCAAATACACACCTTTATTTTCTCTATTATATATGATCTTAAGCAATATAGTAGTCTCAAATAAATTATGCGACACGACGAAGCTTGATAATATTTTTAATTTACTTCGCACAACAATGATTATGCTTTTGTCGGAGGTACCCAAAGAATATTGTTAATGTAGTACAATTTGTACATTAATACGTTGTTCGGAAAATACGGTATGATTGGTTTATATAATTCAGTCGGATTACTCACATTCCATGGCCCATTTATTAAGCTCAATCTCCAGTCCTTCTACAAGATCAGCCTTTTCGCCATGATCTTTGCCAAGACGTATTTGTTTGATCTTTGCAGCCATTTCTTGTGCGACCTCATTCATTATCCCTGAAAATTTGCCTATTTCCAGAGGACGCAAGATGCGCTTGCTGAGAGCATTTCGTTGCCTCAACCATGCTTCTCCGTTACTGTAAAATAACAGTGTGAGTTTGCAGAATTATTAAGGGGTACTACACCTGTGGTAATTTAGATATTTTTGCATTTTTCTCAAAAATAATAACACACTGGTAACAAAAGTTATGTATATTATAGGGGCAAGGAATCCAATTACTACACTGAAATTTCAGTGACTCAAGACAAGCGGTTCAGTATATATGATAGGAAATGAGGTACCTCCTAGCGGTACCTTATTTCGTATCATAAATAACGAATCTCTTGTCTTGAGTCACTGAAATTTCAGTGTAGTAATTGGATTCCTTGCCCCTATAATATACATAACTTTTGTTACCACTGTGTTATTAGTTTTTGAGGAAAATGCAAAAATAGACCCAAATTTATCGAGGGGTGTAGTACCCCCTTAAGACATTTTAAAACCCGTCGAATTTACAGAAAAATTCATACATTATAAAAAAGGTAACAAAGAGATACTTACTCTATGAGAACACCAAATGGCATATTATTTTCTCGTCTGTACTCTCTCCAAGCCTCAATGTGCATTCGCTGAGGGTATTTACCGTCATTATGGTATACAAATTCAATGTCCTTCGTATCCATACAGTGAACAGCAAAATCTCCATTAGCTAGTTGAACTTTAAAAATGGGTCCAAGTTGCTAGAAAACAAAGACAAAATCACAAAGTGCAAACCAAATCTTCCTTTTAAAAAATCAATAGCTTAAACAATGTTTCAGAAGTTGTGTTTCTGGCCACGGGTAAATTTTAATTTTTCCCTTGCTCTTGGGAAAAGATTAAAATTTGTTCATCCTATTAACCAAGAGAACCAAGTGTAATAACTTTCATACCTATGTGACTGTGTGTATTTGTTATAAATACGTAATTCTAATGCCTTCCGATAGGAATACGACGAACATTCGAACCTAATACATTTACAATAAGTTTTCCAGCGTGCCTCTGTGGCTCAGTTGGCTAGAGCGTCGTGCTAGTACAGATGCACTGGGGTTTTTCCAACGTTTTTAGTTATGTGCCCTGGCTGCTCTGGGGAAAAATTAAAAATTGTTCACCCTATCAACTAGAACTAAGAATATATTAACTTTCAGATGATTCGTTTGTTTGTTTTTTGTTTTGTTTTTTCTGAAAGGAAAAGCTCTGTGGTGTACTTTTGAGCAGACTAACCATTATTTTCGAAATGCTAAGGCTCGACCGGGTTACGCCAATATAACATATATTGTCAGTTCTTATATAGTTGGTATCTATAATGTCAATATTTAGAGTCTATAATTGGAATAACTATTATTCACCTTTTATTGACTATAACCAAGATAAAAAAAATTCTTTGTTCATTTATTGTTATTATCTTTAGCTAGCGATAAATTCACCCAAAATATCACCGACTTTTTGCTACATATCTATGTAAATATTTGCTGTCGCTGAGCTTACCAAATAATATTGTTTGAGTTTCGCGTTCTTTCGTCACAAACCTTAAACCTCTAAAAAATATCCCAGCAAACACAAAACCGTAAACTTTTCACAGAAAACGTTTAAATATCGGGTTATATTATAAGTTAATGACATTTTAAGAAAATATTTTAGAAAATGTAATGCAAAACATTTCCGACATAATTGTTATTATGTGTTGACAACATATTTCCCCAAAATGCTTGCCAAAATTAGTTCGGAATATCATTTTGACAACATTTTGAAAATGTCGTGACAGAGTTTTTTCATAACAAATGTTTTTTAAAATGTTTTCATGACCTTAACATAACCCGACATTTAAACGTTATTAAAACGTTTTGACCATAACCAAAACGCGTATATAACACGTTTATAATATTTAAAAACATAATAATAATAATAATAATAATAATAATAATAATAATAATGAATGGTTCTTTTAAGGCGCAAAATCTTCCGTGGAACTCAGAGCGCGCAAACACATGAAAAAGACAAACAAACAAAGAAGCAATTAATTCTGTGAATCTGGAAATGCTTGACGAAAGAGATGGGTTTTAAGCTGACGTTTAAATTGCGAAAGTGTGGGGATGTTACGAAGGTTGTTTGGAAGCGAGTTCCAAACAGTTGGAGCAGCAAAATGAAATGAGCGTTCACCGGCTGATTTAAGGTTAACCCGAGGAGTTTTGAATAATTTTTCAGAGGATGATCGAAGGGAGCGGGAAATTTGATAAGTGCAAAGCGCAGATGACAGGTATGGTGGTAAAGTGCCATCGAAGTGACGGAAAGCCAGAATAGCAAGTTTAAATTGGATGCGCAATTCGACGAGCAGCCAGTGAAGCTCGATGAGGATTGGTGTAATATGCTCATGCTTTCTTTTTTGACAATAAGACGGGCCGCACAATTTTGAATACGTTGGAGACGGTTAAGTTGATCAGCAGTGATACCTGTCAAGATGGAATTGCAGAAATCAAGCCGCGACAGAATTATTGAATTAACCAGACATGATGTTGCTTTATTAGACAAGTAAGGTCGAATGCAGCCAATACGTCTCAGAGATAGAAATGAGGAACGGCAAATATCGCTGATATGTTCAGACATAGACAAAGTTTGATCTAAACGCACACCGAGGTACTTAACAGATTTTTGAAAGGTGATATCAGAGTCCAAAATTTGTATAGTATTATCTTCAATCTGGCTAACACGAGAAGCCGTACCAACGGTGATAACCTCCGTCTTATCTGTATTCCACTATGATCTAAAATTCTTAAGATCATTACAATCAAGCCCATTTTTCTTTAAAATAGGAACAATAATGGCCTGCTTGAATTGATCAGGAACAATACCGGATGCAAGAGACTCATTAATAATGCAAGTTAACAGGGGAACAAGATCATCGGCACACTGTTTCACAAGGTCGGTAGGCAGCGGGTCTAAGATACAACCTTTTGTGGGCATACTCTTTATCAGATCGGAGATTTCATCTTCAGAGACAAGAGTAAATTGATCGAAAACCGGACCTTCATACACGCTAAATGATGGTGGAAGAGAGTGCCGAGAATCTAGTTCCTCCCGTAGATTGATGATCTTATTAGAAAAGAATTGACAAAAACGTTCTTGAAGTTCGTTTGGAGGAATGTTAGTTGGTAATGCAGAAGTTCTTGATTTTCCGAGAAGCTGGTTGGATACACTAAAAAACTGCTTGGTAGAAAAGGTATCAGAGTCAATTTTAGCAGTGTAAAATTGTCTCTTTGCAGCTATAACATGTTGTGTAGCTTCGTTTCTCATATTTATATACATTTCCTTATGAACAGTTAATTTTGTCTTGCGCCACAGTCGTTCAGCACGTCTTCTACTACGCCGGGCATCTCTGACTTCAGCAGTCAACCAGGGGGCAGATGGTCGGTCTCTTACACTACGAGTTTGCAATGGGGCATGTCGGTCCAGAACATGACGAAGACCGTCATTGTAGGAATCGGACTAGACCCACAATGTCCAAGTTCGGTACCTTTTCACAGATGCTGGAGGTCAACGCAGCTAAATCCATTTTAAGATCATCTAACTTAACAGCCCGTAGATTGCGCGAGGTCACGAGACGCTTTACGGGAGCTGGTCTAGAGATCGCGACATGTCCTAACACTGCAAAATGGTCCGATTTTCCCGGGTAAACATTCACATCATTGAAAGTGATGAGGCTATTCTCGTTGCGCACCACGACCCAGTCAAGTATACGCTTCTTAATGTGCGTAGGTTTATCAACCAGCTGCTTAAGTCCAAAATCCAACAAAATCCAACAAAACACAATTTACTCGTTGAACTTGCCTGTCATTTATTAAGTCATCATAGTGGAGATTGAAATCCCCATAAACGACAAATCACAATTGGAGTCCGCATATGAAGAGAGCATGTCGGTAAATTCACTCAAAAAATTGGGGAATGTCACCTCATCTTTCTTGTTGTGATGGAGTCTGTACAAACAAATGCACGTTGCCGAAAGCTGATTAATTGACAATTTCATTTCCACACTTTCAAAGGTGGTATAAGTCAAGGCAGTAAATTTGACATTTTTTGACAGAGCGGATCTAATAATGAAAGCAATACCACCTCCTCTTTTACCACTACGAGGGAAAGAGTAAGAGTCATAACCATGAGGGGTCATTGCACTTTCATATGCTTCATCACCTTCTGCGTAGAGCCATGTTTCGGTCAACATCAAGACGTCGAGGTCATTATCAGAAATTATCTCAGAAATGTCAGTTGCTATTTGACGACAGGATTGTACATTGAAACACATCCATTTCAAATGGTCACGATTTATTTGATCAGGCTTACCAGATTTACGGTGGTAGCGTTTACGTGGTAGTCCTGTACCAATTTCAAGCGATCGAAGCTGAGTAACCAAATCCTTAGTCAAGCGTGCAGGCTGAATGGCCAACAATTGATCGCGACTGTATGATATGCGTTGATCGTGACTAATCGGCCTGTATTCACACTGCTCAGGTTGTTGTTCAGGCATGTAAAATGGCGTAGGCCTATGCAATGTAGGGATGCATCGCGACGAGAATAAAATGGCCAGAACCAAAAGATGAAATCGTACTACGGCCAAAAAGGACGACCAAAAGAAGGAGCCCGCCATTCCAAACGTAATATCCAAATCTCACAGAGAAATTTGCACCAAAACGCACAAAAAAGACACAAACAGGCGGAGCATGAGATCACTCAAACCTCGCGGCAAGTGACCCCTATGCTATAATCATTTTTGTGTTTGCTGGTTCATACGTACCATTGACGTGTGACCAGGGATATAAAGGGATAGGCATCGTAGCTATTACGTAACACACCGAATGATGTAGTTTAACTCTAGACAATAGGCGCCATATTGCAGGAGGGTTAGAGTTCATAGAGGAAACGTTAAAGGTTAGTAGATTAGGTCACCCAGGCACATCACTAATGTGTTTCACGAGTTGTAATACCGACAGGTAAAAACATTGATTTTGTAAAATTCTCCCGATTTTTTAAAATTACTAAATAAGGTTAGCTTCAAACCATTCTTTGATGAATCTATGCAATATATGACGGTAATTTTTGAAACATCTAAGAATCAATCTTAAACATCTTCATGATATTCATTTTTTGCGCATGGTCAAAGCATGCTCTTGCGCTATCCACAGACTATCCGGTGGAAACTTCAAAGCAACGATCATGCGTTAATATTTACAAAATGGCGAATGATGTAGTTTAAGTCGAACAATAGCGTGACCGGCGTGACGTAGTTTTTGGCATTGTTCCTATATGCACTTTCACCCTCCTGGTGTGACCTCAACAAATGATGTATGTTGGGAGAATGGACACTTGCCTAGTTAACATCACTGTGTGAAAAAAACCCAGCCAATATTTTATTTATTCTCCAAAACTTCTAGCAAATATATTTCTCTAACATGACCTAAAATTACAGCTAGGTTAGATGTTCAGAAATGGTCGCACTTTTGTAAAATATGAGTGAGGGCAAGGCATAGCTAGCCAACTCCCCGTGTTAATTGAATGGAGATTTGACCGAAAATATTGGTATCGGACCGCTCACTTCTGAAGGATGCCACAAAAAACGGTAAAAGCTACATTTAAATTATTCTAAATAGGTTCTAGAATATAAAGTTTTGTAACATGTCCTAAATTTTTAGCTAATTTAGATGTTTGGAGAGGGTCGCACTTTTGTGTTTTAGGAAGGATATGTAAACGACAGATAACACCAAAAATATGAAGAAATTATTTCCAAACCGTGTTAAGTCAACAATCATTATGTTGCTCATTTTGAAGAATGCTGGTTAACAAAGAGCAGGTCTTTGTCTCATTTCGTGAACAATGGTACACATACCATTGTTTCCTTTCGTTTCCTTTATAATCGGTTACCCAACTGAAGCTGTAATACCAGCTTTATTGCGATGTCGCACATTGAAAACAGACACTTGTACACAACCAGAGAAGATCTGATTTAATCAGTTGAGCTGCTTCAATGAGTGTTATCTTGGTTTAATAGCTTTTAATGGGGTTTAAGTCCTGCAAAGTTCGAGATGAATTCTACTGTAGACATGACTGCATCATGTTAAAACAATTAGGTTTTTTAAAACTTTAAAAAAATCCCAAGATGTTTGCCAGTTTTGTAAATCGGATTTTCTTTGGGGGTTATTTTTGTTTGTTTGTTTGATTGGTTGGTTGCAGGTTATTTACTGTGAATCCAATACAATGCTAACAAACCTTAAAATTTGTAGTAGTCGCCATATGAGGCCTTTTAAATGTATCTTTCTTCCATGCATCGTAAATACCACGAACCATACCAATGGGTCCTTTGACATTGACTGGTTGAGGAACATCTTCAAACGGTTTAGCCTGGAAAGCAATGACATAATGATTTAACCATACTGCAGTTACTGTTCATTTTCCTATAGACGAATCCAACGAGCCAAGTCATGGTCAGGATTTGGTCGGCCATTATTGGGTCCCCGCATGCACCAAACAGGTATTGTGAGTTCCCAATTGGGTGGATTAAACCCGCTTAAAATTCGATGTTGGATTCTTTTGTGTTGTAAACTGTCATCATTCTTTTGTCTACGTGTAACACGGGTGATAGAATGCAGTTTAAAATACCCTCCAAGGCCGCATCAATTCACATTTTAGGTGAGATAAAGCCGACGCGGCTAATGGCTGCCATTGAGTCGTAGGAATGCGTGAAATTGGATTAGTCTATACATAATACACAGTGCTCTCACCATTGAGGTGTGACCTCTAAAAACAGTGTATGTTAGAGGTATAGGGCATTTCCATAGTTAACGTCACTGGGTGAAAAATAACCGGCCAATATTTATTGTACTATATGAAATTCTAGAAAATATAGGTTTGTAACATGTAAACTTTTTAGGTAATTTAGACGTTTGGAAATATGCGCACTTTGGTGATTTAGTAAGGAAGGGCACGCATGGTCTGCAAAATTCCCTGTGTAAATCGAATGCAACTTTTAGTGACTATTTACTACTTGTGGACCGCTCTCTTCCGAAGGACATTAAAGCAAAACCACTTGACGGATATTTTTTGTACTTGATGTCAATCAAGAATAATGTATATATTACATGTAGGCTAAAAACTGAGTAGGTGGGGCATCTGCAAATGTTCGTACCGCCCTGATATGTAAGTGACAAATAACAGCAAAAACAACTCCGGACTCCCATATCTATCCATAACTTTGGTCAGTGGAGTGAGCCAGGGGATTTCAAGTTGGTAATTATTGATTGGCAAGTGCCATATTTGGGCATAAGTACAGTCCACCATTCAATGTGGAGGATGGGCTAGACATAATCGATTGATTTTGCTGGAGTAAATTCCTGTTAACCAGGTTTAAGTACTGCAAAGGTCGAATTATGTTTGCTGTGCAGAATAACTGCACTATGACACCGACAAAACGAGTACAAGAGGATTTAAACGTCCTCTGGAAACGTCGAAAAACATACAATCATACAATACTCTACTATCACTTCAATAACGAACGCCTATCTATTCTTGGTGTTGTCTTCGGCAGGTCTATTACAACCTTTTTAAGGCATGGCAACACATGCACCGAAAAGAGTCTGGCTTTATAGCTTGAACTTCAAATATTTTCATCATTTTCAGATCCTCAGAAATATTAGGGGTGTAAGTGGTAAGTGTGTTTTCTGCGTGAGGATTTGGATCAGGATGTGGTGGGATAGGCCTATGTAGAGTGGGATCGTGGGGGAGGGAGGTTGCGTGGCCGTGAGTTAAAAGGGCATTTCGTGATCCATAGCATCATCCCCCCACTTTTCTCAAAAAAAGTTGAGATTTTTATATCACTGAAAACATCTGTCTACATAATGTTTATGTACAAAATATTTCTTGCAGATAAATTCGTTTAGCGAAGATATCGTGAAACCTGAATTCCAGAATGAATTTACAACACATTGTCTATGGAGCAGTGTAATACACGTAATCATGCATAACTCACAAACGCAAAATCGGAATTAGCTGAAATTTTGAGAATAAGCTTTTTTCGTGGATATCTACTGAAAAATGTCATAAAAAGAGGATTCTAGGATCACGAAATACTCCTTTAAGTTGGTCATACCTGTAATATCTGTTCTGGTGTAGGATCAGCTACAGACTGAACATTAGTTGCTGCATATCGACACAAAATTATACGTGTTGGTGAACATCCTAGGTGATGACTGCCTGGATTTTAAGATATAAATTCACACTTTAATAATACATTAATAAACCAATGGCGGCTTAAGGCGAATGAAATGTCATATTTTTCCAATTTATGTAATTTAACTAAGAAACTATAGTTTAATATTAATACATTGATCTCATAGTTATTGAGCCAATAATCGCATTTATATTTCCATCAGTTCTTGAGTTCAGGCCAATATAACAGCAAGGACAAGAACAATGATAATAATAATCGTAGCAATAATATTTGATACCAATGTATAGCTATCGGTCTCCTCTATCCTGTGATACCAAAATAAGTACAAACAGTCCCCACATAATGTCGCTATGTACACAAGTATAGGCAAAATTGATTTGTAAAAAAAATTCTACAAAATGTTTCTCCTAAATATGAAAGGAAGTGACTATTTTTACTTAACTAACAAGTAAAAAGTTACAAGAGCGAAATCAAACTCATTGATTTTATTGTAGATACCAATGGTGAGCCTCACCAACCCCCTCTATGGCCATCTTTGATGGCCGGTCCTACCCCCGGGTAAGGTGCTGAGGTAAAAATGTTATCACTAACATGAGCGCAAAGGATGGATCTACGATTAGCTTAGGTCGTTTGGGCGTAAACGCGTACGTTTTTATGACGGCTAAAAAATCTTAGGGCGTGGTACAACCCCCCCCCCTTCGTATTTCTAGGGTTCACTGGTAATGCAATGGCTGAAAATGTCAATTACACTTTGTGATCTACATTCTGATAAGAAGTATGCTCTGTCAAGTAAAAGAGCGTCTGTAAATATAAAATAACAGAGCAGAGCAGAATTGGCAGATATTGCCAATTTAATATCTGAACATGACATATACATACAACATGCAGTTAAATAACGCAGCTTGCGGTATTCAAGGAAATATATATATATGATGTGACCCTGCATTCGCTACTTGCACGGTTCCGCCATTATGCACTATGTGCGGGGAGAGGCTCGAACTGGCAGCATACATGAAAGGAAGAATTATGTAACCTTACACAGAACGTTATGACTAGTTCAATTCCCATTCATGTATGCTGCCAGTTCGAGGCTCTACCCGCACATAGTGCATAATGGCGGAACCGTGCAAGTAGCGAATTAGGCAGTATTATACATGTATAAAATTAATATTTTGGTTCTCGTCCAGAGAATTTTCATGAATTGATTCGGGAGGGAGCTTTTTTTAACTGTAAAATGAGCATTGTAAGTAGCTTTTCCAATAGTGCTCGAGGAAAGGATAAGGCCACTTTTTTCAAATGTGAGATTCTGAGGGATAAACCCCCCTAGAGTACCACAAATAACCTTGGAAGTGGTACCTGTTCTCTAATAAACTTAATTATATGCATGAAGTTTTCATGAATAATCCCAAATTCTAAAAAAATTGAAAAATCTAAAAACAAATCTGACAAAATCCCAGAAATTGAGAAGGGAGGAGACGAGAACGAAAACATTAATTTTATACGGCCTTATTTACTTCACAGAGAAAGAGCGTTTGCAGTTCTTTGCATTTCTTTTGAATTTCTTTGACAAATTTCTCTGTAATCTTTCTTGCAGTAAATTACACATACGATAATATTAAATGTACATTACCTTTGATAAAGCATGAATTAAACATTTGCTTTCTCCCTGTCTGCACCGCACGAATCGAACATGTTGCACGCGTAGTCGCCATTTCTGGATGTAATGCAAAATATCGGTTCTTGACCATCTAAAACATTTATTTACATATGGATGGACTTTGATATCATTGTCTTCGAGTCGCAGGCCTTTTAGATAAGCCTATACTTTAGTCTCGTGGACGGGATGATCAGGTCAGCTCCAAATAAATGTATTAAACTTGATTGATTTTGTTTTATTTATTTATTTATTTATTTATTTATTTATTTATTTATTTATTTATTTATTTATTTATTTATTTATTTATTTATTTATTTAAACATATATTTATTTATTAGTTTATTTTCAATGATTCCTTCTTTTCATTTCTTAAGCTTACAGTTCTAACATAAGAAGAAAACAATCAGGGTGATTTACGATTTACGCCCTCATTATTTTTTTGAAATGCTGTTGTATTTTTGCCTACCTTGTTTGGACGTCGTCACTGATGCAGCAAGGTTGCAATAGCAGTCTTCCGGTTGCGAAGGCTTTAATCCCCTGTCGTTGAGCACATTTTAATTGGATTATTTATTTATTTATTTATTTATTTATTTGAACATACACTTTTGTATCAGTGGCACACGCCTAACCAGCGGTGCGTTCAAAAATAACATTATAATACAAGAAACAAATTAAAAGACAAATGAATATGTACATGTATGTAAAATTGTGGCATTAATACGAAAGCAAAAGAAACTGTCTGTCTTAACCCAAGTTGGTTTGAAATGGGTCGTTAGCAGGAAATAAAACAAAATGTAGAAAATGAAAATATAAAATTAAATTACATACTGGCATGACATGACAATTAATGGACATTATACATTCTTCAAGACAGAGGATCTCAAAGACCATCCACGTTTTAAATAACTTTTGCAAGACATATTAAAACAATTGTTGACTTCATTCTCACAGTCCCAGGGGGTTCCCAACATAAGGCACAGTTTTACATCCAAGTCCCCCGCCATAAAAAAATGCCAGAACATCTCTAAATTCTGGTCCGAAAGATTACGCTCATGATGCAGTCATGTCTACAGTAGAATTCATCTCGACCTTTGCAGGACTTAACCCCATTAAAAGCTATTAAACCAAGATAACACTCATTGAAACAGCTCAACTGATTAAATCGGATCTTCTCTGGTTGTGCACAAGTGACTGTTTTCATGTGCGATATCGCAATAAAGCTGGTATTCATAGCTTCAGTTGGGTAACCGATTATAAAGGAAACGAAAGGAAACAATGTTATGTGTGGCTTTGTTCACGAAATCAGACAATGGCGTGCTTTTTGTAAACCAGCATTCTTGAAAATGAGCAACATAATGATTTTTGACTTAACACGGTTTGGAAATAATTTCTTCATATTTTTGGTGTTATCTGTCGTTTACATGTCCTTCCTAAAACACAAAAGTACGACCCTCTCCAAACACCTAAATTAGCTAAAATTTAGGACATGTTAAAAACTATATTTTCTAGAACTTTAGAAGAGTACTTTTAATATTGGCCGGTTATTTTTCACACAGCGACGTTAACTAGTCATATCCCCATACTGTTAACGTAGGGCTATTTGTAAAGGTCACGCGTCAATGGGAAAGAGCACTGTGTATTGTGTATAGGAAAACGGACAGTAACTGCAGTATGTCTAGCTTGGAGAATTCTTCAGTACGTATATCATTCAGGGCGGTGCATGTAATATAAAGAGGAAATGGCGAAGATCTTCTGTACCATTTTTGCACAAAGGACAATTTTCGTCCATGCCTACAGTCCAGGAATGAATTCTACCATTAAGGGGAAGAGTGTTAGACCGTGCCTTAAATTTGAAACTTGCTCCGTGGAAATCGTTTTTTTTTTAAGATACTTCTCCATTCTAAGTTCTTTCTTATACAAAACATAGTCATTAAGAGAAGATTTAGCTTTGGCGTTATCATACCAATTACTCTCGTACATGTGTTTGTTTACTTCCTTAAAAAACGTTTTTGCCCAGCGTGGATTTGCTGTTGAATCGTACCCAAAAATATAGTCTAAATCGCATTTATTAAGAGCGGATCGGACAGAAGACAGCCATTTAAATCTAATTTGATCGATATATTGTAACTGACATGCTCCTGTGACTGCACCACAGGGGTCAACATAAAGAGCCGTGTTCACGTAACCTCCTTCAATTCATTTGCATAGTATTTAATACCATGATCGTATTCTGATTCGTTGTACATGTACCTTCTAATTAGCATTCTTTTCGATACCTCCATATTTGGTATTACCTAATTAATTATTAATATCGCTACGTTGTCTACATAGTGACGTCATTAGAGCTGGTCACTTCGTCAAGCATTCGACGAATGGACATTTAAACTTTTATTTCCATTACTGTTGTTGTGAAATACCATATAGCTGACGTGTTAAGCGCGCTTCAGACTCCGTATTGTACGTACAATATTGTATGTACAATACTTTTCGTGACGTCAAAAAGTATTACACGTGCAATAAATAGTATGTACCGGGAAAATATATATTGTGCTACAATCATTGGTTGTTTAATTGATACGTAGTTGCCAAATTTCTAAGAGTGGTAAATTTAGTGAGTGTTCGTGCACGGAATGATGAACATCTTTTTACGTCTTTTTGTATTCAACTGTACTTAATATTAAAAGGCCTATTAATACTAACGATATTAATAATATTAAAATTGTAATAATAATATAAATGGCACATTCAGTTCTTATTTATTTATTTATAGATTTATTTATTTAGGCCTATTTGTTTATTTATTTATTTGTTTATTTATTTATTGATTGATTGATTTATTACTGATTGATTAATTGATGTAGCGATTCATTTATACTGACATTTAGTCATATATTGATTTAGTCAGTTTCTTAAGTATTATTTGTAGGCCTATGTATTTATTCTGGTTTTGATTTGATTGATACTGATATTTTTATTGTTTTTTGGCATATAACATTATACATTATAACACCTTGTGTTATGAATTTGCAACACCTTTTTACATGTTGATATCGTTGAGGCATGTTATGATGGTGTATGTTATAGACCTACTTATGATCATCCCAATACATCCATAAACGTGTTAATGTGAAACGAGATTACTTGAAATATATATTTCAGAGTTGAAAGAGTTTCATCTATACGAACATAATTCTGAAATATGTCTCTCTGATTGGTTGATTGCCAAGAGGATTACGGCATCCTCAAAGCCTCTTGCTGTAATTCTCTAATCGATATCTATTATAGGACCGATCTTTTGAAATCCATACAACCGTGTCAAATGAAATAGTCTCGGATCATAGTTTGTGGACGATACAACATTGATACGTCAGATTTCGGAATTGTATTAAAAATAGGCACAAATCACATTGAACAGGTTGAACGCTGGCAAAAGTAGATAAAATAACTATGGGTCCTGGGCCAGGATAACATTTAGGACTCCTTCGCATTCTAAAACAATACTTTGAACACCAAATGTCCTTGCTTTCATTTTCTCATTTAATTTGTTTTAATTTTAATTAATTTCTTTATCCACTGGCTCTGTGGTAAATCCGGTATTGCCAACTATGTATCGTCCATTACCCGTGTTAATCTATTTATTTATTAAAATGCACCATCTATTAAATTCCTGTAATACAATGTATAGGCCTAGTGTATTTGATAACAAATTTGTTTTTATTTTTTATTGGAATTTGGGTGCCATTACACGATTTCATATATATATAATATGTTTGGGCATTGCGGAATTAGTATATGATTAAAGATAGACATACTCTTTGTACATTATTAATATTAATATTTATGTCACAATGCAAACGAATGTATATATATTTGATTGTTTTGTAAACATTAAATTTGATGTTTACTCATAATTATGTCTGGAAAGTCAGGGAAAAACTAAGCAGCATCGGTATTTAGTTTCCTGGGAAAGTGGATCAGATGAGCAGTGAGTAAAAACATTCGCCCTAAATCTTTATTTGATTTTTATTTTTTTATGAATTTATTAGGCCTACAGGCTGAGTCAAAAAGAAGTAAACTCATGTTTGAGGGACTGTAACTCAAGATCTGCAAGGAATCTGTTAAAAATAAAAATACCACTGGAAAGCGTAAATTCTACACATTTAAATAAAGAAAAGAATTGTTGCAATTGCTCACAGCAAACTAAAGTTATACTCATTTGAATACAACCACCCATTTTTGTAGCTGCACACAGCTGATTGATTTTCATCCATTTCAATTTCGACGAATCAGCAAAGTGCTAACAGGATTTATTGTTGAAAAGACAACTTTTGCTTTTAATTTATATTCAACAAAGTCCATGACGGTACTATAGTTTGTAGGGATACAAATTCAAGTCTTTACGAACGATCCGGCAGAAGCTTGATTGGGGAATGTTGGGTAAAGGATTGAGCTGATCTTTGGTCTTGCTGTAACGCATGTCTGACTCTAGCAATGTTCATTTATAGCAGTTCGTGGTCTGCCTGAAGCTTCCGGCTGTCTGTTCCTTGGTGTCCCATGCACATTGAGCTTGTTCACATTCTTATATACTGCTCCCTTACATGAAACCCGGTTAGCTGTAGGAAATTGGAGACGAAAAAGACGCCGAACTTCAGTGGGACTCTAAAGTTAGTTTCATGATACTTCGTCGACAGAAATATGCGCTCCCGTGTGGTAAATTGTGGTGCCATGTTGTCATTTTGCCCGTTTTATTATAATGTAGTGCAATGAGGTAAAATTCATATTAAAAAGAGCCCTTTAACATGTAGGAATTATTGATCGAAACCACACCTGCCACAGAACTTTATTTGCATTTGAATATCGCGCCTTACCAATCAATATAATAGGTAGGCCCCTAGTGAAACCGTGTGCAGCTACAAAAATGGTTGGTTGTATTCAAATGAGTATAACTTCAGTTTGCTGTGAGCAATTGCAACAATTCTTTCTTTTATTTAGACGTGTAGAATTTGCTCTTTCCAGTGGTATTTTCATTTTTAGCCGATTCCTTACAGATCTCGAGTTACAGCCCCTCAAACATGAGTTTACTTCTTTTTGACTCAGCCTGTACTGGTAAAGTGCAGAAAAAACCTCAAAACGCACTCTAGGATTTTTCATCAGCAGCAGTAGAAATTTATCTTGCATAGATTTTCTGGTGTCCTCGCTTGGATTTAGCAAACAATGAACCGTCAGGGTTATAGCGCGTTATTTAATCTGATTCAACTAGTCGTTGCACGTATATTTATTGCACGTGTAATACTTTTTGACGTCACGAAAAGTATTGTACATACAATATTGTACGTACAATACGGAGTCTGAAGCTAACCTTAGTCCAATATGATAGGAAAATATTTCTGCCGATGACCCCATGTTTACATTGCCTAAATAAGCTGCATTTTTGCTGGAACGAGGCCGGTCTTGTCCGCCATATTTTTTTGCAAAAGCATGTTGTTCCTCCTACGTGACAGCACCAGAACAAATGACGTCATTTCTGGATTTCAGCCAGTACGGTTAAGTTTGCGGCCATGCATCAGTATACGCATCACCGTATCTTGTTTTACTAAAGTAACACATCTTTGAATGGCACTGACGCTGACCAGTGCGGTAAACAACACATTTTGGAGACTAAAACGTACACTTAAGCACCGACTTTAAATCGTTGCAATCGGCCACACAACGGGTGAGATGTATGCGCATACGTTTTGTACACACACCTGATCAATTCGGCACAGAAACAGTGGCAAAAACAGAAGTCAAAAATCACCTTTTCCTGTGCCCGTCCAGATTTCAGATTTAGGTTGAGATAAGTTTTCTAGAAATTCAGAGAAAATTGCAGGACGAGATGTTGTTGCGAACGAAAAAGAGTACGTTTCACTGTTGGTATGGAAACTCTCAGCCCATCATCGATCTCAATATTAAGCGAAACTGCGCGGGATGCATGCTATATATTTTGAATGCAAAACATCCTTAATTCGGCACAGAAACCGTGGTGAAAACAAGGGTCAAAAATATCTTTTTATTTAATTATAAACCTCCAAATTTCAGATTTAGTTTGAGATATGTTTTTAGATATTCACAGAAAATTGTAGGACGACACGTATTTATGAGTGAAAAAGAAGCACTTTTTACTCTCGCTATGGAAAATCTCAAATTCGATCTCAATGGGCAACACAACGTTTTTTGTACCCAAACTGCTCAATTCGGCATAGAAACCGTGGCAAAAACAAGGGTCAAAAATACCTTTTTATTTAATCATAAACCTCCAAATTTCAGATTTAGGTTGAGATATGTTTTTAGAAATTCACAGAAAATTGCAGAACAAGTATTTGTGTGCGGAAGAGAAGCACTTTTTACTCTTGCTTTGGAAAATCTAGTAAAATTGGAACTCACGAATTAAATTTCAGGGGGTTGTGCTACACTTGTTAAAGTTAACTGGGTCTTGTTACGTTCACAAAAGAGTGTACAAATATTGAAAACGTGTGGCATTATTGTATTTCTGGTATTTTGTGAGTTATTACAAAGATTTCTTTGAATTATTATTCCAGAATATGCCTACACATATCTTCTTGAAAGTGATAGACACAAAGCAGTAATTTTATCTCCCGTTTTATTCACGTGGCGTTAACCCCCAATAAGCCCAATCGCTATTGTAACTTCCGTTTTTTTTGGACACTTTGACCTCTGACATATCGGGGAAATTGCTGTAATTATTATTAATTAATTTATTTATTGTCATAATATTATCTTTACAAATATTTAAATAATTAATTAATTCAATAATAATGTTTTTTGGGGTTTGTTTTTATTCTTGCAAAACATTTTAGATTATATTTCGTACACACAAAAACCAATTTTTCTGAATTTTCTCAATAGGTCAGAGGGCAAAGTATCCCAAAACTGCAAAAACTGTCCCACAATGCATTGCAAACTTCCAATGCCGATTTGGCTTATTAATTGCACAACGCTGATAGACTTTTTATGCCGATATCGTTCACCTGTGTGGAAACGAATATAAGAACATAACAAAAACATTGGCCGAAATCTCTGTATTAAAAGCTACCGAGTGTAAAATGTCTCATTTGCATAACAAGGAACAACTTTAGTAAGTTGTGGCATGGAGCAATTCCTGGAGAGGGCAACTTTAATAACATGAGGCTCATTGTTATGTAAATAGCGTATTGTTATTTAATTTAAATAGCGTATTGTTATTTAATTTAAATAGCGTATTGTTATTCAATTTTGGCTTCAACTCTTAGAGCGGGCGGTTGTCATGTCATGCAGACGGATTATGATTGATCGAAGCGTGTGCAAGCTTGGCAAGGCTTTTTGAACAGACATAGTTTGCAAACCTAAACGGCGGCTCTATTTGTCAACCCTAATTGACATGATTAAGGGGTCGAATATGAATTATTCATAGCCGATTGATAACTGGCCTCATTTTCTAGGTAGCAAACCAGCGTGATTCATACTGCAGTTACTGTCCGTTTTCCTATACACAATACACAGAGCTCTCATAATTGACGCGTGACCTCTACAAGTAGTGTATGTAAGAAGTATAGGCAATTGCCTAGTTAACGTCACTGTGTGAAAAATAACCGGCCAATATTTAAAGTATTCTCTGAAATTCTAGAATATATAGTTTTGTAACATGTCCTAAATTTTTTGCTAATTTAGGTGTTTGGAAATATTCCGCACTTTTGTGTTTTAGGAAGGATATGTAAACGACAGATAACACCAAAAAATATGAAGAAATTATTTCCAAACCGTGTTAAGTCTGCAAACCATTATGCTTCTCATTTTCAAGAAAGCTGGTTAACAATAAGCAGACTATTGTCTCATTTCGTAAACAAAAGCCCACACACTATTGTTACCTTGCGTTCGCTTTATAATCGTTCACCCAACTGAAACTATAATACCAGCTCATTGCTCATTGCACAGGTAAAACAGAAACATGTACTGTGTGGATTTAATCAGAGAAGATCTGATGTAACATAGGTGAGCTGTTTTCAATGAGTGTAATCTTGGTTTAATAGCTTTTAATGGGGTTTAAGTCCTGCAAAGGTCGTGGTGAATTCTACTGTAGACATGACTGCATCATGTTGTCATTCGGTTTGCGTGCTTACGTAATAGAATAACCATGAATTTAGTGTCACTCCCTTGATTGTGGCTTGGGAGCAGAGAACGTATCTTACACTTCCCATAATGCATGTCTTCTATTTTTCTGTACTGATTTCATATGTTGTACCACATGGGTCGATAGTCACGAAATATAACTCAGTGAACAGGGCACATCCACATCTTGCAAAATGTGTTTATTTCTTGACGATCGACCCGTGTTCAGCCAGTCTATTCTCAAAATAAAAACATAGTAACAAAACAACTTGTTAATAAAAAGTTACTTTTTAGGTCGAAAAACGTATTATCCACGACACTGAAATAAAGAAACCCTCACACCAATTTTGGACCTCTTGTCAGTCATTCAGAAAGAACGCATAATTTATTCGTGCAATGCTTTGAGAAAATTCATTGGAATCAGCCAGCTAATATTTATTGATTTATGGTCAACTTTTTCGCTCGCGGTAATTACCCGACCGAGCCTCCCAAACAATTACTTCGAAAGCCAGTTGCGCCTATAAACCAAAAGTTCCCTTAACCGGGAATGCACTATCTAACGATAGAGAAAATATAAAGACTCCATCTAACAATGGATAGAATATAAAGACTGCATCTAGCGATGACAATATAAAAAGCCGCGGACTTACATATATCAAAAGAAATTAAATGGCTGACCCCTTTCTCATTTTCATATTATATTCATATTTAGATTACATGGTGGGCATCAGTAGAAACCAACGCCAAATCTTCTAGTAGGCAAATACCCCGAAGATTGGAAAGACTAAATAGAATTTATTAATGTAATATATGTATAATTATGTACATTAAATTGATCATTTTAGAAAAATGATCCAAAAACTGCCAACCAAGTTCCTGGACAAGTCAAGGAACTTGCCAGACTCCGCCCCCTCTGTTTGCAGTTTATGCTTTTCATGCCATCTACTCCTCCGCCGTGCTTTGCGGTGAAGAAAATGATTGACGGTTCATTCAACCAATGCATTAGCCATGTTATATTTGGAATACCCAAAAGTCTGACAGGTAAGTGCAATAAATACTACTAGGTGATAAAAGGTTTAGGCTTTAACTAGGTTGACGACATGACACTGGATCAACCGACATGAGCATTCGTACTGTTGGAAATAAATGCCTGAATAATTTGTTTATTGGCTAATTCTTCCTATCTTTTGGGTAGATTTACGTATGCGAAAACCCAATGCCAAACAAAGCAAACAAACCCCATGATAATTACTTCATTATTGGAATTATTGGAATTTTCATCCCTCAGAGCCTACATGTGATGTTCACATGTAGGTCCTACATATGTCACTGTCGACTTCTCATAGCCATTGTTATATTTGCCTAGATTGGAATAACCCAACAAAAGAATATCTGAATAATTTGTTATTGGCTAATTCTTCTTATCTTTTGGGTAGATTTACGTATGAGAAAACCCAATGCCAAACAAAGAAAAAATGCCCCATGATTATTAGCCTAGTTCATTATTGGAATTATTTGATTTTTCATCCCTCAAGGCCTACATGTGATGTTCAAATGTAGGCCCTATATGCCACTGTCGACTTCACATCTTTTGACAAATACCCATACATGTTTCCTGCCCACTAAGGTGAATTTCCTTTTGTCTCTGGGGTCAACTAGGTGACCCTATTTAACATTCTGACGTAAATACACCGTAGAAGATCATACCGTAATTTGATTAATAAATAATATTTATTTCTTATATAGCGCAATTACATCAAAAGAACTCAAGGCGCTTTACAAAACATGGTATTAAATCCACATACATTTGTAAAAAATGAGAAGAATATTTGAGTTTACAATATTTAGAACATACAAAGAGTTCGAGCAAATATATTAAAGCCAGTTTAAAAAGACATTCAAAATATTGCACAGCGTAAGCCTAAATGGACATGATTAATCAAGATGCAATTAACTGTGAAATATACATTATAAACCACGCAAAATAGCAAACAATGTACATAGTACATATTGCACAACATAAATGCAACAGTAATTTCGAGATCAAAAAAGCAAGAAGCCATGCAATATGCATTATGCAAAAAATTTAATTTGTCTTCATTTAATAGACACAATTTAAAACCACAACTCTGTCTTACCAACTTGCGGTGAAGATTTCTGTTCTTTGTTTGATAGGTACAATAAGAGCATAAAATACCATAACTTGATAATAAGGATGAATTCTGGACTTAATTTGATAGATCCAACTAAGCAAACTATTTACCTTCCATTTGTTGTGTAAAATCGCTCTACTACATTTAGCCATTAACTATATATATGTAATATGTTACTATGACTTTTATGCTGCCTCTAAGTGAATACCTAAGTCTATATATAATAGCCCTTTTGATAGATACCATTAAGAAAGACCTGTAATACTATAAAATTGTTTAACTTAATGACCATGAAGAGATCTGGTCTTCGTTTGGTAGATACAGGTAAGAAAATATTTGCCTCCAATTTGTTATATTTCCCAAAAGGTAAACATAATTCATCTTTTTGTTTTATTCATCTGAACCCCGTCAATAATATATAGTAATAATAAAGAAACATTTATGAAGCGCTAAAACAGAAGTCGCTAAGCGCTTGCAAGGCATGCCCTAAATACCAAATTATACAACAAATTATAAGTACATCAAACATGATAATTCAAATTCAAATTTACATATCAAAATAACATCAAACTACAGAAAGCATGATAAGCACACCAAAACTATATAAAACAGGTAATATTGAAACAAAATTATAGCAATATCATCATAAAATCAATGTACATGAACATATGCCATAGAGTTAAAAAGAAAACCACCGGGTTTTTCGATAAAAGCAGAAGAAACATCCGTGGGCCCGTCACCAAGAAGCCACTTGCACGCTATTATTAAAAATGACGATGCGATAAAGAAGTAAGGGGAGAGGTTACTAGTACTTCACCCTTTATGGATACACAGATCCAAAATACACACACAATGGCAAGGCATCAATATTTGCGCATAACGTCTGATTTGATGAGTAATATTCCAATCCCATTGTTTTCTGCCATAACGCTTGTCGCTATTTGTCCAACTCGCCAAAGTCAAGTTGTTCGATGTGGAATGACCCTTGTTTGTACCAATATATCAAAGATAATTCATGCAATAACATATTTGGTTAGTCGAGCGCTTAATGTATGGAATTTTATTAATTGAATGATCCATTGATGGCACCAAAATTATTCTTCCATTCCCTCCAACTGTATCCTTACTATGCTTCCTGAATTGTTTAACCTGGATAGATTGCCAAAGAATTGTATAAGCTCCTTCCACTGATACCAACTTGATATTAAAGTGTTGACCTTTCCATCAAGCTATGAGCTGATCTTCGTCTACCAGTTGCTCACTGCCAATACCCATCCATAGCCATGTTAGAATTCAGTTCCATAATTGCTGATGCTATTTTTACTAGCCCGAAGCACTGTATAATATGTTAATATTCGAGATGCAATAATACTCAATTTGAGGAAAACACTGTATTTTAATGAAGATGTAGTAGATCCTTTGTTATCTTTGCCTGTACTAAATATAGTTAGCTTGTTGTAGGCCTACATACTATAATTCTCCCCATATAGAAGTTCCCGTTCTTTCTTCTATCGTCCTTCCTTCTATCCCCCGTCTCGTAGAATCCATACGACCTGCAATTAAAAGACAGAAGAAAAGGGACGCAATCCTGTCTGCAACTTTATAGCCTACACTGAATACTGTATGTCATATACATGTATGTATATTATGAACCTCATATATATTCTACACTCCAACTCCTTTATTAATTTATACCACTTGCACTTTCAGACAACCTTTAACCTGCCAAATCTGTGATGAAAACAAATTCTAGTTGATGCCGAAGAATATCAAATTACATTTTTATTTAGTTTTGTTATTCGCCAAGACGGAAACACGCATGGCTTCCACAATAAAAATTTTTGCGCTAAACTGTTTGAAATTGATAATCAAATTCGCTAAATAAAATAGCCCTTAGGCCTAAATCCTCAGAGAAATTTTTCAATTCCGAACAGAAATTTTGAACATGATTTTTTAACCTCACCAGTATGGGATTCATAAACATCCATACGTATAACTGTGACAACCCATCATGATATGTTATAGAAAAGGCCACCCGCATGATTCATCAATCTTTAGTATTCATGAGTACCAATAATTTTGATAACACATAAGAGTGATCACTGTTCATGCTCCATCGGCTACGAGTTTATTACGTAGCGTGTAAAGATTGGTTACGCATTCATGAGGTTCTAATTTCTATTGTATTACTTTCTGATGTGACATACACGCATCTATTCAATTCTATGTCACTTCAATCATGCTTCAATGAACATGGTGCATAACATGATGACCATAGAGGTCGCGTCCCTGAAGTCATGATTAGATTACGTAGGCCTATTTGTATTGTTATAAGAAAATTAACCCAGGTTTTCTACCCATGGCCTCCGAGCTGAAATACAGCAAGATTATAACGTTAGATTGAAATGCAACCTGTATTTTAGAATACTAAAGTAGTTATCTGGATCTATTCTCCATGGCTAATTTCTAAAGGTGGGCTAGAACCCAATTATTCACTGCTAATAAAACTGATTAACGGCAAAGTTTAACAAATTTATTGATGAAAGCAAATATCTCACCGATTTATCACCTGTTGTTAGTCATCGGTCGTTGCCATTATGTTCCAGCATAAAAAGGTCTCGTAACGCCTGGCCTCCTCAATATAGGCCTACTTGAATCGAGTAATTTACACAAATTTATGCAGACAACATCTTGATTATCTTTCGCCGTCACAGTTTATTCCATGTGAAGAAAGCTGTATTGTATACGCTTGCTGATTTAATACGGCCTCTTCGTTGTCCAATAAACATGATAAATAGAGAGAGAAAAAATGTTACGCCCGCTCTGAATGCTTGACCGACAAAGAATGAATCCAAATAGCGACAACCCGTGCTGAAGTCCTGCCCGCGAAACTATCACGTGACTTCACTACGGAAGGCGATTCCAGCCACCGGGAAAATAGTGAAACTATCACGACTTCACTACGGAAGGCGATTTCAGCCGCATGGATAACTGTGTTTTCATTCGACAAGCGAATTAAACTGCATTTTGTAGGGCTGTTGTCGAGTAAAATTTTCTTTGACGACAATCGTCCTCAAGATCCGACGTTCAGAGGTCAGAGTTCAGAGACCACGTTACGCGTCGTTTATTTATATCAATTACCGTAATCAAACTAGACGTATTAATCAAATCGGTAACTTACCACTACAAAGTTTATTAACCCACCATATCATTCTCAGCTTGTGCTTAATTATTACTTTTTTCAGTTTCAGTTTCAGTTTCTGTTGTCGTCGGTAGGGTAGACAAATTGTCCACATTTCGCCAACTTCATTAGAGTATTTATTGACTTGACGCGCTTGCAGGACTTAACTTGAGAACTTCTAACAATTGTTCAGTTTTTGTTTAAAAATGTCTAATGTAGTTGCTGCTGTGACTTCCCTGGGTAGCTTGTTCCAGTCTGGGATTGATCGATTGAAGTATGAAAACTTGTTGATATTGAGTCTGGTGTGCTGCCTTTGGTATTTATGAAGATGGCTTCCCCTGGTTCTGGTGACTTGTGAAGGAATCAGATAATCCTCGCTCTTGACCCCTGCTAGTCCATTCGAAATTTTATACATCATTGTAAGTCTATCATTCTTTCTTCTTTTTTTCTAATGTTTCCCAGTTCAATTTAGTTAACATATCTGTGACACTGCTGTATTTGCTAAAGTTCCGGCTACAAAATATGGCTGCTCTCCTCTGCACCATTTCGATTCTGTGCTTATGTATTTGGGTATGGGGTCCCAAACAATACTGGCATATTCCAGTATAGGTCGCACAAGCATATTATGTGCAAGTTTTCACGTCAGTTGTACAGAACCAAAAATTTCTCCTGAGAAAGCCGAGCACCTTGTTCGCCTTATTAATTGTGTTCTTGATATGGACACTCCAAGTCATTTTATTATCAATTTCAACTCCTAAATATGGATGGGAGTCCACCTCTTGCAGAGTCTCGCCACAAAAAGTAAATGAGTGCGTTGGGGGCTCCTTTTTATAGGAAATTCGCATGGTGTTACATTTCGCTGGATTGAATGACATCAGCCATTTATCCTGCCAGTCTTGGAGTTTAACAAGGTCAGCTGGTCAGTTGCTTTATATATACCTAGAAGTTATTTTATGGTAAATAATGGTGATCTTAAAGGGCATATCTATTGCAAAAACAAGTTTAACTCCATTCGAAGAGAATAATTATTACATTACAAGTTGACGCTCGTTGCAAGTTTTTTATTCGTATTTCTCCTGCAAAAAGAGAAATCGTATTTGTAAAATGCTGCCTCGTACATAAATGTACGGTCCTTCCCCCGTTCGAAGCAAAATTGATTTCCATGGCAGAAGACTGGTGACGTCACAGTAAACGAAGAGTCGTGTTACATACACATGAGCCCTGGATATGAGCTCTTATGAAATTCAGTCATGTGTATAATATGCGACCTTGTACCACGAGAAATCGTGAAATTGTTTGTTTGCATAATAAATACAATATGGATATACATCACGGTAAAATTGGTCTAAAATATTTTTTATTGTTTAGTCCAAATATTTCTCAACAACTTGATATAAATATGAATTGTAAAATCACAATTTACTAATGTACACAAAAGAAGCGGCTGATTTTATCTATATGTTTAAAAACCATTTAAATTTGTAACACTTGATTAGACTTTTTTTCTGATAACAACAACAGTATACGTTCTGTGCATTGAGAGCGTTTAAAGTCCCCTCTCGCAAAGCAGGCACATCTCATTTCATGACGTCAACTTTTTTCTAGGTCAAATCTGTCTCGTTCAAAGGAACTCACCGCTTAAGTTGGTTTTTGCGGAATAACAATTTTAAACGTCTTATTTTCTCAAAAAAGGAGTAATTTTCATTGTCCTCATAATATTAGCATAATTGCATTCTGAATACGAAAAATGTGTTCTGATATGAAATGATTTTGATTTTTAGAAATTCGCGATATAATACAAATTTTGTGGCAAATTATCAAAAATTGATATTTTGTACAAAGCAATCGAACTACCCATCTTTTCATTCAAAACATATCTGTAATTATATAGTTTCTAAAGCTGACACGACGCAATCAGATTGATTGTTATTAATTGTTCTCAGTAACGGTGCGGGAAAATGGGAGAAATCTCTAAGACAGAACTCTTCCCCCAGATGCCCACTAGTAAAAAACCCCAACATTACGAAAATGTCCGTTTTTTGCGGCAATTTTGCGCAAATTAGTTGACCCCCTGAAATTTCACCCCACCCCGAAAAAAATGATGTTGCCGCCATTCATTGCTCTTCTTTGTAAATAGTAAGTTGAAACAGTGGATCAAAAGTTGAATTTTTATTTTTGACCGAGTATATTAAGAACAAATAAATAATCAGTAACAAATAATATTATGATTAAATAACTGTAAACATTGCCCATTATGTACTTTATGTGATCACAACGTTTGCATATATATTATAAAATAGCAACAAAAACAACAAAAATAAATATCATATCTAACGCATCGAATATTCAATAAAACTATACACCTTTTGGTTTTCCCGCCACCCACTTAAAATGGCGCGCATAAATGTACTTATACTCACATCGTCTGCCAACCTCTAAAATGCCGTCTCCATGCAGTACGGTGACATCTCATTAACAACGTCTCATTCACATCACATCTCAATCGTGCTCCTCCGTACCTACGTCCGTCCGTCTGCCGGATTTACACCGTTAACACGTCGCCACGACATTACCGGCGCACACCACCGGTAGACGCCGAGAAGGTGACGTGTGTATGGTTGTCTAAAGAGTGTGTGGACCTTCTCCTTTCTCTCATTTTACTCTATTAGCCGGATATTATAAGCCAATCGTTCTATAGACATTGGAGTATAAGTAAAACCTTCATACAAGGCGGTGCCGGGCATGGAAAGACAGGTATGCTAGCAAAGTTGATTTCTTTAGATTTTGCACAGTTATTTGTAGAAAGAAAAATATAGTTTTTCATATTTGATTCTAGATTAAATGCACACATTATTGTTCTATTTTTAATACACAACCGTCTTTCAGTTACTGTAATCTTTTAATTAGATAACAATAGTACCAGTGTATATTGCATGTTGGTTCATGAGCGGAGAACTGAATACATCGTAAGAACTTGCGGCAGTCAATTCATGAGAGATTCACCAACAGTAGCATAAAATATACTCATTACCTGTTTGTGCATAAGATTCGGCTTGCCAATAAATGCAGGTTTTTTCTCTTCTTTCTTTCTATGCTATTATTTACGCGTGATAAAATCTGTTCTATAGCTACTCCCCATTGAATTGCATCTAGCGGTAGCTGTCTTACGACAGGTGATCTTGGGGACAGCCTAACTTTCCCCTGTGGCAATTGCAGCATAATCACCTCTCGCCATCATAGTGTTTGCTTGTCCCTTGTTGTGCTTTTGATATATACTACAGTTTTCTCGATAACCACATGGTTGGCTTGACATGACTTGGTGATGCGGAATGGTTGCTGCGTGTCTGCTTTATATAATGGAAGATATCAGAGATGAATAATATTGACTGCAGGTTGACCACATTTCCGTTCAATTCGGAAGGATATTGATAGAAATATTGCGTTTTTAATTCGACAATACTGTGATTTTGTTGCCTGATAATCTTTAGCTAGATGAGAATAGCTGAGAATGTTACAATACAAATTAGTATTTCAAACACAGAATATCTGTCTTCGCAAGTAAAAGCGTAAAACACGTTTTGTTTATTATCATCAAATATGGTGTTTTTTTAATTAAAATGTGGAAACAGACTTACTAAAAATATCTGCCTCCCAGATACAAATGCTGTATCCGCGTAGTTATTTGCTTGTGGATACTCCATTTTTACTTACGTAGAACATTACATCAATACACGTGCCTCCAACGTAAAAGAGAGTATCCAATATGTTTTTTATTTTAACGATGCAGCTTTCTTACTTAGGGTACTGAGGGTAATATATATAGTACCATTAAGTAGCATTAAGTATTCCTCGCTCATTATCATAATGCTTTTACGCTTTCCTTACGTACATAAAACAAATTCAATTCATAGCAACCGCAAGTTATCTATTGCAATTTAGTCATTAAGAATTTTCTATTAATTATACCAGTTCTCCCTTCTTTGAACATGTACACTCTGTGATGTAGGCCTATTCGGCGGCAGAGTGTCTACTAAAACACAATATATATAGCACGTGACTGAACCATGAAAACGTACTTCCTAAGACTTATTATCTAGGACGATGAAAATTATGTTATATTAAAATTCAATAAGGTGGTGATGTTCACATGGGAGAGGGAACATTCTGAAAATTCAAAAGGTTAATTTCTTAAATCAGATGCGACTAGGCATGTTTGTACTTCAGCTCCCAAGTATTGCATTACCTATTATGTAACATACACGATAAGCAGGTGCTGTGAACCACGTACCTTCCAAAGTATAATGCAAAGTAAAATTTTAATGCATTGGGCTATTCCAGTTGAAAACCACACTACCCCTGTGGAAGATTTTGGAAATATCTTCCACAGGGGGAGTGTGCTTTTCAAATGTAATTGGTTAGAGTTAATCATTTTGAAACCCATACTCCCCTTGTATTATTGCTTTACCTATATCTTCTACAACTGGAGTGAGTATTTCAAATGGAATCTACCTAATTGTCTATTCTATTCAAAACTCATACTCCCTCTGTGGAAGACTCTAGCTAAATCTTCCACAGGGGTAGTGTGGATTTTAACTGGAATAGCCCATTAAATCAGTCTGGTCCCAAAGTAGAAGGAAGTATCTGATTGTAATGTAAAAAAATGCACATATGACATTTTTACACTTGACAGCTGATTACTTTGAATGCATTTTCACATAATATAGATTTTAAATAGAAAATTGCAATATTGTTTTCCTTCTAAAATCACTCCTAAAGAAATTAAATGAACTCTAGTATGATATACTACCTGCAGACCATTAATATATTATTTCAGTGGCATTTTTATTATCGTGACGTAAACCGGTGTGGAACTTCAATACGGGCAAAGTAATATGTTACAGGTGTTTCGTATTAGCATGTAATAAATTTCATTATGTGGCATAAATTGAGTGTTAGCAATTTTATCACGAGCATTTTGGTATATTTTATGAGGACATTTTGGAAGCGCAAAAAAAAAGACAATGTTCGTTAAATAACGGAAATAAATATATATACAAAAGCAATACAGGGAATGAAAAATACATATAATCTAAAGGATAATATTCAAAATTTTATTTCAGATTCATTTGCAGTACCAAACATTCATTATGCACCATAAACTATTGATATGGTAATTCATAAATTCAAGTGGTCATTTGCAATGCGAAAGATTCATTATGATCTACATGTTTATGCTATTCATATGGTAATCTGCCTTGATTCATTCTTTATATAATTAAATTGGAATACGTTGTAAACGGTTGTACTTATTGCTTTTTATCTGGTACAAATCGATCTTGATTTACTAATATTTATCTTTGGCAGATCTCAATCGATTACAATAACAACTCTGTTAATTATTGCAACCACTCAACAAGTATTATACGTTTAAGGTACATCATACCAAGTTGGGTGCAATATTTAAATACTCTTATTGTACATGTCCAAAAATGCTATGTAGAGTAAAATAGCATACATAATATCTTAAGAGCGTGTATAGTACAAATGCCATGTTAAAATGATCCCATCAGTCACTTTTGCGTCATAGTCTTTTATACGTCACTTTGAATCATCAGCAGACCGTTATTGTGTAATGAAATAATGTCATTATAGAGCTAGCTATACATGTACCAGTCTCTACCATGTCTACTATATCTCCTTACGCTAATGTAATAATTATATTGCTATCTTAAACTAACATAATATACACACTATATACCTGTGTTAAATCACATCTTAATACTTCCTGTGTTGTGCATTTGCGTTGTAGAATACACCACAACAGGATTGGAAGCAGTTGTCTGAATATTGATATCTGCTGCGACATCATTTTGAAGAAAAAAGTAACAGTGTTCCAATATCAGGAAAATGTAGGTCAAATACATACAATAAGAATTAATCAGCATTGGTAATCAGCATTGGTACTGAAATATTTATAAAAGGCGTTAATTTGCTATATTTTTATTCGTGTGAGACTAATTCGAAGACAAACTTTGGTTGTCGAATTCAGAAACCTTTTAAATTGATCCTTTTTTTTATATCTAAAGCTCAATATCTTTTATTTGGTTGGTATAGATGTGGGCAAAATATCCCGTTTAAGCCTCTGTAATTATATATTATCCCGATTAAACACGTAGCTTAATGAGACCTGAGAACACAGTCTACAATAAAACGATAGTAAATACTACAATAGACTCTCATGATACTACGAAACCATATCTTAAAACGCAAGCAAGCAGTCCAAGTAAATGTTGACATTTATATTATATAGTAGGCCCTAGTAGTTTAATTTATGTTGGCAAACCATACACACACACAAAGTCATTTATAGAATCAATGGATCTTGCCTTTCATGACTGGCAACCCCAGAAGCGGAATACGCCTTTATTACTATGCTTGGTAACCAAATGCATGCGGATGTCTATGACACCTGTCCAAAACTTATATCCTTTAATCCTCTGCGTGCTAGCCATGCGCTTCAACGGAAAAAGTTTAAGTTTAGAAATATTTTTTCAAAATATCAAGGGATATCGTAAAAACTACTGGATCAATACTAGGCTTGTTTGTACTCATTTTAATGCATTTTTCATGCTTATTCCAAATATGGTCATGAAAATTTACATTACTGAAATTTTTGAATTTTTAAATTTTTTTTGAAACTTGTCGTCTGTAGTCGACACCCGCGTGAAGAGAGTTAAATCTCTGCTGCAAAATTCGGAAACCTTTTCACACTATTGATGCACAGTCGTTGTCAATGAAAGGCTTAGAAGAGGTTGGGAATTCGGTTGGGATAAAGTTAACACTATTTTGTGAAATAAATAACGGCTAAGGGTGTGAAAGCAAGTTAAAGCAAACACAGAAATATTTTTAAAACGTTTTTTATGGAAAAAAGAAAGAAAACAAGTACAACAAGAAATTAAATGAACTCTAGTATGATATACTACCTGCAGACCATTAATATGTTATTTCAGTGGCATTTTTATTATCGTGACGTAAACCGGTGTGGAACTTCAATACGGGCAAAGTAATATGTTACAGGTGTTTCGTATTAGCATGTAATAAATTTCATTATGTGGCATAAATTGAGTGTTAGCAATTTTATCACGAGCATTTTGGCATATTTTATGAGGACATTTTGGAAGCGCAAAAAAAAAGACAATGTTCGTTAAATAACGGAAATAAATATATATACAAAAGCAATACAGGGAATGAAAAATACATATAATCTAAAGGATAATATTCAAAATTTTATTTCAGATTCATTTGCAGTACCAAACATTCATTATGCACCATAAACTATTGATATGGTAATTCATAAATTCAAGTGGTCATTTGCAATGCGAAAGATTCATTATGATCTACATGTATATGCTATTCATATGGTAATCTGCCTTGATTCATTCTTTATATAATTAAATTGGAATACGTTGTAAACGGTTGTACTTATTGCTTTTTATCTGGTACAAATCGATCTTGATTTACTAATATTTATCTTTGGCAGATCTCAATCGATTACAATAACAACTCTGTTAATTATTGCAACCACTCAACAAGTATTATACGTTTAAGGTACATCATACCAAGTTGGGTGCAATATTTAAATACTCTTATTGTACATGTCCAAAAATGCTATGTAGAGTAAAATAGCATACATAATATCTTAAGAGCGTGTATAGTACAAATGCCATGTTAAAATGATCCCATCAGTCACTTTTGCGTCATAGTCTTTTATACGTCACTTTGAATCATCAGCAGACCGTTATTGTGTAATGAAATAATGTCATTATAGAGCTAGCTATACATGTACCAGTCTCTACCATGTCTACTATATCTCCTTACGCTAATGTAATAATTATATTGCTATCTTAAACTAACATAATATACACACTATATACCTGTGTTAAATCACATCTTAATACTTCCTGTGTTGTGCATTTGCGTTGTAGAATACACCACAACAGAATTGGAAGCAGTTGTCTGAATATTGATATCTGCTGCGACATCATTTTGAAGAAAAAAGTAACAGTGTTCCAATATCAGGAAAATTTAGGTCAAATACATACAATAAGAATTAATCAGCATTGGTAATCAGCATTGGTACTGAAATATTTATAAAAGGCGTTAATTTGCTATATTTTTGTTCGTGTGAGACTAATTCGAAGACAAACTTTGGTTGTCGAATTCAGAAACCTTTTAAATTGATCTTTTTTTTTTATATATCTAAAGCTCAATATCTTTTATTTGGTTGGTATAGATGTGGGCAAAATATCCCATTTAAGCCTCTGTAATTATATATTATCCCGATTAAACACGTAGCTTAATGAGACCTGAGAACACAGTCTACAATAAAACGATACTAAATACTACAATAGACTCTCATGATACTACGAAACCATATCTTAAAACGCAAGCAAGCAGTCCAAGTAAATGTTGACATTTATATTATATAGTAGGCCCTAGTAGTTTAATTTATGTTGGCAAACCATACACACACACAAAGTCATTCATAGAATCAATGGATCTTGCCTTTCATGACTGGCAACCCCAGAAGCGGAATACGCCTTTATTACTATGCTTGGTAACCAAATGCATGCGGATGTCTATGACACCTGTCCAAAACTTATATCCTTTAATCCTCTGCGTGCTAGCCATGCGCTTCAACGGAAAAAGTTTAAGTTTAGAAATATTTTTTCAAAATATCAAGGGATATCGTAAAAACTACTGGATCAATACTAGGCTTGTTTGTACTCATTTTAATGCATTTTCATGCTTATTCCAAATATGGTCATGAAAATTTACATTACTGAAATTTTTGAATTTTTAAATTTTTTGAAACTTGTCGTCTGTAGTCGACACCCGCGTGAAGAGAGTTAAATCTCTGCTGCAAAATTCGGAAACCTTTTCACACTATTGATGCACAGTCGTTGTCAATGAAAGGCTTAGAAGAGGTTGGGAATTCGGTTGGGATAAAGTTAACACTATTTTGTGAAATAAATAACGGCTAAGGGTGTGAAAGCAAGTTAAAGCAAACACAGAAATATTTTTAAAACGTTTTTTATGGAAAAAAGAAAGAAAACAAGTACAACAACATTTAGCACTTGTTGCATTATTCATACAATTCAGTTACTGTGAATGCGTATCATATTACCAATATATAAAACCACTTGAATTCACTATTTTCCCAAGTAAAATCTCAAGCCCTCTGAACACTTTAGCGTGTGTGGTATTTGTAGATCATCAATAATATCTTTTGAAAGAAAATATGGGGTACTTTTGGGTTCAGCAATTTGCACCGAAGAGCAAGTACGATGGAGATGAGTTAAATTATCTTGCTACTGTACCTATTGCCTTTTCCACCGGATTTGCTATTCAATACATCATAATAAAGTAGGCAGAGCATAGGCTGATCAATACTCGAATTTTCGTAAATCTGCAACATCAGCGTGACTGTACAAGAAAAAGATACACTTACTCATAGATTGGTACATTGATATAAGGATATAATAATTATAATAGAACATAATTTAAAATAACGGCGTGGCTGCATACATCTCACATCAGCATGTGTCATTGTGATACTGGTATATATTATTCTCTGTATTTTGTTTGTTTGTTTGTTTGTTTGTTTTGCCTCTCCTTGTGCTTATCCAGGGTGCTTCTTTCCATTCTATGGTCTGTTTTGTTTTTACTGATCTTCCGCAGTTGAGAAAATAATTTTGAGTATTTTGTTATCAGGTAGCTCGTTCCTTACTTTAATGACCACTTACAATATTTTAACTGCTGATAACTTTATTCCTGGGTGGAATTGCAGCATAATATATCCTTCAATGTTTTAAATGGTTAATGCCATTATTATATATAAATCCAACCAAAAAATAACATTCAATCCGTGATTAAATATATTTCATGTCTGTGCTATCAAACGCAATTAAGGTCCTGTCATCTTTTCTGATGCTTTAATAATTTGATTTTGAAATACAACGTCCGAAGAGAAAGGATGTTTCTAATATCTTACAAGCATTGTCACATTAAATCAATGTTCGTATAAATAAAAATGGATTAAGGAAACAAATCCGTAGTGCTACGGATAAAAGGAATATGTCAATTTAACCGCAATTGATGACAAAATCCTATGTAACGAAATAACACTTGTGTTTTGAAATGTCACGTTTCTGGCGACATTTCAGTTAAGATTTATATTGTACCGTAATAAAAAGTCTAAGCGGATGGACTGCATTAACAAATGCGGTTAGCTCGAGCACTACTGAAAGAATACGTATTATTGTTGTATGTGTTCATGTATTTGTATTACAAAATGGGCAAAAATCTAAATAAAAGAGTCACATAAAAATTATGAAGAAACAGACAAAAGCAGCATATCCTGAGAATATTCCATAATAACCATTACATAATAAAAACAATTATAATAAAGAATTTTATATTTCAATCCAAAGAGGGGCAACTAAATCGCACTCACAAAATAATGGATTAAACTCATGTTTGAATGCAAGCGTCTTTGACGAACTGGTGGCCATATTGATATTATTTTCATTATGCAACGCATACGTTGATTAAGTATTGAATGACAGAGATTGAGGGTGTGTGTGTGGGATATATAAGCATGCTTACAATAATATTCAGAATCAGGTGAAAATTGACAGTGTAATGATAACGCGAAGGTCATTAAAATTATTTTAATTAACGTTTCTTTCTTGTTCAAATGAATAGGCAATAGGACCTAAATCAGATTCTTTGAATATGAAAATAAACGATATGGAATAACTCCCGCGGTGCATTGATTTTGCTTTTTCAGCGGATTTAATCACTATCATTAAGAATACATGCTTGCCGGTAATGTCATTTTAAGTGCACCTGTTTGGCCAATAAGATTATTAAATATTATCAAATAAACTAAATAGTTTAGACCTCAGAGTTGATATATTAAATCCTATCCTTAAATTAAGGTCTTGTGATTTGGCTGCGATGGCTTCCGAGTTCCATTCTTGCATGTTGTAACGTATAGTGTAATTTTACTTGTTTTTCAACAAATAAGTTGACCTCAATTTCAAAAATCAGCATATGAAACAAATTAGCCTTGTATGGATTCATCTATCTATCTATCAAAATTCACTACTAGCAACCTGTTCATGGTAATTCAAGTTGCATCGGCATTCTCATTTCAAGGTCGTTTTAATATGCTTGAAAGGCAATTCCATCTCCATCATGCTACACTGACTACCAAAGCTTAGAATTATAATTGACCACAAACACGCAGAAATGAAAATCTATCACAGGTTAGTTTAAAACACCTATCTATTGGCTAAAAATAAACCATCCGTTATAAACACATGGGTTTTGTCTTACCATCCAAGCTAGTTAAATGGTATTAGACACTTCTGATAAGGTTGTCACAACGGCAAGATGATCGCTATGGATTTTGCCTTAGCCTTTTCTCTACTGCGAGACGAAATAACGGTTCCGTATATTTATCTTAAAATCAAGTAAATTAAATCTAGTTTTATACTAATGTGCAATTATTTCAAATGAGCATAAAAATGCATTAAAATATATAAGCCAAACAGTGTTTTGCGTTAGTAGCTGTTTAAATATATATATCTTGTGTTCAATTTGGAAGTGTTTGGAACATTTTCGTTATGAAAAATGTTTTATGTAGTGTATATATAAGCTACATGTAGTTATCCATAGCCAAACTGATTGAGCAAAGCAGTTTGCGTCATTAACTTAGTATCGTATTGCAAACAATGTGCACTATATTGCATCCGTGCGCAAATCAATTGTAAGGCTGGATACCCAGTGTCTAACAACAATATCATCAATCGTGAAAAGTGTGGGTGGTTCAGTGTTGTACCTGGGATAGATGGCAGAATGATTTAATCGGGATATATAGATTGAACGGTGACTTAATCGGGACACCGGGTGACACTAAACAAGAAAATTAGAATCTTTCATCATAGATATTTAAGGGGTGGGGTATGAACGTTTGGACAGTATTTATTGTGGGACATTAGACCACATCAGATATATCGAATTGCATTCTGAATACGAAGAATGTCCTGATATCAAATAATTTTGATTTTTTGAAATTCGCAATGTAATACACATTTTATGGCAAATGATTAAAAATTGATATTTTTGATATTTAACAGTACTTGAAGTCCTACCTTGACCTAAGGCGTCGGCACGGGTGGATCACTCTGCCTTGCCATCTGTATCATGATGCTTTGCCAAGTTGTTCTCTGTTTTGCTAGCCTTCCAGCTTCTACCAGGGATGTCAAGTTAATGGTTGAGGAATCTGTCTTTATGCAATCCATCCATCTCTTTGGTGGTCTTCCTTTTGGTCTCTGTGGGAGTATACTTGCTTCCAGGAGGATTTTGGGGTATCTTGTGTTTGGCATTCTTTGGACGTGTCCAAAGAACCGCAGTCGTTTCTGAGTTACTTTGTTTAAGATGGTGTGGTTCATTTCTAGCGATTGACGGATGGTTGAGTTTTTAATTTTGTCTAAACGAGATACTCCCAGGATTTTCTCAGACACATCATCTCGAAGACAAGCAGACGGTTCTCATCTTCCTTTTTCAAGGCCCAGGTTTCTGCACCATATAGCAGGATGGAAAGAACAAGTACTCTGTACAGTTCAACTTTGGTTGAGCGGCGAATATCCTTCGCACTCCAGATTGGTTGTAATCTTTGAACTGCACCTAGCGCTTTGCCTATTCTGTGTTTGACATCCTCCTTGCATGTTCCTCTGCCAGATATTTTTCCCCGAGGTAGATGAATTCGTTTACTTGATTTAGATTATGTCCATTAATATTGATGTTGAGCTGGATTTCTTGTCGACTGATGACTTGAACTTCTGTTTTGGAAATGTTGATTTTGAGCCCTAGGTTGGAGCTATTTTTGAATACTTTGTCCACAAAAGTTTGGAGGTCCCTGGGTGTTTCTGCTATAAGAACAATGTCGTCGGCGAAGCGGAGGTTTGAAATAAGCTGGCCTTGGATATGTGCTCCTATGGTGATGTTATCAGTTGCATAAAGCATAACCAGTTCGAGGAGGATATTGAAGAGTTGGGGCGAAATTACACATCCTTGGCGTACACCCACTGTTGTATGGAACCATTCCGTGAGGTCACTATTTACTCTCACTGCATTGTTGGATTTGCTGTAGAGGGCTCTAAGCATATTGATTATCTTAAGCGGAAATCCAAAGAAGCTGAGTGCTTTCCATACACCCTCTTGCCATACGGAGTCGAAAGCCTTCTCAAAGTCTATATAACAACAGAATAACTCCTTTCCCTGCTCAAGATATTTTTCTGTAATTTGTCGCAGTGTGAACAGTTGATCCACAGTCGACCTTCCTGGGCGGAATCCCGCTTGAGATTCGGAGATCACTTCTTCAGCTTTCTTTAGTATTCTTCTTTGGATAATTGTGGTGATGATTTTACCTGCATGGCTTAGTAAGCTAATGCCCCTATAGTTATCACAGTCCAGTTTATCCTTCTTCTTGTAGATAGGGGTAATGATGGCTCTGCCCCAGTCGTCAGGAAATGTTTCATTTTTCCATATCATATTGCAAAGTTTGTGCAATATTTCCACACCTATTTCTCCGGTAGCTTTTAGTTCTTCGGCAGTCACATTGTCATAGCCAGGGGCTTTGTCATCAGTGAGTTTCTTAATAGCACTGATAACCTCCTCTTTCAGGATATCTGGTTCTTCCTCATCCATAGCCATTTGTGGAGTGCTATTGGTCATTTCAGTGTTTATTGGATTTTGCTTGTTGTAAAGTTCTTCATAGTTCTCTTTCCAGCGACTTTTCACGTCCTCTATATTCGTTAGCACGTCCCCCTGCTTATTTTTAACAGTTTGCATTTTAATGCTGCGTTTATTTGTTATCTTCTTTATGGTGGAGTAGACTTCCTTTGCTTTGGTAGCTTGGTGCGCTTTTTCTACATTGACACATAGATCCTTCAGCCAGGCATCTTTGCATCCCTTTGTTTTACGTTTTATGTCTCGTCTTAGATAATTGTATCTTTTCCGTTTGCTTGTATCTGTTTTCATCTGCTGTTTCACCTTTGATCGCTCTTCGCTCAGACTGATGACCTCCTGGCTGATCCATGGCTTTGGTTTTTGAGGCTTCTTGAAACCCAGAAGCTTTTTTGAGGTGTCGCTTATGGCAGTTTTGATACCATTCCACATGGTATCAACATCAGTGTCGTCATCATTGAGTAATGGGGCAAACTTGCCTCCAATTTCAATCTCATATCTAGTCCTTGTGTCTTGATTTTTGAGTTTGAAAATGTCATATCGTTTGGGGTGGTTGCATTTTGGCTTTGACTTGAACTTCAGTTTGATGTCTGTCAGCACCATTTGGTGGTCAGATCCAACATCTGCACTTGGATAACTTCTACAGTTGGTAATACATCTTTTCCACTTGGTGTTAATCATGACTTGAAGTAAACTTTATAAATCTGATGATTTATACTAAAAGTGTATGTAGATGGGATGAAAATCCGACGATCAATTGAAAATTTGGACCTTTCGTATTGAAGATATGGATTTTTTCCCAAAACACACAAAAAAAAATTAGGTCTTTTGGGGAAAAAATCCATATCTTCAATATGAAAGGTCAAAATTTTCAATTGATCGTCGGCTTTTCCTCTCAGCTACATACACTTTAAGAATATATCATTAGATTTATAAAATTTACTTCGAGGACTGTTATATAATTATCAAAAATGTGAAAAATATCACATTTTAATAATTTGTCATAAAATTTGTATTATACCGTGAATTTCAAAAAATGAAAATTATTTGATATCAGAAAGATATTCTTCGTATTCAGAATGTAATTCGATATGTCTGATGTGCTCTCATGTCCCACAAAAAATACTGTCCAAACGCTTAAAACGCTCATTCCAGATCCCTTAATACAACTTCATGAATTATAGAATACTGATTATAGGCAGACTTGCATCCTGTTGGTGAAATAAGATTTGTAATATCGATTGAATGAATCTGAATCACTTTCGATTATTAAATTAAAGACTGCGTTGATATTGTCATCAATGTGTCATCGATATTGATTTATCGATGACGTGGTTATCAATTTCCTAATGACCATGATGACGAACTTTTGACGATATGATTAATATTGTCATCTTGATCTTCTTAATATTTGACATTAAGAGTAATGCATGTCAGCATAAGCGGCTAAAATATATAGAATAATGTCAGTCAGAATAATATTTTAAGTGATTTAGATTAAAACACCATTCAACCTGCTTCTTATATTACCAATCCGCTTATAAACATGTTAAATATCACAATTGCTTTCATGATCATACAAAGTCGCAAGAATTGATTGTTTCTGAAAAAGAGAGGCATTGTTTGTTTCTCTTTTATTGACTGGGACGAACACGGCAAAGCATTCGGAACCCTAATCTTATAGTTGAACTCACGACCCCAATTGTTCCCCGGTACACCAAAATGATCACATAAGCCTCCAAATGGCTTGTCCTAATCTAAGGGTCATGCTTAAATACGCGCACTAACCTATCGCCTTACCCGGCCGGAATAGAATCAACTTCGAGGATATAGGGGTTGGTGAATCCCATAGATATTTTATTTTCACTCTACAACAATATGAAATTAACCCCAAACATACCACATACGTGCACAATATATATTTAGCCAACAATATATTTTGGCCTGTTTTATGTATATCTAAAATTTACCATTTTTTTGTGGAATGGAGAATGTTTAGTACTTAATATTTTGATATAAACTGTATAATGTTTATTATCATTAGTATTGTTATACGTTTACTACAAAATCCACCTTTCGCTTTTATTTCTAAAAGAATACATCTTTTCTGAACCTCCTTATTTCGGGATCCTCTCTGACATTTCCAATATATTGTACCATGTGTTATAGCTCCACTACGGTTCACATCCAATAACATGGTTTGCAAAACACCTTTATTTAACATGATTTAAGAAAAAATATGCAGACATCGACACAGTGAACCCGTGCGTCTTGCATGGAAATTGTCACTGGCTTAGAGCGAATCGATAAAAGCTTCATTAAACAGCTACTGAGACACTAACACACGGTAGACATATTTTTTCGCATGTTATAACCCACACGGGAGTTGTAGTTTGAAACCACGTGTTCAGTACTACATACATTTTTATGAATTTTAAAATGGCGGGAAGAGTTGTTTTAACCTTTAGAAGACGGAAGTCAACTTGACAGCAAATGGAAGGCTATACGAAATTAAACTTTTATGTTGAATTCGTGGGTGTAATTTATCGACACAAAGATGCATATTTCAAAGAAGACAATCAACAACCGTTCTCGTTAAATATCAGACTTGCCAATATAACTTTCTTTATGAATTTACAAAAGATTCACCTATGTAAACCGAAAGTTATTTGCAGACTACGCGAGTAGAATTAATTCCCGCCGTTTTTAAGGTTCAATATGTACATCGAGGGATTTGGAATTTTCGCGAATATGGGTACCTCTTAAAGATATAAGAAGACGGGGGAAATGAAATTATAATTATGTAGATTTTTTTACGAAGGAGGAAGATGCAATTGTTTAAGAGAATATGTAAGTCTGGGACGATGATCTCAATAAAGGCTGAAAGGGTTTGAGGTGGTCACTTTTTTCAAAAATCAGCATCTCTTTTCTTCTTCAAACCTTCTTCGGATGTGGGAGTGGGATAAGTAAATTAATGCCTAATTCTTCATGATACTGACGTACGTATGATAATTATGTAGAATGTTATTCAATCGTACCTGTATCTACTCTAGCTTATACATGCTCATGAATGAAAACATTTTATGGAGCTCGATTACAACATTTGAAACAAAATATTAACAGATTAATCAGATACTGACACAAGATACAGATGTGACCTCCTTTTCGCATTTTAGTTAAAGTATGCAATCGACAGTGATGATGAAAGCAATTGAGACTAATTACCAGATTGTGAGCAGAGTTTGCCGCATACATGTACGATATTATCCTCATTATCTGCTTTTAAGATTTATATTCACATAATTAGAGAAGTGGTTCGCCTTCCAGACATGCGAGGATTACTTGATAATGCATTTCAATCAGGGGCGTAAGCGGCACTAGCCAGAGGGAACAATTATTATAAAAGGACAGGAAATTTTCCTCAAAAATAATATCAAGGGTTAAAAAAAACACTACCTTGCAGAAGAAGAAAACCAACAGCACTATTAGGAAATTCGGGGTGGTGCAACTCAGGGGAAATCAGATGTTAAGACTAATTCTTATTTTTGTTTTTGGAATTGATTTTGATATTTCATGCTCAGCGTTGAACTCCAAAACATATTTTTGTACGTTGCGTTACAAAGGGAGAGTATAACCTTTTATACCATTAACAATATCATCAAATACAATCCACATCAGACGCATTTCGACGACGTTCTGTAATTGCTGGCAGCCCAGCTTCCATAATTTTTCCCTTTGTGGGAGGATGAAGCTGTCTTCACGAAGTGCCGCTTTAAAGGGACACTGAAGTTGTAAAATGGTGCAATATTTAAATTCTTTGAAATTCCAGTTATAATTTCCTTTTTATTGGAAAGAATTGGATATTGGGTTCTCATTTTATGATTCATAGACGTGGACAAGATAACGCAAAATTGAAACCGCTTGTAATATTTCGTATATTTTCCTATACTAATGCATCACCCAATTTGAGTAGCAGAACCTGCAAAAATACACTGTCCAGCATCTTATGTTTTGAATCATGCATTACTTTTCTGCCCTGCGGGGCTATTTTATATTGGAACTCCATAAGTTGCAAGTCCTCACTATGGGAGTTTCCGGCCTCAGCCCTGCCGGGCTTGTGGCCTTGGTGATTTTTGTTGAGGCCCAGCGCCTAAAAAAACCATCAAGGCCGCAAGCCCAGTAGGTTTGTTTTTTAATTTTATATGAGCTTCTCTTAGTTCACAATCAATCAATATCAAGAAACGGTTTAAAAACTATTATTTGCAGTCATGTATAAATAAATTGAATCTCATTTTAGAATTGAAACAAAGACAGATAAAAGTAGGTCTGTTATCAAAACTGAAAATACTAACGAACGCCTCCAACTTGCCCCAAATCTCAAGTTCACAGAATAGCTTGAATAACTAATTGATGTTCCTCAAAATAGTCTTAATTGAATTTTATGTTCGTTCCCTTCATTCACAATCAAAATTAGGAAGCATTTTAAAAGTTGTTCTTTGCTGTCACGTATAACGAAAATCAATTATGAATTTTATTTAGAATTGAATCAAAGGCAGATCAAAATTCTAAAGAACGCCTCCAACTTGCCCCGAATCTCAGGTTCGTAGAATAGTTTGAATAAAATAGGTGATGTCGTATAGGACGAGACCACTCACCCGGATTGTATTATAGATTTTTTGCCTGTGTCGCAAACAGAACACGTAAACACCATTGGCTTCATAGTCCATGTCAGTTAGTGTAGTCTGCTGGGCTGGCGAGCTCAATTCACATTTTGAAAAAATTCATTCTAAAAATCATAAGATGTTATATTTTATTGAAGCAGGTGATATTGTGACAAAAATCAGTATAATATAGATAAGATCAGTAGGGGTGTTTGAGCCGAAGCTGTGCTTGTGTTTTGAAACACATATATTTGAAGCTGATGGTATTCAAAGGTGCGCTCGCAAAACATTGTACAATGTAACTTTGTGACGTCGGGCTGCCTGTTTCTTATAGTATAGACAAATCGACAGTAGCCCTGAGCATTCATTTATTATGTATCAAGTCTTGAACCTTTCAGGGAAACGGCTTTTTGTAATTTATTTAATTGAAATATAAAAGCATTTAATTTCTATCAAAGGTTTTTCATCATTAACTATCCTGTAGATTCATTTTCGTATGACTATTGTAATATAATCTAATAAATCGCTAGAGTTTGTATTTACAGGGGTATGTAACGCATTAAGTAAATTAATGTTCAGTTAAAAATAGCATCTTAGCATATCAGAGGTTACTAGGTCGCACATGAAGCACATGAGCGGAAAGAAAATGGTAGGAACCGAAGAGTTGACTTTATTGCGCAGCACATGCAGACAGTGTCTTTCCGAGATCGCCGTACTCTACATGAGAATATAGTGGAATGATTTGCCAATGGCATTTCAACTCAAAATGCGAGTTAGTATAAAAACATCTCTGGGCCATATCTTACATGACTCTTGAATGCCTGCCTTAGGCATAGGGAAAGTAAATGCATGTTTTACAACAAGTATATACGCAGACCGTAATAATTTAAAGTGAAATAGCGATTCAATGTTGCAGCTCTTTCCCTGAATCCTATATGAAGTTATAATTAGCAGAGTGCATCTTCGACTACTGGTCGTATTCAAGATCTGCCAAGTATTCCAATTTAAATCATCTGTATCAATCAAAGATGTACACTATAAAAACCCAAGAGCGACTGGGGTACCGATCGAAGGCGAGGGGAAACAAAGCAGAAAATACTTCAATTATTTTAAACACTTAACAATTAAAACAACACACAACAAGGAAAACATTATTATAGATACGGATACATGTACATTTTTGTAGTTCTAACTACACGACCAATCAAGCAGTCAATTTCCATTTATAAAGCGCTAAAATCTTCAAAAAATCATGCTCTTAGACGTTGGAGATCATAAAAAGCTTTCGGAGGTTTTCAAATTAGATGTACTGTTTTTGATGTCCACCGGCAGTTTTGACAGTTTTGGGGCACCACGCCAAAGAAAATGCCTTGTCACCAAAGGAACATAAAATGGAAGATCTTATAGCCTTCTGAGAATTGTTGTAGTCAATTTGCTACTTGATTGGAAGCCAATGTTTTTGCGTCTTTTTTATTAACCTTGTTGAACACGTTGGAGTTTATGTTCCAGTGCCTTGCTGATATTTAGCAAGAGACTGTTGCAGTAGGCAAGCTTGGACGTGACTAGAGAGTGGACGGTACTTCCATATTTGTGACATATTCAGTCAACTTGGTAGATTTGACAATAATTACTCTAATTATGAGCTGACATAATCACCACAGTGCCTAAGATTTCTTACGGAAACACCAACAGCGAATAGGGAGATGGTCAAATGTATATACGTATACGACTGCATACATTTGGAGCTCCATACCATGCTTCCGAATGACATTTCCACATAGAAGCGATAAACATCAAAACGGTCCAAGGACTGGTCGTTGTGGAACACCAAACAGGAAATCGGAAGAGCAGAAAATTTACAATTTATGTGAACTTTTTATGTTCTTCTAGTCAGATTATGCTCTTCTAGATATGATTTTAGCCATCTCAGTGGAACAACGTGCATACTCTGAGAAAGAAAGACCGCCGTGGGTTCACATAATTTCCAACTTTCACTTATTTAAGAATGTGAAAACATCTTGACATTATCTGTATTGAATATAACCTACGAGATAGGGGACCTATTATACATGACGTAAAAATACTATTTTAAATGGTCTAAATTTAATTGTAAGTTTTGGTATATTATTGTTAACAATACATATTTTCTTTCGCTTTTTCAGGTCTTGTAAGCTTGTACACCGTATCACACACAGGACTGTAAATATTTGAATTTGCCCGCTTCTGTGATTGAAACACATTTAAAATGGGAATACGCAGTGCATTAGACTCGTTATTTCGGCGGCTAGTCCGCGTCAAAGCCTTGGATCTTACTGGTAACCAGCCTGCAGAGGAAGTGCCGGGGAAGCTACCGAAATGCCTTTCAACTATGGACTTAGTGTCCTTAGGAGTAGGAAGCTGTATGGGAACCGGTATGTACGTTGTATCTGGTCTGGTTGCCAGGCAACTTGCCGGACCTGCTGTGATTATATCCTTTACGATAGCTGCAATGGCGTCTATTTTATCTGGTAAGTAAATTACATAAAAGAAGTTCCAACCATATTCCTAACCAAGATCCCATTTTGGACATTTGATGACACATAACAGGTAGTGACGCATTACCTTCATGAGATAATTCAGCAAGCAGCATCGTCAACGTACCGTCTCTACAATCGCTCAATTCCACAATGTCCAATAACAATGACAACCAATTAAGTGTCAAATTAGGAAGCCTACTGGACCACAAAAGTAGCTGATTACTTTTGAATATAATCCATATCTCTATATTGTTGTCAAGGACAATGGCGCAAGTTTTATAAGGTAAATATTTATCATGGGATTATCTGGCTATGCTATTCAGCATTACCCATGTTCTTACAAATCCCAGAATGCGGTGTAATCGGCGCGCACATCGATGCAAACATGGTCATTGCGCACATTAACCTGCGCAGTAACATATATAAAAGATGTGTGCATTGGGGTGACGTCCTTGGGGTTACTTGTTCTTTCGCAAAGAACTTCGTTTGAATATGCTAATGTTTTTGAGCGGGCTTAATCTTGGGAAGGAACAATTTTCATGGCAAATTTGAAATGATCAACATGTTTAAAAGTCTAGTATCAGAGTGTTTTTTAATATCATCTAACAATAGAGTGGTTTTTAAAAATATCCATGTCAGTAAAATATTTTCTGCTACACAAATCCTATCAGATAGCAATCCTACAAAATACTATACACATGAGGTTAATGTCTGCTATTGAAAAATACTGAAAATATCACACAACGCAATATGAAAAAATTAAAGAAACTCGGGAAGAAACTATCTGATTTGAGCCTGACGTTTCAAAGGCAATGTAATACTTCACCATTCTATATAATATTCACATTTTTACCCCTTTATATTATTATTTTTAATGTTTGTAACTTCACCAGTTGACAGTCCAATGGCAGCAGAACATACTCTGAGTATATAGATATAATGCATCACTGACATACTGCATATGAATATTTGAAGTATGAGACGTCAAATGTAATTTGATTTTTCATTTACATTACTCAGGATTGCAGCGTAAATAGTGGTGTTGTCATTAAATATTACCCTGGATAATGTCTGATTTGACTGCACGATAATAACCATTGGTTTGTATTAATGCTGTCATTTTCAAGATGAACGATATGGAAAGCAAATCTGATAAATTGAATACACTTTTGGTATATGTAAATAGAAAGCAAAATTATGCTTCTAAGCTACTAAAATTTGGTATACTCAACGGAGCGCTTTCACTGGGTCAACCGGCGTCTTCAGCGAATGCTATTGCGCTGAAGATATCTTCAGAGCAATAACATCCGCTGGAGACGCCGGTTTCTTTAGAACAATAACTTCCGCTGAAGACGCCTGTTGACCCGGTGAAAGCGCTCCGGTGAGTATACCAAATTTTAGTAGCTTATATAGAAGCATAATTTTACTTTCTATTTACATTTACCGCTACGTATGAATATACACAATTATACTTTTGGCATAATATTCAAAGTATTTACATACTTATTTTAAACACCTTAACCAAATCAGCAACAAACAATGGCGTAGATAAACAGTCGGTAAATAACAAAAACTAAACTTAACAAGTTTGACGAATAATTTGTTTATAATGATAGCTCAAAATCTATTCAAATTGAAAACACCGATTGTTCAATCTCAATTCATCCTTCCGTACGAGTATAGCTATTTTGGGGCTAGAAAAGCCCTTCTCATTCAATGTTTTTGTTCAGAAAATCTGAATTGCTTCAGCTTTTCCCCAAAACTCTCGCACTGGCAATTATTCTTTCCCTGTAGCTCTTTGCCTTATTTTAAACACGCATCGGTATTCCATACATTAGGCAAACAGTTTATAAATAGAAAGTTATTTTTATCTACTTTACTCAAGAAAATAGAGTGTTCTAAGGCAATGTTAACGTTTTATATGCTATTGCTCTGATAAAGGACAGATTCTCACAGAGTAGAATATTGTGGATTATATTCTTACAACAGGATTATGTTTAATCGGATATCTACATGTACTTATAATTTATCAATATTCACAGACATTACAGACGGTATCTAACTTCATTCTTCATCTTCTTAATCACATAAATATTGAATATTGGAACAAAACTGATATTTTAGTAATATTATGAGGTAATTGAATTATACACCCTTTAATCAACATGTGCGCATGGAAATATTATCTTTTACTGAATAGTGTTAATCCCAACAAACACAAAAAAATTTAAAACGTTATGCGTTTTAGTTCTTGTCAAAACGTTTTAATAATATTTAAATGTTGGATTATATGAAGGTCATGAAAACATTTCTAAAACGTTTGATGTGAAAAAACACTGCAAAAACTTGTTGTCAAAATGTTGTCATTATAATGCGAAATATTTGTTGGCAAAATTGTTTGCAAAATATTTTGTCAACTCTTAACCCTAGAACTACTGATATTTTGTAACACGGACTACGAAAAGGGGGTTGTTACAATCCTCTAATTTTTAATTGTAAACGTCATATACAATTAAATTATATCAATGTATAAATATGGGCTTCCTCTATCTAGTGATACCAAAATAAGCACAAACATTCCCCACTTAATGTCGCTATGATGTCATAATGTGAGCTCGCCCATGCAAATTTGTGAAATTCTGGCTATATGTACAAAAGAATCGGCATAATTCATTTTTGGCTAAAAGTCTACGAATATGCGATTCTCACCAAATTTTCTCCTAAATATATAAGACTATTTCAACCTAACTAACGAGTAAAAAGTCAGTTGCCCTTGGAATAATTTTACAAAGAACGAAATTAAAATTATGGATTTTACTGTGCTCTCTATGGTCATTTTTGAAGACCGGTTTCAGTGGTAAAAATTTTACCACTGAAATGAGCGCAAAGGATGGAGCTACGATTAGCTTAGGTCGTTTGGGCGTAAACACGCGCGTTTTTTTATGACGGATACAAATCTTAGGAGAGCTGGTACAACACCTCTTCGTAGTTCAAGTGTTAATAAGATTATGTTATAATGTTTTGTAGCAAGTTTTTGAAAATATTTTCTGATTGTTATTAAAACGTTGTATATCCTTTACATAACCCGACATTTTCTGTAAAACGTTTTGTGTTTCATGTGTTACTTGGTTAATTAATGGCAATCCGGTTTCTGGTAAGTCTGCTTTGCTGCTGAAATTGCTAATTTACGCATTAGCCCTATCAATGCCTGGTTTTGCAGGGTACTTCATGACTGTAATGGTGGGGTACGTGGAGTGGGTTAGGTTTGGGGATGGGGTGTGTAGGGGGGTGTATGTGTGTAATACACACTGTGTATTTATGTGATAATATTCTTGGGTTAGTGTATCTGCGTCAAATTCTTGTAAGCAGGGTTAAATAATAGCTTGTGAATATTTAAACAATATTTTTTTCTGTATACTGCGAAACAAAATACCAATCAAATGAAACAGTATTTCGTCAGGTTGATGTTTATTATGACCACAACACTGTTGTGTAGGCAAAAGTTTAATGACGTCAAAAAGAAACTCGATAGGTATATACAGTGAAGAAATGTAGCTGTTTTAAAAACACGACTTTTCTAGACTCTCGTGAAAAATTAACACCTGCAAAAACAACAACGACAATGATAAATGATACAGCAAAAACCTGTCAGTAGTACTTGATTGCCATATAATAAGCCAATGGAGGTTATCCACTTTACTCATGCGTGACTTCTAACAAAAGACGCTGGTTCCCGTAGTATTCCTCATTCAAACCAATTCAATGCACGACCTCGGAGTTACCTGCATGACTTTGGCGGGCTATTTTGAAAAAGTCATGGTTGCACATGCAGGTACTTCTTTTGAATATCCTAAACACGGTATAGCAGTTGCTGATAGGATATGCAGCTTATAGAACACGGATAACCTCTATCCAAACAATGACGAAGCAAGTTTACTAACCAACAATTGTTTGATTAAAATAAATGCATTATAAAGTGTACAAAGTATAATGTAAAAAGTATGCAAATAACAAATGACGTAACGGTGTGTATTTAAAAATGAACACATTAGCACAGTACTTTTAAAACAATGCACCATAGAGACCCACCCAATATCCCTGCTTCACGGATGTTTGTTCTGCTATAGTAAAGGCTCATATGTGTTTCTGAATATAAATGTTAATAGCTCATTATAGTATCACAGAGTTGGAGACGACGTGAGCCAGCAAGAGATCGAATGATTAAGCGTTACATTTACCTATCACTTTAATTTGCTTAAATTTCAAATTAATACTCACGTCGCGAGCGATCAACTATTCCCTTTTAGCAAATAATGTCATTGTTATTTTTGGTGTATCAATTAAACGATCATGCTTATTGTAAAATACATTATTGCATATTGCTGGCGACTAGAGTATATCAAATAAACATTAATGCTACGCTATAAACCGCCTTCATCTTATGGGGTTCGTATACTGACGCGATAAGTAGATCCGGTTACCAACCGCGCATAGATAACACTTTTATATCCCTTAGTAAACCAGCTCACACACCTTAAGGTATCCTGCCGCCAGCTCAATTTGAATATCTATGACGCTTTTTGCCGTTCAGATAGAAGAAAATGCAACCTCATGGTTTGACCTTTGCTGAATCATTGTTGTGAGGAATATAGGAACAGAGGAATGACTTAAAATTCAAGATTAACCCTTTTCCTGCTAATGAGGAGCACATCTTCATGTATAAAATAATGATTTTTATTCAGTTTTTTAATATTTGCCAATAATCATGCTAAAATATTTTGAACACAAAGTACATTCAAATAAGAACAAAATAAAAATGACTTCTTGGTGGATTGGGTTTAGATATTCTATAGACATTTTATACTTTTTCTTTCAATACTCCTATACTCTTACTGTACAACAACATTATACAGCTTCATGCACGTCTTCTAATGCGCCGCAGGACTAACTCACCTGAAGAGAACTTGGTATATGGTTTCATTAAAGGTCTACATAGTGCTGAAATCAATTCGACGTATCTTTCTGTGGTAGTTTTTTTTCTTTTAACTTAGAGGAAGAAAATGTACAATAGGGCACTTTGAAGGTTTGGGGCAACTGATCATAGCTGAATGGTAGATACACAGACAGGTGATAGCTATGGGTATTGAAGATTGGGAATTAAGTATAGATCACGTCAGCTACAATCCAAAATTTGGCTTTGTATCTTGCACCTTTGTGGAATAGTTATTGACCGATGTTTGTATATATATTTGTATATATATCGGTAGAGCAGTGAGCTAAATTAGTTTCGCCTCTCGGAATTTTGTATTTGTAATGTATGCAGGAGGTGATAATTTATGTCGAATATCGGTAGCACTAGTTCAGGTACCTTTCTAATTATTTTGATACGTGCATTTTTAACTTGGGATCAGCAATTGACTACAATACACAAAACATATATAAATATTATTTGCACTAATAAGACCACTACAAATAAATTTTGTTTTGTTTTTTGATAGACAAATCCAATGTTTTCTACTCACTTTCTTAGCTTTCGATTACCGGTTATGTCATCTTGATCACAGATGTCCAGGCTCATTATCAGTGATTATATTTATAGCTTAATTTATGATATGCTTTAAACGTATTATAGTTATGATTTGGAGCCACTGAAGACAATTAAAATTTAAATTTGGAATTTCAGGCCTACCATTATATACTCTCGCAATCATGTGTAAATTTCAGCAGCACTGCATAAAAATAGTGATACTGATTAGTAAAAAATAAGCTCTACTGCTAAACCTATCTAATATTTGTGGAGATATAAAAGAAGATTCCAAAATGAAAACAAAACGGCTTATTAGTTTACGCATCTGTCAAGATGGGTCTTAGTGCTCATTTCATCACCTCACTTACACTCATACAAATTATGCACCTTTATAGGGAAGAACGTAATCTGATATAGGCTTATCACAGTTGCAACAGGTTCTCAGTAAAGGTTAACTTATATAAATAAGTTTGGTAATCTTATTCGTTTTAGTCATCAATGGGAATTCGTTCGCCACATTATGATGTGCGTCGTATCAAATTTATTCTGTTTTTGTAATTTATCATTATGTCAAAATTGGATTTTGCGGTATTCTAATTTGTACATGTAATGTGTCGTGTTAGATTCATTCATCCAAATGGCACCGTCGTTAATTAGAATTTCACTGAGTTAATATGAGTGTGTTTCAACAATTGTGATGTGCTTAGTTTATACTATAGCACAGTTTTAGTAAGCGAGAACTGGGTTAAGTATTGTAGATATAAGGCTTCACTTTCTATATTTTAAATTTACTTTTTATCAAAATAAATGAATATCAAGAATTATTATCATTAGACGTGACGTATTATGCGATGGCTGATAGAGCAGAATTGGTCAAACACGACACTGTCACACTGAAAATGTGTAATGGTTTTTTGAGACAAATGACTTACACGTGCAGTTCATATCCTGTTTATAACTGTCTCTGCTTCAATAGAGTTATGTAATGTACAACATTTTGACATACAAGAACTTCACATTGTCTTATCAAATTTAAACCCAGTTTTCTTAAAGTGTTCGACGTCTGTTTGGTTTCTGTCAAACAGGACCATACGTTTTCCTCTTCTTAAGAATATCGGACAAGATATAAAAACAACCGATTCATGAAAACACATCAGGAACATTTGTACATCAATTACATATAATAATAATATTACTTCAATTGTCATAAATTACAAACATGAAAAAACATTATAAGCAATTTAAATGACAATCCAGGAAAGAAGAAATAGACTAAACAGTCCAAACACAATGTGTTCTTCTTTCCTGATTATAATGTACATATAATACTAATAATAATAATATTATAATAATAGTAATAAATACCAGATACACATTAAAGCAAAAACATTTGCAGAAAAAAAAGAGTGAAACACTCTAAGACATATAACTTATGCACACAGGATGTATCAACAGCACACAAGATACAGGTAGCAAAATATACACATAATTATGTGAACAAAGTTATTGCCATAGAGTGGGCTCCAAATTTAAAAATACAACTAAATTTCCCAAATTTAAACCAAAATGCTTACTCACAAGAGATTTCAAAACATAAATGGCAATGAAGGGAAATGAAAGTAAACATGCATATGAAAAACATAATTACATCATAAAATGTTCTTTAGACATGGCCTTAAACAAGGTAAGGGAGGGCGCAGAGCGGATATCATTGGGAAAATAAATAAAAATAAATGTAGATATTTATATAGCGCTTTATGCCGTAAACAGCCTCAAAGCGCTTTACATTTATTCCGCCGTTATTAGAATATGTCGGAACCACGTTTGCAGCCTACAATTGGTGCAGGGTTCATCAGAACAACGACTGTGACTACCCCTAACAGCTTCCCATTACACCTGGGTGGGGTGAGGCAAGCGAGGCAAAGCGCCTTGCCCAATGGCGCAACACGGTGGTGGGACGGGGACTCGAACCAACGCACGTCAAGCAAGCTCTCAGATTATGAGTCCAAGGCCGTAACCACTGAGCCACCGTGTCCTCTGTGGGAAGTTCATTCCACAAACGTGGAAAGGAAACAAAACAGAGTTGAAAAAGGCATTGGTATGAGAACTACAGTGGAGATACCTAAACTCCTTAACCTTAGAAGGCTTGAAAAATTGGCAAAAAGAAGAAGAAGGACCAATTCCATTAACCAATTTAAAGCAGAAGATCAACCTCAACAAATCAAATAAGTCGCATGTTTTAAGTAATCTAAATTCATCTAATCTAGACTCATATGAAAGATCAGAAGGACACCTCTTCCTATACATCAAAACTTTAGAAATCTTTCTCTGACTCTTATCTAACCTATCAAGCAGGCCAGTCTGACAAGGATTCCATATAACAGCACAGTATGTAAGATGAGGGAGTATCAATGCTTTAAATAGATGCAGAAGAGCACTGAAGTGCATATGGCGAGAAGTTCTGATGACAAAACCAGTTAGGCGAGAAACCTTTTTACAGATATTATCAACATGTGAAGAGAACGATAAGGAAGAGTTGAAAACAACACCAAGCAGTTTATACTCATCAACAACCTTAATTGGAATACCACCTAACTTGTATGTAAAAAGACTACAAGCCCTAGACCTCGAAAAATGAACAACAGCACACTTAGAAGCATTAAGGGGGAGATTATTCTCAATGGTCCACCTGTGAATTCTGTCAAGATCTTTCTGCAGAGCAACTTGATCCTCAAAAGTGCTAATAGAGCGCACAAGTGTATGGTCATCAGCAAATTGAAATAAGGGAGAGGACAGGTTTTCATTAATGTCATTTACAAATAACAGAAACAAGATGGGCCCAAAACAGAACCTTGAGGAACTCCCGATGTGACTGAAGACCAATCAGATTTAGCTCCGCCAAATATAACTCTCTGTTTTCTACCAGAAAGAAAACTTTAAATCCAGTTAAGCACATTATTCCTGATACCATAGCAATGAAGCTTTTGCAACAAAATTGTATGATCTACTCTATCAAAAGCAGCACTAAAGTCAAGAAAAATTCCATCCACCAAATTACAATATTTGCTGTTATCAAGTTTACCACTGAGAAAATGATAAAACTTAGCCAACATCTGCTCACAATTCCTACCATGTCGAAAACCAAATTGATTATCTGAAAGAATGTCATGCTCATCAAAATAACCAAGAAGACGTTTGCAAACCAATCTTTCCAGGACCTTACAGAGGATTGCTGTTAAGGAAACTGGCCTGTAACTCGAAATAGCATTCTTAGGCTTACCAGAGCCTTTGTAAATAGGCACAACATTTGCACACTTCCAAGCAGATGGAATTTCACCCTTTGAAATACAATCATTAAAGAAGGTACACAAAACAGGAGCTAATTCACTTGCACATGATTTTAAGAAAACAGGAAGAATACTATCAGGACCAGGAGACTTGTTGGTATCAAGCTCATTAAGAATGTCAACAACTTCATCAACAGAAAACATGTCAAAAGAGAGACAAGCACCGCCATGAGAAGGGGGAGAGTTAGGAAGGCAGTTCACATCAATGATAGAGGATGTCCCAAAGTTACTTGAGAAATGCTTATTAAAAGCGCAAGCAATATCATCGGGGTCAGTCAAATCACCAGTATCAGTAGTAAATGAAAGTTGGGAAGAGTCCTTAGAACTAGATCTTACATAATTCCACAATTTCTTAGGATTACTCCTAGCTAGTTTGGAAATACCAATAGAATAATTACAATGACTAGTCCGAATAGCTTTTTTCAAATTCCTACTACACTCTTTAAATTGTTGCTCAGCAACTTGACTACCAGATTTCTTAAATCTCTTATACATAAGCTTCTTTGTACATAACTTCCTAATATCCCTTGTCATCCAAGGGACAGACTTACCCTTCTTAACCAATTTCTTAGGAACAGTTTTATTAACAGCAGCATTAATATTATGCTCAATGAAGTCCCATTTGTTACTTATATCATCAATTATATTACAATTATATTATATCATCAATTATATCATCAATTATATCATCATCAATTATATTGCAACATAATTTGAAGATAATTCTTTTCTCACTATTCTAAGCTTTTGCTGTTTACAAAAGTATATAAAAAAGAGTTTCAACTAAAATTTCTTCACGTATAATAAATAAATAAATAAATAAATGTCGGTGATTTAACGTGCGCTACACCTAAGTACCAGCACACTTCAACCATAATTCCGCTGCCATTAGGATATATCAGAATCATTTCCGCTTCCACAAGTCCGCAACTGATGCGCAGGTACTCTCAGCTGACTTAGATTGTGATTACCCCAGCAGCTCCCCATTTTACACCTGGGTGGAGTGAAGCAATTGGGAATTAAGCCGTCTTACCCAAGGACGCAACACACTGGCCGCGGTGGGGGTTCGAACCCACAACCTTTCGATTATGAAGCTTTCGATTATGAAGCTCGCGCCCTAACCATTGGACCACCGTGCTTCCCATACAATAAATTATATGGTCTTCAATTCAACACCACTGAGCTCCCTAATCAACGAGTAAAAATAACTAGGTCACGTCAGGGTCAAGTAAAATGACTTTGCTTGTCCAATAAATGAGGTACCTATATTTTATTACGTGATTCAATTAACCAATCAGAAACCCACTTTCGTATTAACGTATTATATACGCTATATCGACGAGAAGTGCGTATGAACTCTGATAAGTAGACTAATCATGATTGCAGGTCCCGTGTGTCTGTGTCACATTAAGTCGTCTTTAATCGTATCGTGTCATCGATATACCCCAGAACCTCGTGTAGAAGAAGACGATTAGGCATCTTATTTATACAAGATACTGGACATGCCTACATTATTATATAGCAATAAAATATTGTAACTTTCAAATGCCTAACATAAAAGTGATAAAACTCAATTACCCCAGTCCCATAATAGAATCTTGTAGTTTTCGCAAACACGCCGCTGATGCCATAGGTAATCGTGAACAGAGTCCGATGCTATGTGAAACCATCGTCTTCCTAGATATGTACATATAGTTTCCAGGATACTTACGCTATTTTAAATTCATTCCATAATCGAAAATAGTCCCGTATGTTTACAGTAGACAGTTCAACCAATGATCGTCTTTTACATTAGTTGTATACCAATTTCCTGCGGAGAACTTTCGGAGAAATGAGTGTTTTTAACATTCGGAACTGGCTTCGAGGTTTCTGTCATGAACGGTATCTACCACCTCTACTGTAATAAGAAAGATTCCTATGGGCCGCCTGCAGAGGTACACCGTCGCCAAGATACTTGGCTGGTAATGTCCAGTACCACGGCCAAGGGAGTACCATGCCAGTGCAGTACCACTGCTGGTGAAATTCAATAAACTACGGTAATTTGGAATTTCAGGGCTACTTTTATATACTCTCACAATCATGTGCAAATTTCAATAGCACAGCATAAAAAATAGTGATAATTTTTAGTAAAAATATATTCTACTGCTAAACTAAAGCAGCTTCTTAGTTTACGCATCTGTCAAGATGGGTCTTAGTGCTCATTTCATCACCTCACTTTACACTCATACAAATTATGCACCTTTATAGGGAAGAATGTAATCTGATATAGGTTTATCACAGTTGCAACAGGTTCTCAGTAAAGGTTACCTTATAGTAAGTTTGGTAATCTTATTCGTTTTAGTCATCAATAGGAATTCGTTCGCCCAGAAGTGTTCGACGTCTGTTTGGTTCTTGTCATATTGGGACATACGTTTACCTCTTCTTGAGAATATCGGACAAGATGTAAAAACAACCATTCCTGAAAACACATTAGGAACATTTGTACATCAATTGCATAATTTGAAGATAATTACTTTCTCACTATTCTAAGCTTTTGCTGTTTACAAAAGCATAATTATAAACGTCAACTAAAATTTCTTCATGCATAATAAATAGAATAAATTATAATTATGGTCTTCAATTCAACATCACTGAGCTCCCTAATCAACGAGTAAAATAACTAGGTCACGTCAGGGTCAAGTAAAATGACTTTGCTTGTCCAATAAATGAGGTACCTATATTTTATTACGTGATTCAATTAACCAATCAGAAACCCACTTTCGTATTAACGTATTATATACGCTATATCGACGAGAAGTGCGTATGAACTCTGATAAGTAGACTAATCATGATTGCAGGTCCCGTGTGTCTGTGTCACATTAAGTCGTCTTTAATCGTATCGTGTCATCAATATACTCCAGAACCTCGTGTAGAAGAAGACAATTAGATTTTATATTTATACAAGATACTGGACATTCCTACATTATTATAGCAATAACATACTGTAACCTTCAAATGGCTAACATACAAGTGATAAAACTACGATAATTTGGAATTTCAGGGCTACCTTTATAAAACTTTCGCAATTATGTGCAAATTTCAGTAGCACTGCATAAAAAATAGTGATAATGTTTAGTAAAAAATAATTTCTACTGCTAAACATATCTAATATTTGTGGAGATAATAGAAAATTCCAAAATGAAAGCAAAGCGGCTTCTTAGACTACGAATCTGTCAAGATGGGTCTTAGTGCTCATTTCATCACCTCACTTACTCATACAAATTATGCACCTTTATAGGGAAGAAAGTAACCTGATATAGGCTTATCACAGTTGCAACAGGTTCTCAGTAAAGGTTACCTTATAATAAGTTTGGTAATCTTATTCGTTTTAGTCATCAATAGGAATTCGTTCGCCTCATTATGCTGCGCGTCGTATCAAATTTATTCTGTTTTTGTAATTTATCATTATGTCAAAATGGGATTTTGCGGTATTCTAATTTGTACATGTAATGTGTCGTGTTAGATTCATTCATCCGCATGGCACCGTCGTTAATTAGAATTTCACTGAGTTAATAGGAGTGTGTTTCAAGAATAATGTGCTTAATTTATACTATAGCACAGTTTTAGTAAGCAAGAACTGGGTTAAGTATTGTATATAGATATAAGGCTTCACTTTTTATATTTTTAATTTACTTTTTATCAAAATAAATGAATATCAAGAATTATTATCACTACAAGTGACGTATTATACGATGGCTGATAGAGCAGAATTGGTCAAACACGACACTGTCACACTAAAAATGTGTAGGCTAATGGTTTTTGAGACAAATGACTTACACGTGCAGTTCATATCCTGTTTATAAATATCTCTGCTTCAATAGAATTATGTAATGTACAACATTTTGACATACAAGAACTTCACATTGTCTTATCAAATTTAAATCCAGTTTTCTTAAAGTGTTCGACGTCTGTTTTGGTTCATGTTTACCTCTTCTTGAGAATATCAGACAGGATGTAAAAACAACCGCTTCATGAAAACACATTAGGAACATTTGTACACCAATTACATATTTGAAGACGATACTTTTATCAATATTCTAAGTTTCGTTGTTTACATTTTGACATGCAAGAACTTCACATTGTCTTATCAAATTTAAATCCAGTTTTCTTAAAGTGTTCGACGTCTGTTTGGTTCTTGTCATACTGGGATATACGTTTATCTCTTCTTATCGCACAAGATGTAAAAACAACCGATTCATGAAAACACATTAGGAACATTTGTACATCAATTACATAATTTGAAGATAATTCTTTTCTCACTATTCTAAGCTTTTGCTGTTTACAAATGTAAACTTCAACTAAAATTTCTTCATGCATAATAAATAGAATAAATTATAATTATGGTCTTCAATTCAATACCACTGAGCTCCCTAATCAACGAGTAAATGTAAATAGGTCACGTCAGGGTCAAGTAAAGTGACTTTGCTTGTTCAATAAATGAGGTACCCAGATTTTATTACGTGATTCAATTAGCCAATCAGAAACCCACTTTCGTATTAACGTATTATATACGCTATATCGACAAGAAGTGCGTAGGAACTCTGATAAGTAGACTAATCATGATTGCAGGTCCCGTGTGTCTGTGTCACATTAAGTCGTCTTTAATCGTATCGTGTCATCAATATACTCCAGAACCTCGTGTAGAAGAAGACCATTAGATTTTATATTTATACAAGATACTGGACATTCCTACATTATTATAGTAATAAAATACTGTAACCTTCAAATGGCTAACATACAAGTGATAAAACTCAATTACCCCAGTCCCATAATAGAATTTTGTAGTTTTCGCAAACACGCCGCTGACGCCATAGGTAATCGTGAACAGAGTCTGACGCTATTTGAAACCATCGTCTTCCTAGATATGTACATATAGTTTCCGGGATACCTACGCTATTTTAATATATTAATGTGTATCAATTGCCTTGAAAACATCTGGTGATCTAAAATTCATTCCATAATCAAAACGTGACTTCTCTCTAGTCCGAAGGGTCGCTAGTCCGAAGGTTCTCTAGTCCAAAGGGTCACTAGTCTTAAAACTAAATTAAGATCGCTAGTCCGAATAATATTATAGAATGAGGGTTAGGGTTAGGGTTAGCGAGCCTTATTCTATATTCGGACTAGAGAGCTTTATTTTATTCGGAATAACGAACCTTAGGACTAGAGAACCCGACATTCGGACTAGCGAACCTTTTTTCAAATTCGGACTAGCGAATGGTAAATACCTTCGGGCTAAGAAGCCTTCGGACTATAGAAAACCGTCGGACTAGAGAGTTGTCCCCAATCAAAAAGGGTTTGTTTACAGTAGACAGTTGTTGCGGAGAACTTCCGCAGAAATAGTGTTTTTAACATTAGGAACTGGCTCGATGCCTCTGTCATGAACGGTATCGACCACTTCTACTGTAGTAAGAGAGAGTACTACACTATTATACTACAAGATTCCTTTTAGGGCCACCTGCACAGGTACACCATCGCCAAGGTACTTGGCTGGTAATGTGCAGTATTAGGGGAGTACCAGTGTAATGCCCGTACAGTACCACTACTGGTGGGTCCTGTGCAGTAGAAGCATGGGTACTGTGTAGGTACCCTGTGTGTACCAGGTCGGTACCTTGGCGACGGTGTACCTGTGCAGGTGGCTGGTTTGCTCTTAATATATAAGATCCAACCACTGTGTCATGGTATTATACTCCAAAATGTATTTTAATAACAATAAAAACGGTACCTTCAATTATTAATATCATCATCTATTATAACACAAAGTGCCGTAGTAGAACTATTTATTCTATAAATCACAAAATGTAGGCATAGATTTAAAAAAAAAATAAGTAGTCTTTGTTGTTGATTGGCTGCCGAACAACAAGCGGAATGTCGAACAAACAAAGGTATGCAATTGAACCAAATTTAATTGAAATTGCTCCCTTTTAAAACATTTAGGCCTATCCATTATTTTTTTAATTGGGTTGGTGGTTATAAATTGATGAGATCTAACCTGTTGATGTTGAAATAGAAGTGCATATTTTGTATAGCATTATGAGTGTTATAGAGGGTTAATTAATTGCTGTATTACAAATTTGTTACTTTCTTTCCAACACGCCTTTGCAACCTTTTCTGTAAATACATACATTGACCAACTTCGATCTTGTGCCACGATAATGATTTTCTCCCCTCTATTGTAATAAGCTTTTAGAGACAAGTGCATACTTTCCATTTCTGGAATCTCCTTGCACGGTTACTCTACAATGCTCTATGCCAAGTTGCATATCTATTGAACTATCACCCATTTAACATATCCAGTAACTATAATACAGCGTATTTTATCCTGACATCAAGAGCACACCACGTGATGCTTTATAAGTGTGTGTTTAAAATAAAGATTCGACACGCAGTAATCTTTCACACGTTATCACTACGGTAAGATTGATTGATTGACTGAACTGATAGTAACGAAGTAATTTTAATATTTGATGGCAATCTGGCGCTTCCCTATACACAAATATGAAAGTTATTGGGCTTTATTGACCAAGACTGGATTTGTTTAGACTCACGTGAATGCATTATCATCTGTTCATGTAGATCTCAAAATTGTAAAAATATTGTTTAACAGATTTAAAATTTCACGCGTAAGGATATATTAGACACGATTAGACTCTAGCCCATGGACGCGATACGTGAACGTGTGATGTCAGTTTGATGACACCTCAACCTCTGTACCCAATTAGCACACGTAACTTGAATCAACGTACTGTGTCCGCATTCAAAAGTCTTATGATGTCACACACATTATACGGTACTACCGCTCCCACCTGCCTAGGCACTTTTAGGGTTATACGGTTATAAATATATTGAAAACGGTATTCTAGATAATACGTTGGCGAAGTTATGTAATAATCGGATTAACTACCATAGCAATAGGTGAAAACAATTTTTGCATATACCGCGCTGCACTCGTACGTTCACGCAATACCACTGCATTGAACCATATCATGCTGATCACTCGCACCTGTAAGATTACTATCTTTGAAAAGACCGGCATTGTATTCAATCTATGATTGCATACATACACAGGTGATGAGTGCAACCTGCTTGTAGTGCAAGGCGATATATTCAAACTTGATTTCACCTATTGCTATGGTAGTTAATCTGATTTAATCTCTTGTTTAAACACATTCCTTTTACCTTTGGCTTGGTTTAAAAAAAACATAAAATACATTTGACTTCTTTATAATATCGGTATACGAAAACCGCAATCCATGCCTGTGTGTGTTTAGATAGCTGCAAAACTGTAAACACTTCAAAACACTTGACATGGCTTCTTGTCATTTTAATAGAAGAAAATTATGAAGTAACTAGATTAAGGAACCTCAGAGTGGAGCCTTGCTATAGGCAATTAGTTACTATAAATCAATAGTATGTACATTAAATAAGTGCTTTTGTCCCTGAAGCTTTAAACTGGACGTCACATTGAAGCCAATATCTTTGCAGCCATTAAATGCCTTTGTAAAGGTTTGTTCAATTATTCAATATCAAACAAACAAACAAACAAAATGCGACTCGAAAAGTTCAAAATGCCTTTTGTTATGATACATGTTTGATATCTTTAAATGTCAGTACAAACATGTGTGCTCAGATTTCCATACTATGCTTTGTAATTAAAATCGAATTAGTAAGTAAGAGGATGCGCATATATATATGTGCATATTATTAGAACCAATGTTTCGCAGAGCATAACTGTTTATCTCTTGTGGACAAGACAATTACTACTGCTACTATGTTAGGGGTAGATTTTAGGGTTCGGCTTAAGAGTCGGAGTTTAATGTTCAAATTAAGGTCAGGTTTGGGATATTAGGGTTATAGTGACCGGGATATGCTTTTTGGCGACAACTTTTCTAAAATTATTCCCGTTTGTGTGGTTAGAATTAAATAAAAACAATACATTTTCAGAACGTTGTCATATTTTATAATTGCATAGGAATAGATACGCTTTCATTATTGAACAAGCACTTACCCGTGTATACGTGTGTGTACAACGCAGAGAGAGAGCAAAGATTGATGATAAGAGCACTGATAATGGAACAAAAATAAGGTCACAGATAAATAATTGAAAGTATTAATGCATAGCTGAACACAACCAGGTAGTTCTGTTACATGTGTACGGCCAGCCTTGTGAGAAATTGATCTTTTTTATGTGTATGTCTCTGTAAAGAAATTAGTCATCCAGGCGGCCAGCATAGCACAAGAACTATCACTAGTGATCTGTAACGAAGTGAATCACCACACACTTGCAGTAAGGGATGGCTTTAAAACAAAACCCGTGTGGAACCTTGCAGAACCGGCGGTTAGGTCTGGTTCCTATTATTTGGAACAAGAGAACGCGATTAAACTACTGGGTCTGCTTTCAGTCGACCGGTGGTTGGGATCTGAAACCATCTCTAAGAGGAAGTGTGTGTAAAATAAGAAATATCTTGCTCTCAGTCGAGTATCTATGACTTTCATTATGCCAATTATTTCATCCAGATGATTATTTGAAAATGCCTTAAACATTAAAGTGTTGTGTTTGATATCAGAATTCCCTGCTAGCAAAAAAAGGGGGGATATAACGTTAACTCGACACTTAATTTCTGTAAATCACTACAGATTGATATATCACGGTTCTTTGATGTGGTCATTTATTCAATTTTCTAACAAAATATTTTTTAATGTTCAATTCTAAACTTGAATAATACCAACAGCTATCACACTAATAAACTGTATATATTTTGTCACAATTTCTAACAAAGATTTCTATATTTCGTTTCTATATCAAATTATTCATCCTTTTTGCTCTTTTTTTTTGGTATTTTTATTCTATAAACTGTACATTTGTGTGCAAATTGAGGGCGCTATTTACATACATTTTAAATTTAAATTAGCCATATAATATGAGTTATATCTTACATTTCATGATAAAAAGATTTCTGAAAATTCCCTTGTCATTTGTTAGTATTCTTGCTGATGTTCTAATACCATTATACAAGTGTCTACCCCTTGTAAAGATGCAAACAAGATTTAAGATAAATAGCGCCATCATTGTTCAATTTTCTTTAAAATGATTCAGTTTTACATGCCAACCGTGATATGAATTGGGGGTAGATCAGCAAATTATACTAAATTCTACTCAGAGACAATATTGTGCTAAACTCAGCTTAATCACAGATATTGTGCTAAATTGTGTTATATGGCAGAAAACTGCTTCTAAATCACAGAAAATGTGTTAAATTGTGGTAAACTTTAAAAAAAATATTCAAATTGTGCTAAATCCTGCTAAATCAATATCCTGCAGAATGAGTGCTATCCCATATTTCCCCAGTGACAGGGGACTACTATGTTTCAATTCGTCGTACTTCACGCTGCTAAGACGCTGCTAATGCAAAATACAAAGCACTAAACGACTTTAAATAATTGTGGTACCACTCTTTATGCTCAGTTCATTTTGTTGTGACCAATTCCGGAGTAAACCAAACCATCAAATCTGCTTCTTATTATATATAATTAGATGTGCATTGTTTTCTGTTTGTGTTCTTGTTTGTTTGTTTTAAAATTATTTGCTTTAGTTCTAATGGTTTGAAATAGTTTTTCACATTTTACAGCAGCTTTCTGCAAAACGGTTTCTTACTTTTGTTTTAAAAAAAAAGGAAGTCTTATTTTGGTATTGTTGAACAACCAATACATATTTGACCTATATAAATTTTGTAAACATCATAATATTTTGTTCGTATTCGCGAAGGGACAGATCTAGTAGTATAATTTAATACAAGAGGAAGGAAAACACACCTTTAAAGCACACTTTAGATCGAAATCTAATCATGAGTGAGTAACCAGAATAAAATCTTCTATTATAAACGGTGACTGCTCCCTTGATAGAACGTGTTAGATAGCGAACACCAGAGCCTTGGACGTCCTACGCAAAATACTCAAGTGGTTCACTTCCAGGCATATGTCATTACATTAATGTAGTCAACGAACAAACAAGAAAAAGGTTGGTATAGGTCATTCTGTTTATTGTAGTACCTATGACGTCTTATTTTACTCTTACTTTTCTCATTCAAAATGTTTTTCATACACGTTACTTGTGGTCATAACCTTAGTCCCTTAGCACAAGTCTCTGTGTATACACGTTTATTCTAAAAACACCACAATTTAAAATTTGATCAATTTTATGGTGTTTTGGTCAAGCAATTGACTAATTGACATTTGAATTATCCCCGCAATGTTTGGCACATATAGTGTGATCCGACCTTTTCTAGAGTGGATTGTTATACCACCTCACATCCGTCCAGATATGTGTTGCGTTTCACATCTACAATCCGAATCATGACCCGGTTGGGGAGGGTTTAAATGGGGTGCAGAGGATGTGCCAGACAGACTCCAAAGAACACAGACTCTCTATACATATACAATAGTAAGTGCTTGGACCCATTGCTGTGCCAACTCTTCCAATTTGGGCGTTTTGGAGGGGGAAATTGGCAAATTATACGAATTAGGTCGCGCACCTGAAACACATCGTGAGCTGGCACGTGAGGAGGGGGGTGCTATACCGTAATGTCAAAAAATGCACCCAAATCGTGGCACATACCTGAATACCATCAAACAGAGACAACCCCCTGGATTATAAAATACATTGTTATATCAAAGCTCATATACACGGCGTCGGCACTCATACTATCTGACAGATTTCGAACAGTGTTAGTTTAGTGATGACGTGAAACATTGACCATGAGCAGGAATTTTAATTCAAGAGGTGACAGTATAATTATCTTTGTACGTCAGTAATCAAAGCTATACGATCGGATGTTGAGTTTGGTTTTTGAGAAAGATTGAACTTAGTCAAAATAAAATACAAGTATCCACACTCAAGCTTAAAATAAGAATATTTTAAGATGGTGAAATGTCATGAAAAATCTAATCTGGAAGCAATTCTTTTAGATGGAATATTTCTATAATTATGTTCATTCCACCCTACTTTATTCACATTGATCATATCCGTGAATTCTCATTTTAACTAACCGGTATAAATTTGATTCGAGAGGCGAACATGTTCGTTGTGGGCTGGACACTGTTTTGGTTGAGAAATTTAAATACAATTTATTTTCACATATTTTCACTTACACTGAGAAGCCATTAACGAATGGATACAATGTGAGAATGTGTTATTATTATTTTATGTTAAGACACATAGAGCATAGTTTTCTATCGCTATAGCATTTATACATTTGTGATGTTAGTGAGTTCTTATTAATTGTTTCTCCAATATCAGTTACAACAGTGCCGACTGTTTTAATCCAATTTTGCAAACAACATTCAACACAGACAAGCAGTTGCGTGGCAATCAAGAACCAAACTGTCATACCGACAGACAGACAGACAGACTGACAGACAGGGGCACAAAAAGGAACAAAAACACGTCCTCGTCATCTTTCATTAACCTGTCGTTTAGTTGCCAACAGATTTATGCCAAATAGAAAAGGGAATTTAATAAAATGACATTTCAGGAGCATTTCGTCAAGTTAAAATATCTGACCGATATGCTTGTCTTGTCTGTTGGCGTTAACAATGCCATAATGCTTTGATGTGCTCTTTTGTTTATACGTGTCTGAATTAGTGTCTGAATTTAGAGAATGAATCAGATGTCACCTCGTCCGTTATGTATGTGCTCCAAAGGCTTTAACGATCATAAAATATAACACAATAATTGTTGAAAATGTATTTAAATCCGTAAGATTACAAGATAATTTGTTCGAATAATTGTAGCCATGTGTTACAATTTTTGAATGGTGACATACTATAGCTCTACATTCGCTGAGCCATAAACAGAAAAAGTCACATGGTTGATCAAAATTGATCACCCAATTTATTATAATAGATTCGAGCGGTATTAAAGTACAAGACACCGTCAATAACCTATGTACCGTGTCAATATCCTATATCTACCAAACATTCGCAAAATAATGCTTTGGCATAGCATTAAGATACATATCAATTGATGCAAAGTAAATTATAGATTGTGTGATATGAATCCTGCATATGTTGCTCTCTTTGCAAAAAAGGTACAATGGGCTATTCCGTTTATAATCCATACTACCCATGTGGAAGATTTAGCCGAGGTCTTCCACAGAAGGAGTGTGAGTTTTGATTAGAATAGGCAAATTTGGTAACTTTTATTTGAAATACTCGTTAATACTATTAACCCTGACCAATTACATTTGAAAAACATACTCCCCCTGTGGAAGATATATCCAAAATTCCACAGGAGCAGCGTTGATTTTAAATGGAATAGCCCAATTTGAAAGTCAATCGCTCATCGATTAATATTAATTGAATAGCAAAATTATTACACATGGGGGATTCCGAATTTCAAATATAAGTATTTGATGACGGAAAAAATATTCCACGACGGAAACGTTTACAATATAATCACAAAGTTGAACAAAATAAACAATTTTGCTGCACAGTAGTCTCGTGTTGTTCCGCCTTTGATTTCAAATGTATAGGAAGAACACCCGTTATGTTGAAGGTAACTTCGAAACTTACTATCTACAAGCTGTTATGGTAGCGCAGAGGTGGTCACGTGCGTATTTTATAAAAGTGCATTTATAAATAATTTATAACCAAAGTACACTGTTTAGTAATTTAAATAATTCAACTATGTCTCTTACAAACATTTTATTTGCATAAGTGTTGAAATTAGTTTTTTAGCTTAGAACAAATCGTTTAATTACTTTATGTCCGTTTTAAAGAATATGCAACTTACAGTCTTAAACAAATTTCATATTATAGTCGCACTTTCTATTTAAATAATTTACCAATGAGTTAATGTGCTTTTAACACCGTCATAAAACCGAAATAAAAAGCTTAAGACCGGCCACTTTATTAAAATAATGATCCTAGTTTTAAATGTCTCCAGCGCGCCATTTACCATATGTTCAAACATAAACGATTATAAAAACTAAATCACCACTGCCAATTACACACAAATAAAGCACTCGGTTTTGAAATCCCAAGCCTTAACTGCTTTTAGAATTCCGCTGTTACATTTTATTAATTCCTCGCTAACATAAAACATGAAGGAGCATAATTGACGTCGTTTCTTAAGAGTGCCTTATAGAATTATCAGCCTTCGGAGAGGTTGTCCCCTACCAACGTAACGGGAAACCTGTAGGATAAGCGATCGATAGACATATATAGGCAATGTGTTTTTAGCTATTTTTTATAAGGTAAGGCAGTTATTTTAAGAGAAAGACTCACGGATATGTCACATTGGAAATTCTCTGCTTATGCATTTCTTATAAGCGTTGCCTGTGAGTATAAAGTATATGGAGCGTACATTTTTTACACACTGAAGGCATATTTGATTGCTTTATCATAATCTTTATTCCCTCGTGAAGGTTCGCACCATCGTATGAAACATACCTTTGCCCACACACCACCCACACACCACCCAAACCCTCAACCATCCCCCACCGCTACATACAAAAAACTAAATACAAAAATCAAACAATGATAAGGACATTCGTTTAAATTTAAAAATATGATTAGCAATGCAGACATTCCATCTAATTTGATTGTTAAACTTATTTTGAACCAGTCTTATTAAAGTTCAGGGGATTAAAATCCACTTTAGCATTAGCATGAATACGCATTTGAGTTTTCCAAAGGGATGACACACAACTAATGTATGTACCTCAAGATATGTTATAGCTGCCATCAATATAACAGATACGAAGCTTTACACCGGGGACAGACTGATTCACAAGAATGTGCCTCTCAAAATGAAAAAAAGAATACAATCAGTATCTATATACTATGCTATTCATTAACATGTAAAAGCAAACTGATTCAAAACACATGTTTACCAAAAGGCAGTATTTGTTTTGTGTAGTATCCAGCAGATACTGTATTTATATCCGTACTACTACACGTAGAAAATAAATGAAAGATGAGGCAGTGAACAGGATATTCCGTGGTCCGTCATTTAACAACTTTAGTAGTAATATAGACTCACCATTTATTAGATTACCAACGAATCAAATTCTTGAAATTATAAACCGTAACGACATACAATGTTGGCATAACAATTATGAAAGTAAAATCCCTGCAATACTGAGTGATGCACAAAAACAGACACCTGTGATTGACAAATAGTATTATCAAAATATCTTATCTTAAAATAGCAATCTGTGTCCCATGTATTTTATATTCATATATTTCAGGAAATTTGTATCAACTCGCGTTCAAGGCCAATACCCTGAGATGCTCACCTGTAATGCTCATTTGTATGCTTAAACCTTATGAATATTCATGAGTAAACGTGAAAGAAGAGATACGATAACATGTAAAGTAACACCATGAGACACACATCATCCTGTTACCTTCAGTAAACTTGAGTATTCAATATATCAACACACGGGTTTTAGATATGAGGTTTAAAAGGAGGCTAACCAAAGATCATTTGTGTCTGTGATTTTCTCGTTTCTAATACAATCCAACTCATTAAAATACTTTCGAATTTAGACAGTCAAACTAAATGATTTTTAAATTAAATTCGTTTAAATGACATAGGATACAAGTGACATTTTTATCGTTAATGGGTCAATAGTTTAGGTCAAGATGTAAATTGAGTGACGTCCAATACCAAACTGATGCAATGTAACCACATTTTCATTGTCTTTTTTGTTAATGATTGACGATAACAATTTGTTGGAGCAGCTAAAGGTTACAGGTCTTCAGACGTCATTTATCATGTATCCAATGTCGAGCCTCGACTTAAACTTGACGAAGTTGTCCTCACTTTAACGTTTTTAAATAATGGTCAGAATTGTGCAATATCTATGATAATTGTACTTCATTTGTATGTGTTTATAATGCTTTGATGAAGTTAAACCCGCCGAAAATTTTTAAACATTCTCAATGTCCCAAAATGAATGCACCTTCTTGCTGTTTCGTACAATAATCTCATCAAATACTCCTTTAAAATGCGCCACAACATTTTTGAGAAAAATAGCTCCGACAATATGTTGAAATTAAGAGTAGTGTTACATCATCTCATCCGCTTATGCAACGTTTACATTTCCATTGGCCGAATTATTGAGGCCGCTACTGATGTGTTACATATTGTGTCCTTGTAGGGACACTTAAATGTAATGATACATCCGGATAAGTACATTATACGAAATGAGGTAAACATACTCCTGTTAAGGTTATAGTATTATTTAATGGAGTATGGTGGATCAGTAGCCAGCTTAAATATAAGATAAAATTACATAAATGTAGCATGTGGTAACTTATCTTATGACATTTTTTTAATGTTCCACATGGCTACATGGTCACAGGAAATATAAGAGTATTAAGTAAAGTACCCCTCGAGATGTGGTAAATGGCGATATCATAATCTGTGTCTGATATTTATATACTACCTTAGTTCTGTTGGTAAGCGCTTCTTAAAGGTTAAAAAGCCTCAAAGTGAAGCTGTTTATAATATACATTAAAATCAACTCACGTCTACCAAAAGTAAAATTTCGACGCACACTGTAGACATAGATTGAACCCAAGACTTTATGAACCAGGGAAGACGGATAACCTGACCACTGCACTATGCTCTCATAATGTCTGCTAGCCGTCACATGTCAAATATAAATATGTGTATATAAGCCTCTTTCACTTTATACACAGCCTAGGATAGTTTAACCCACCCACCAAGATCTAAGTTCGGGAAGTGATTAAAAAACGCCTTAGATGATAACACTCTTTAGTTCGAATTTGCAAAACCACTGTCAATCAAATTAAGGTAACAAGACAAAATTAACTAATGTGAAAGATTACAAATAAAGCAAACTGTGCTTCCTTCAAATTCTGTAAACGGTTATATTGATTTCCAAACAAAACAAACTATATCCTTCGGCTGGGTTCAACTATTATTTTCTTGATACATCTACTACAATGTCTAGAAGAATGCATTGATTGGAAATTCTTAAATTAACACCCCTACCGATTACACTGAGGCCTCAATACAAGAGCAAGATCTATCTTGAGATAGTATTTCAAGTCATGCAAGTATTCTAGTAAACAATCGGCAAATTACAATAACCTTAGCCAAGAACAATTACGGGCTCATTCTGTAAATGTCAATCTGTTTTTACCTGCAGTAGGTCTTTCACCAGTGCACAAGTACATATCCCTTGTCGGGCGACGTATGACGTAAAATTACTGAATAGCACTTTTATTAACAGCTACAAACTAACCATCGCTCGTGGCCTTTTTCATCACTATGGGGTCAAACCAGTGTAATCCCTGCAAAATAGCCAGCCCCCTGTCAAATCATGGAGACGATTAATGCTTTCCGCGCGGCCATTTGATTAGAATGTATAGTCTAGTAGTCAGTCTTGCATGTGTAAAGCTTTTTGATGTAGCTAGTACTGGAGATCGGTGTTCTACAATGTACAAAATACTGACATTGGGGTTCACCCAAACCAATACTCATGTTTGTATATAAAAACCATATTCGGCTTTTATAATGATAAGAATTGTTTACAAATATATCTATATTTTGTAAAATCCCCTGTATAATTTCACCTCCAACAAATAATTTGGTTGGAAGGGGTTAGCACTATTTCATTGCGATAATGTCATGTAGTAACAAATGAGGACAGCTTCTCGCTCGATGTCTTCTTGATATAATCAGTCATGGTCAGACGTGGGCGGAGATAATTGGTGATTTTAGTAACATACATTGATTTGTTATCTATATCGAAAGAGTGAAATAGACATTTAATCGACGTAGGTTAGTATAATCTGTCCACTTTTATTACAACTAATGCTAAATATATGCATTTTTAAATGAGTAAATGAATGAATGAATGAACGAGTGAACGAATGAACAATTTGTAGCATAGATTATTATACTTTGAAGCCATGCGATTATGCAAAAGCAAATAATATTGTCTTTTAACAAGATGGGTTTAAAAGCAACAAGCTATGTATATCTATCCTTGTAAATGAATGAATGAACGAACGAACGAACAATTTGTAGCAAAGGGTATGATTGTATTTTGAAGCCATGCATGCAACTATGCAAAAGAAAATATTGTCTTTTGACAAGCCGGGCTTAAAACCATGTATATCTGTATATCTCTCGTTAAGGGTAGACGAAGTACCGTAAAACCCCGTCTACAAGCAACTTCTGATGAAAGCTACATTAATCCAGGCACCATTATGGAGTTTGAACAAATAAGTTACGGATCCAAGCATATGCAAACAAGTATTATTTTAAGACCAATCTATTATATTGGTATATTTACGCTTGCTTCGAATTAATTTAGCTTTCATAAAAAACACTATATATGCTTGTAGACGGGGTTTTACGGTATTGTTGGTCGAAGCAACCTAAAAATTGATTTTCATTATCTAGTTCAATACATTATTGAAAATTAACACCTTGATGTTTTGCAAAAGGCCATTCTACAAAAGTTGCTTAATTTATTGTTGTTGATTAGTTATGTACGTTTTACAAAAGTGTTGTTGTTTCAGCCCTCTTTACAACATAACTCAAGAACCGCAGCACCTATAAAAGTAGGTGATATTTTAATTCTTCTACACGCTCGCTATGAATTGAGCAATGCAGTTTTTGCCAAAGCTCACTACCATTCGTAAGATGTTGTGAACTACCAAATCACAACAGTTTAAAATAATTAATAACCTTAATTGAAAGTAAAAGTGGAAGTTAAGCGACATTATCATAAGAGTACTAAAGGTAGACAGTTCAAAAACAATGTAAAGGTCACCTAAGGTCATCCATAGGCACTTGAAATATCATTAATGGAACTTAGTTAAGTTGGAAAATAAGTATATAGACGTATTAAGAACTGAATTTATTAACAATTAGAGTCCCGTTTCCTCAAAACGCCCAAATTAATAAACCCATTTAGTTATATTGCTGTACATTTTCTCTTCGCACAATTTCCACTTAAACACGCAGATGATATGTTTACACATAAGTAGGTGAATTGTAACACAGGGATAAGAACACAGTCGTGATTACATGACTGATAAATTGTTATTGCGCCAATCGCTGATGATTATTTGCTTCCTATGTACACCGATTTCGTGGAGTCTGTTATTTCAGCCGTTCAAGGTGCTAGTTCTCACGCAGATGCTAATAGAGTTTGTGTTGAACACATTGATCATGTTATATTATTAAACATACATGGATGTGGCTCAAATAAGGGGTAGACGTACATTACTCTCTGTACGCCTTACAGAAGTGTGTCCTTCCTATTATATTACTGTAAAACCTCGTCTACTGGCATATAGAGTGCTTCTGAAATGTGCGCCATTATGGAGTTTGAGCAAATAAATTATAAGCCAAGCATAATTATACAAACAAGTATTATTGTAAGACCAATTTATTGTATTGGCATTTCTACGTTTGTTTTGTATTAATTTAGTTTTCATCAAAAACATATTATGCTTGTAGACGAAGTTTTACGGTATTCGCTTGATATTAAAATTAAGAATATGAATCCAGCTGATAACGACTGATTGTTGAACATAAAATGTTTAATGACAAAGCCAAATGTGTCCTTTTTTTATTTTTACATTACTTATGTTAATTGACAACAATCAGACCGTAGGTGACATATTTTCTTCAAGATTTACAGAAATATTCCAAACAATGTGTTATTCTCTCACAATAATGAGTTTCAAAACAAGTGATAACTGTAGCATTTAAAAGCAATTATGTGGAAATAATGTTTGTGTTTCACACAAATCCATGAGACAATTGCAGCCTGAAACCATAAAATAGAATTATAGTAAAGCTTCAAATCCATTGTCGTCATAGTTGAATGAGTTATTTCTTTCCACCCAGTGCAACGTATTATTTGGTTAAAACTCCCTGCGCAATTCTCAAATCCGTCCCTTCCAAGTACCGTCTTCTCTCTCTCTATCTAAAAAGCCAATTCAATAAAATCGACTCAGAGGAGAATGTGCTCGGTTTCCTTTCTAACCATGTTCATGCTGAATACTAGTACCTTTAACCACATCTGCAGGGGTTTTCAAAGACGAAAAATGTGGGTATCCATAGTTACATAAAATAAATGTTATTGCCACTACCAAAACGCACTTATTTCAACTGATACAAAACATAGTAATAAAGAAACTGTTCATCAGCATTTGTTAGAGGGGTTTGACACATTTTCGAACGAAAAAGCAAACAAAAACAAACAAAAAACAGAATGGTTTAGGGTAAAAAGCTATTACAGTATCTTTTGTATAAAATTGTTGAATACACTAAATTTGACCTCAATATTGAGTAGTTGTCAAGATTGACTACTACACAAATCGTTTACTGACAAAATGGAGACACTTGTGTTTTTGTGAGCTAAATTTAGCTTTTTTTGTTCACAACCAGCAGGTAGGGCGATTATTGTCAGATGTTGATTGTATAAAATCTGCAGCCCTTTCGATAAAAATGGAATATTTAAAAATATAGTATAAAACAGATACAACCTTTTTACTTGGATGACTGATGTCATTGAATCAGTCTGCCCACAAAGGAAGAATACAGAATCCACAGGCACACAACATGGCAGATACTGTGTATTAGTTTGAGAGGCAAATATTGTGAGTCTGCTGCCAAAGTGAAAGGTAGCATATGTCAGCACTTAACAACGCATATACTGTGTTCTTACGTGTAAGGGCAGATGTAAGCTTCTACATCCAGGAAAGACTATGAAGACTCAATTGAACTAAGAGTTGCGTTAATAGGTTAATATGAAATTGACGAAAATGGACATTATTGATTCAACCATGTGTCATCTATTATGATGCAAAATATAGGCAAGATGTGGGTGCTGACAGAAGCAAAAAGGTCAATTATAGTGAATTCCTTCGCGGATATGCAACTTATCGGTACAAAGTTTCATTTGGTGACCAGTTATGTTATCTTGATCACAGATTTCCAGGCTAACTGCACTTCCCGCCGTGGGACTTGTAAAAGGTAAAAAGCGCAAGTTACACCATAGCCAAAAGAAAAGAATCTCTATAACAGAACAAAACAAATCCTCCATACCAGACCATATCGCGCAAGAAAACCATGTTATCGACTGGGATGGGGATTAATTAATAAAGACTTGAATCAATTTACTAGAAAAATATGTGAAGCCGTGTGATCAAAGAGGAGCGACAAAACCATGAATCGAGACATAATAGATGTATTGACTACAAAGTCCCACGGCGGAAAGTGCGGTGAGCTTAACATGATAATTTAGATGACATAAACGGTCATCGAAAGCTCAGCAAGGGAGTACAAATCAAAAATCGAATCATTAATTATACAGCTTATGTTTTATGTCAATGTTGAAGTCAAGAACTTGATAATATCATCTTATGACGGTTTTTAATGAAAATTGTCAATCACAGAGTCTGCAATATTTGCTTAGATGAAGCTATAAGTCTAGTCATTCGTGTGCCAGTACTGAGAACGAACACACATATTAATTGATCATATTGATTTATTTCTCAATACCACCTTTGGCATTTACAGATATAGCATCAAGTTGTGTTCGCAGGTGAAATTATGTCGTAGCTGTATTTTGTTGTTTCGAATCAATGACAGTATATCACTGTATATGTAGGTGTCTGATATATTGAATAATCGTCAACAAATCAATTGAATTCTCAAGTATGATCATTAGTAATTAAATGTGATCAATTAGTAGGACAAAACAAATTACTATTAATTGGGCGGAGATATTCAACAATTATATTGAATTTGACTAAATGAATAGAAAGGCAGTCTGAATGAAATATGTTAGTTAGTACCGGAACTGGGGTATAGAATTAGGAACCCATTACGTATGCGTAATATGTATGATAGTGGATCAATAAGTGTTTGGAGACCGATATAGAGGTGTTTAAGAAGAAACATAGCGTTGGTTGGGAAAACATGGCGTTGTTACAAACATAATAGCAGGGTAAATCGAACCTTATCTGAGCGTTTATTCACCAAAGTAATAACAAGTATTATAATGATATAGCCATGCTTTTAAAGAGTAATTAGCGTTTATCATATTTTATTATTGAAATAAAGAAAATTGTTACGAGCAACACAGCTTGATTCTTAACCTGATTTTAAGTAGTTACGAGACATGATTAGGAAGGTACAAATGTATTATTCCACAATACAAAAATATGAGCATTTGAAATACTGCTGGGCAACCTAAGCTTGCCTGCACTCATTTTGTAACCACGTCAATTTCAAATATGATCAAGAGTGAAGATATTTCTCAAAAAATGCTGATTTTTTGAAAACAATCGTCCTCATGTAACGTTCTAAAGCAGGATGGTTTCTATTTGAGATTTGAGATTTTGTGAATTATCGCTACAACACGTTCGTTATAAGATAAAGTTATAAGTTATGCACAGTCAGGTAGCGGCCACGGTCTGGGTTCATTCGCTATTATTTTTAAAGGGGAAGTAAAAACACCTGATGGACTATTCAATCCATTGAATCACTTTAGAAATATATATTGACGGCATCCTGTATTAGCATATTGCCATTCAATCTATTTGGGAATCCAGTTGGAATATGTGATGAGGCTTTAGCGTAGGGATTTATCAGAGAGCAAGGCTGTGGTGTATTGTCTTCATAGTTCTCTTTTCAAGAACGTAACGGCTGTTAGAATATATTTCACTATCTTTCTACTTGATCTTGTTGTTAAAGGTGAACCTCATTGAAAATAAAGTTATATATCAATGGAAAGGTTATGATATCAGGATATTAAAAATAATTTTTTCCGATTTTTTTGATGGCCAATAAAGCTGAAAAATTAAAAAATGAATGAATTTTTGGTCTTTTTAAGGCGCCCAAAAGCACCCAAATCAATCGTCTTTGACCTTGAGAATGCTCGTGACGTAAGCTCAGGGTTCGCAGTCACGTGATCCTACTCGGAAACATGTAAACAAGACTTGCTTCCTGTACTTTGCAAGCTGCCCGGCAAGTCTGATTTTCACAATAAAGCTTGAAATGAGAAGAATCTTCAAGTTGCTGATTCCTTCTATATATTAAGAAATAATAGAATTATTGTCAACACGAAAATGTTCCGTAAATTTTGACAAAATCAGTCATAACTGGCTGGGTATAACTGGGTAATTGAGTTTGAATTTCGCGCTGGGATCAATTCCATGCGCAAATGATTGCTGCTACCGTATACCGTTCATGTCATGAACTGAATAAACATGATCGAATAACAAATTAAATAACTTGTTTGTGACATTCCCAATTCTTGATATTTTAAAATATCTGATTTTTAAAAATATCGTCTTGTAGTAATTAAAAATTAATAAAAAAAACCGCCGATTTCATCAAATCCAGCCCATAAAGGTTTTCATATTTAGCGCATTGCGGTAATACATTCTTTCCACACAATCACGATTGAAAGAAACAGATACTTTATTATAAAATAAATACAATTTAGGCTTAGTAGACCGTTATTTGATGGAATTCTGAAATCTGATTAAAATAAAAATATTGTCACTTGTGTCACGATTCTTTTAATGATACTACAATCAGTGTACTGAAAAAGTGAAACATTCATGTTTTATGGATTACCGAACACGATGCGTAAATTGCTGCTTTTATGCTGAAGAAATTACAGGCAGCCGCGCCGATCAAGGTGGGCAAACACAGCGACTCGCTTCGTCTCTCCGGTAGCACAAGTTTGCGCCGTGTTTCAGCAGATTTGATCAATCATTCCCTTATATTTGGAACATTTACAGGAATAAATTTTGCTGATGAAGTAGCAATAAGTTGGAAATATCAGAATGTGAATATCAAATCGGTCATTTTGTCTGCAAGTACAGTACGTACAGTCGCGGATACGGAACACTCGGCGACCGAGACTCAGTCATAGTCAGTCACTGTACTGAGTTCACCCCACCCCGTATGTATCTACGAGTTCGCCTATCATACATGACCGGTTGTAAAGTTAAGAAATAATTAAAAAATCCCGTACATGTACCTTATTCTATTCCTTCATTTTCTCATTGTGATAAGTTCATCTCAACTTGGTGTGACGATCTGAACTGGTAGCACTAGCAGTTATTTTTTGCAATCTGTTTTCATTCCGGTTCTTCGGCGAATCTTCGCTCTTCGTGCTTTACTGTAATATTCCCTGCATATCGTGGATGGCTTGGCCTATCCCAAATCACCCTCGGCCAGCACTTTTCCCATTTTTTAATCCACACACTTTATTCAGGAACTTCATTCTTGATTTGATCATGATGTTTCCTTCATGTTATTCTTATTTTATTGAAGATATTTTTCATGTAAAGTAAGTTGACAATGACTGAGTTCGTGCATTGGCCCGATGCATGCCACAGTAATGCATGGACATTGTGTTTACAATCAAACCCGGAAGTAACTGTGTGTCCCCGTGCTGACGTCATCATAGAAAGCGCCCAATTTGAACGATTTCGTTTTGTATTTTAGGGGGGGGGGGTGCCAATATCCAATCTTTGCATGGAGATTATGTCTATCCTGGTGCGTTAGGCAAATAAAAAATATTCTTTTCTGCTTCCTGGCATCATAAGCTTTCCATTGATATATAACTTTATTTTCAATGAGGTTCACCTTTAAGTTATTTGTATATATAATCCGCTCTGTGAATCTGTGAAACTGATAAGGGTTAAAACTTGTACTAACATTCGCATGAATATGCATTAAGTTGAGTCCTCTATAGAGCTCTATAGGGATCGTATAAAACCAAAATGTTCTACAAAATATATCTTATATGCTTTCCCTAGTCAATATAAATAATGCAGCAGATACAGCGCTTTACAGTGAGAGAATACTAATTCACAGGTATGTGCCGCTCAAATCAAAATCAAAAACTACTATGTTCTTTATTTGCAGACACTGCATAATTTTTCACATATAAAGGTAGTCTGATCCCCCAAACACCTGTCTCACAATTAAGATAAGGCAGTATCTTTGTTGTAATGTATTTGGCAGATACTGCATTTTAACTTGGTAGGTCCGATACCCGTACCCACCTACACAAGAAATACAGCAAACTTCACAACATCAGGCAGTGATAAGGAAAGTTCGTGTACCGTCATTTAACCATTTCAGTAGTAGACTTACCAGGTATTCGATTACCAACGAATTAGATTCATGAAATTATAAAGTGTAACGAAATGCCGTGTATGCATAAGAATTATAAAGTATAGCCTGTGCAATACTGAGTGATGCGTATGAAGAGACACCTTTGATTGACAAATAGGTAATATCAAAATGTATCTTATAATGTTAAAATAACAATTCTTGTCACATGAATTTGCATTCATAATATTGCAGGAAACCTCTGTATCAACACACGTTCGAGGCCAATACCTCGAGCTGCTCACTTGCAATACTAATTTGTATGCATAAACGTAATGAATATTCATGAGTATACGTCAAGAGATACGATAACATGTAAAGTAACACCATGAGACACACATCATCGTGTTACCTTCAGTAAACTTGAGAGTATTCAATATATCAACACACGACTATCGGATTATGCCGTTAAAAGGAGGCTAAGAAAAAAGGTGTTTGTGAATTTGGATTTGTAATTTAAATTCGTCTAAATGGCTAGGATACAAGTGACATTTTTATCTTTAGTGGGTCAATATTTGAGGTCAAGATGTGAATTGAGTGACGTTCAATACCAAAGTGATGTAGTGCAACTGTCTTTTTTCTTAATGGTGCATTTGTTTGAGCAGCTGAATGTTAACGGTTAACCTTAAAACTTTTCAGCCGTCATTTATCATTATTCATAATCAATGTCGAGCTTGACAAAATTGTCCTCACTTAAGTATTGGTTTTACCTATGAAACCCCGGCTTTATCCTGATAGCCAATAATACCCGGAAAGTAATGGTCAGTATTGTGCAATATTCAATTTCGTTCCTCAAAAGAGGATTTTATTTAAGTATATACCGGCCCAAAAATGCATTGATAATACAATAAAATAATTTATTACAATTCACATTAATATATTTATCTCTTTTCTTGCAGGCGAGTAATAGTAATTTCCCCAAATTATTTAAAATGTGCTTTTTTTGTAGCTTGCATTAGTATGCAAAATTTAAAAATGGTGGATTTTTGAATATGATATATTGTGGAATTAAGCGTTGTCGCTCATTTACAAAAAGATTACATACAAGTACAAAATGAAACTCGTCTTCAACTAAACTCGGGATACAAACTTTGCAAAATCTTTCTTCTTAAGGTACACCTTCGTACCTACCCACATCAATTCATGATATTTGCACATGCACTTCTCTTGCAAAGTTAGAGATGTTAAAATAATGTATATTAATTTTGCAGAATTTAACGTCCTCGGTTTTTGTTATTGTCCCAAAACGTCTGCATTGTCCCAAACTGAAAATGCACTTTCTATCGCTGATGTTTCGTAAGCTGATATTTTCCAATAATTATAATAATATACTGGAATTTAGAATCGTGGTATAATAGTCATCTCATCCGCTTTTATGCCATGCATTGGCCGAATTTTTAAGACCGCTACTGATGTGTCACACATTGCGTCCTTGTATGGACACTTACTTGTGATGATACATGAATAAATACATAATACGAAATGATGTAGACGCACACCTATTAAGGTTATAATATTATTAAATGAAGTACGGTGGATCAGTGGACAGCTTTAAAATAAATAATAGATATTCATACATACACGCTATGTAACGGCGCGCGTGATTGGTCGAGAGCCGGGCATAAACAGCGTTTATGCCCGGTGTCCCGGATGTGCGATCGCCGGGTAGGAAAAATGAAGGAAAATCATGACTTTTAAGAATGTTACTTGTAATTTTTGTTATTATTTTGATGAAATAAGAATTACAAAATGTTCTTGTATGTATGAACGGGGTTCATTCATATATTTTCATGACTAAACCGGTTGTTTATGCCCTCGGGCCGCAAGCGGCCCCTCGGGCATAAACAACCGTTTAGTCATGAAAAATATATGAATGAACCCCTAAATATTACATAAATGCAGTCTATGGTAACTTATTTTATGATATTGAATAATGTTTTGGAAACATATTTATATAGGTACCTCGGTGCAGTTGGTAAGCGCTTTTAAAGGTTAAAACGTTTTAAAGTGAAGCTGTTTTAATAGGCATTAAAATCTGCTCACTATATCTACCATGAGTGCAACTGCGATGCACACTGTGTTTGTATTACGTTGATTGAACCCGGGACCTCAGGTACCAAGGAAGACGGGTAGCTGCACTATTCTCTCATGATGTCTGTAGCCGCCAAATGTCAAATATAGATATTTGCTTGCTACATGTAGGCTAATTAACCTACCAAGATGCAATGTTCGGGAATTGTAAACACCTTAAATAATAATTCTCTACATAAACATTGTTCGCGTTTGCAAAACCCATTGTTAATTAAATTAAGGTAACAATCAAATGAACTAATATGATATGCAAACTGTGCTTCCAATCAAAATGTGTTAACGTAAAGGCCCATTTCACATTGATTTCCAAACAAAACAAACTATCCTACGGCTGGGTTAACTATGTCCTCTTGATACATCAACTACAATGTCTAGAAGAATGCACTGATTGGAAATTCTTAAATTAACACCCCTACCGATTACACTGAGGCCTCAATACAAGAGCAAGATTTATCTTGAGATAGTATTTCAAGTCATTCAAGTATTCAGATAAACAATCGGCAAATTACAACAACCTCAGCAGAGAACCATTACGGTTCACTCTGTAAATGTCAATCATTTTACCTGCAATAGATCTTTCGCCAGTGCATAAGTACATTTCCCTTGTCGGGCGACGTATGACGTAAAAATACTGAATAGCACCTTTATTAGCAACTACAATCAAACCATCGCTCGTGGCTTTTTCATCATGGGGTCAAACCAGTGTAATCCCTGCAAAATAGCCAGCCCCCTGTCAAATCATGGAGACGATTAATGCTTTCCGCGCGGCCATTTGATTAGAATGTATAGTCTAGTAGTCAGTCTTGCACGTGTAAAGCGTTGTGCTGTAGTAGTGGAGTTTGGTTTTCTCAATGGACAAAGTACATTGGGGTTCACTCAAACCAATATTCATGTTTGTATAATAATATATCATGAGTGTGTAAACTCTGCTGTATATTTCCCATCCAAACAAATAAAGGTTTAGAACTAGAATAATTTGCTTTTACTACAATATTAACAAAATAATTCAGTAGCAAGTACAGAACGTTTTACGAAATGTCATGTAGTAACAAAAGAGGACAGCATCTTCGATTCCTTCTCGAAATAATGAGTCTTGGTCAGACGTGGGCAGAGATAATTGGTAATTTTAGTAACACATATTGATTGGTTTTGACATGGAAAGAGTGAAATAGACATTTAATCGACGAAGGTTAGTATAAATCTGTCCACTTTTGCGGAAATATTACAACCAATGCTAAATATGCATTTTTAAATGAGTAAATGAAGACATTGTCGTATTGAAGAGTACTAAAGATAGGCTGTTCAAAAACAGAAACAGCCCATGGCACATGTTAGTGTCAATCGAGAGCGTTGCTAAAATGCAAAGATCACCTAGGTCATCCAAAAACACATGAAACATCATTAATGGACAAATTAAGTGGAACAATAATTATATTAAAAAGTCTTAAGAAGTGATATTTAAAATGTAGTTTATACAACTCATTTACAATTTACATTGAATAGTTGAATAAAACATATGAATACAAAAAAAACTTTTCCAAGAAACACTTGTTTTTGTATCTTAGAATTAAGATACAAATAATTGCAGATAAGTAGAACAAAAGTACTGCCTTATCCTGTCTTAAATTTAAATTTTAAAAATGATATTAGAATTTCTGCATATGGAAAAAAACAAAAACAATTAGTGTACAAAGGAGAAGATATGTTTACACATAAGTAGGTGAATTGTAGCACAGGGATAAGAACACAGTCATGATTACATGACTGATGAATTGTTATTGCACCAATCGCTGATGATTATTTGCTTCCTATGTATACCGTCTCCGTGAGTCTGTTATTTCAGCCGTTCAAGGTGCTAGTTTCCGCGCAGATGGTAATAGAGTTTGTGTTGAACACATTGATCATGTTATATTAACATACATGGATGTGGCTCAAATTAAATCACTGAAAGGTTTAGTTCAATATGGTGTAGATTATACTCTCACTATGCCTTACAGAATGCAACTAATAACGACTGAACGTGGATTTAATGATGACATTTCTTCTACATTAATTTACAGACATTCCGAAAAAGGTATTATTCTCTCACAATAACGAGTTTCGGAGCAAGTGAGAACGGTAGCATTTAAAAATAAATAATGTGGAAATAATGTTTGTGCTTCACACAAATCCATGAGACAATTGCAGCCTGAAACCATAAAATAGAATCACAGTAAAGCTTCAAATCCATTGTCGTCTTAGTTGAATGAGTTATTTATTTCCACCCCGTGAAACGTATTATTTGCTTAAAACTCCCTGCACAATTCTCAAATCCGTCAGCCTCAAGTACCGTATTTTTCATCTCTCTATCTAAAAAGCCAATTCAATAAAATCGACTTAGAGGAGAATGTTCATGGTTTTCTTTGTAACCATGGTCATGCTGAATACTGGTACCTTTAACCATCTGCAGGCGTTTTCAAACAAGAAAAATGTAGGTATTTGTAGATGATGTAAAATAAACAAAATTGTGTTTTATTTTATTGCAACTAAAAAAAAAAAATTATTGCAATGAATACGAAACAATCTAATAAATAAGCCATTCTTCAGCATTTGTTAGAACATTTGACACATTTTCACAAGAAAACAAATATTCCAGAATTAGGGGAACACCTATTACAGTATCCTTTATATCAAATTTTGAATACACCAAATTTGACCTCCATATTGAGTAGCTGTCAAGATTGACTTCAATACAAATCGAAGAAAAAAATGAGACACTTGTATTTTTTGCGAGCTAAGTTTAGCTTTAATCACAACCAGATGTAGATTGTATCAAATCTGCCCTTTCGAATAAACAGACAATATCTGCAAATAATATCACAAAACAGATACATCATTTGTACTTGTCTTCCCACAAAGGACATATACAATATCTGCAAGCAAACAAAATAGCAGAAACTGCGTTTTACGGCACCAGCACTTCACAAAGCAGACGATGTGTTCTTGCGTGTGAGAGTAGATTTGTGCTTCTCCATCCAGGAAGGACTATAAAATCTCAATTGCACTTCAAGGTGGGTTAGTAGGTTAATATGAAATTGATGAAAATGGAAATTATTGATTCAATCATTTCATCAATTGTGATGCAAGATGTAGTCGAGGGATGGGTGCTAATAGACACTCAAAGAAGCAAATAAATGCTGTTGAAAATTTTGCTTAATGTATTCCTTACAGGAATACAGATTTGTTTACATGTATGGCAGTGTCAATGATGTCAAAATCAGGTTTATAGTATCATTGTTATGAAGGTTTTTAATGACATGTTCCAAGTACTGCAGTGAGTGTCCATAATAGTTGCTTACATGGAGGCGAAGCCATATGTCAGTCTTGATACAGAATCGAATTGTGTATGAAGATATATTATGTTGCTGTATTCTGTTGTTTCATTTTAATGGTAGTCTATCGCTGTATACGTAGGTGTATGATATATTGAATAATCGTCAACAAATCAATTGAATTCTAAAAGTATGATCATTAATAATTAAATGTGATCAATTAGTAGGACATAACCAATTACAAGTTAATGGGTGGAGATATTCAACAATTAATGTTTAATGAGTGTCGAATTGAAGTGGTTCAATATGTGTCTGGAACACAACATGAAGGTGTTTAGGAAGAAACATGGCGGTGTTGACAAAAGAGAGTAGAGCAAATAGAACGTGATCTGTGTACTTGTTTGCCAAAATACTGATTATCAAGAGAGAACGGGATCCTAATTTTGTTCTGTGCTCTCACAAGGCTTTACCGATACTTAAAACGTATAGCAAAAGCAATGTTGAACGAACGACTTTTCGGAGTTATAACGTGTCTATTTCCTTGCTTAGTGCCTTCACTTGCTAATTTAAAGGTTGCTACTATTTTTCAAAAAAAAAAAAAAGGGTTTATATCTCTGAAGTCTGTGTCAGCCATATTAAGCATGCTTTATAAATAAAGAAAATTGTTACCAAGAACCGTCTTTCTTTTAATTGCAATTGGCCATGGAATCCACTTAAAAATATTTATCGTCCATCATCAATTTTCATTATTTTTTATTTTTCCACAACAAAAGTAGCCATTAACGCTTTAAGCCACAGTAATGTCGGTATCCAAGCAAAGGGCTTGACTCTTAACCTAATTTTATAACACTTTAAGTGCGTATAGCAATGACAACAACTAATTTATCAAATATTTAAGAAGGGACAAATGTATTATATTACAATACAAAAATATGAACATTTAAAGAACCACTGGTCCAATCCAATCTTGTTTGTACCACACTGATTTCATACATGATCATGGTTAGGATCATTTCTCAATAAAATGCCGATTTTGTTAAATCAGTCGTGTATATGTAACGCTCTAACGCAAGATGGTTTTCATGAGATTTGATATTTTGTGAATTACCGCTACAACACGTTCGTTATAAGAAATGCAAGTTATGCGCAGTCACGTAGTGACCACGGTCTGGGTTCATTCGTTATTAAGGAGGAAGTAAGAACACCTGATGGACTATTCAATCCATTGAATCACTTTCGGAATATATATTAACGGCATCTTATATATTTGCATATTGCCATTCGCTCTATTTCAGAATCTATGTTGCAATATGTGGTAAAGTTTTAGTGGAGGGTTTTGCCAGATAGTATGGCCGTGGTTTTTCTGTGCTATTGTTTATTTGTTTGAAGTCTTTATATTTATCATTGTGTCTCAATGATAATAATAATGATAACAAAACATTTACAAATATTATGAATATATTCAAATACATCACAAAATCTGTAAAATGAATAAATGTCTCCGCTGAAAAAATATTTAGTTTCTCAGTTCATAACAACCATAACAATCTAACATTACATTAATATTGACAAACAGTATTTGTTTTTCTGGAAATAACATATGAACTAAACTATCATTACCAGTAGCGTAGCCAGGATTTGAGTGTGAGAGGGCAAAGCCAAATTTACTTCCCCATTTGTCCGTTTTTTGTACTATTTAAATCATTTTAAGGTCACTTTACTCTTTACTGCTCCTGTCTACACCCATCATTATTACTTACATACTAAATGGGCTACATTATATAGAAATAATAGTCCGCTCGAAGTGTGAGTATATTTTCAACTACAGCATCTCCCTTCAAAAATATTTTACAATAACTTTGCTTATTAATAGCCAATAATGACAAATTATCAAGAACTTATCACAGATGCACATTATTTTGTTCTTGTTTGGCCACAAAAATATATTAAGTGAACTCTTAATCTTATAGAATGCTTTACATATTAGCCTGTGACAACAAATACGTAAGCAGCGTGCGTTTTCCAGATCAAGAACCTCACTCAAAAATATTTTACAATAACGTTTGCTAAATTAATAACCTAAATCTTGACAGCATGTCAGCTAATTTTCATTATAGGCACACATTCTCTACATATTCTTTCTTTGGCTGCAAATTATTATTTTAAGCGTACTCTTGTTATTTGAATATCTTTAAAATGCGCTCTATAGTATGTGTGGTTTTCTGTGGTAACAACAAATATGTTACAGTAGTAGCGTGAGTTCCCCAGGCAGATTAGGAATTTGTCCTTAAAATTATTTTACAACAACGTTTACTAAATATTAATAACGGGTCGTGACAGCTTACCAACATATTGATACAGACACACATTCTTTGCCTATTCTTCGATGGGCTACAAATAATACATGAGTGAACTCTTACTGATTAACATCCTTAATTTATAATAGTTGGTTCAACCCTTATTATCAATGAGCACACCTGTTGTACATGCATATCGTGATTGTTATCTATTAACCGTTGACGAATGTGTGGATACGGAACTTTCGTCTATGACGTCATCGTTTCTGTGGTCGAGGAAATAGAGCTCGGTGATCATGTTTTCACATTTTTAGCCAGGACATTTATAATTGATCTTTTCGGTAAATCACATAAGGCTTTGCGAGTACACCTGAGATGTCGTCATTTGACGTCACGCCGACTTGCAATGCGCAGTACTGATGTTCGCTAAACGATCGACGTGACGTCAAATGACGACATCTCAGGTGTACTCGCAAGGGCTTATGGTATTTACCGAAAAGGTCAATTAAAGCTTTAAATACTTAACTTGAATAAGTTAAATTAAAACCAATCCGAAAATAAAATGGACCTTACTTTTTGTCGTCCGACGTGTATCCCGTATTCGTTTCTTACACTATCTAGTCACGATCGGGTGTTATCATAAGTTCAGAATGCTCTTCTTAAATTTTAGCCAAAAGGGAATATAATATAATATATGGTAGAGTCACTAACGTATATTAATAAGGGCTTTACATCAAGCTAGTAAAAACAGAAGAGGGTACTCTCAAATTTTACTCGAGTCTGAAGTGTCTGTTGATGTTGTCATGCTTCTAATTTCAAGTGTTTGAGTCCAGTGCACCCCGTTTAAAATGACGACATAAATACTATTGAAGTTTTAGTCAAGTGGAGCGGCAGATTTCCAATTTTAGCCCTGGGTAGTCACATAAAAGCTATAAGTACGCTTCGGTTAACGTAACTCAAGAAGCTTACTCTAGAAAACCTGTCATTAAAGAAGGTCAGTCATTATGTATGCTTTGTGTGTGCGACGAATATCTTACCCATTTACATATAGCTAATAAAAGTTCATTTGCAAAATATAAATATTAACATACAATAAGCCAATAAGATAATGGAAGCTACATCAACTATTTGTTTTCGTATATTTTTAAGTATTGAAAATGTACCTCACAAACGAATGAAAACAATGGATATGTAGTGACATCGATGATGGATATCGTTGAAACGTGTGTCATTGAGTTAATGAAAGTAATGTCTAGGGACGGTATCTAATGGAATAGCTGATTTTGAAGTCCTGTTGGTAGCGGTGTATAATTCATTGCTGACCAATCAGAAATATTGTTAGTTCGTTCGCCGGAAATAACAATTTATCTTATTGGTCGTAAATCAATCGTCCATCGCTAATAATTCGACTGTTCATTTTTATTTCCGTTAGGCGATATATGATACATACCGACAGACAGATGCACTGAATCTTACGTTAAATATACTTGTTACTGTTTCCAGACGTAGCCAAAATCTGAACTACTCGATTTGTAATTTTATTTCTATATTTTAAGGACATTCAAGCTCAAAAGTCATCACGAAACCTGTTTATTCCTGATTTTCTTTAAACTCAAAACTCATTCATTAGATGAAAAGTGTTTATTAAAGTATTATTTCCTTCTACCACTAAAATTAGTAGCATTTATGTCTTGATAATATTTACCTGGCGTAAAATTATTTGCTTATAGTATTCAATTTCTCAGTTCCAAATTTTAAAATAAACCTAAAGTCTTGGTCTTTCACATCATTATATAATTTACCAATGAATTACCCGCATACAGCTAGGGACACATTAATTTGGCATCATTGAAATTAGATAAATATCAATGCCGAAATATATTTACAGCAACACCCGAAAATGCTACCATAGTTCAATTGTACTACCTTCATAATCTGGAATCTAAAACGTCTTCTTTTATAGCATTTGTTGCATTATGCAGATAGAGCAGCTAGATGATGATGAACGAATGTACGCCGTAAAATATCAACCTTTTACCCATGAGCGTATGTTCACCATGTTAACTTAACTCTCTATCTGCTGAATATAAATTTAATCACCAAAAGGCTTTGCATAGCTAGCTTTGTTTCTTGTTCTACTTTAGCATTCACACAGCCCCTAAAAATAAGATACCATACTCATGGGCAACATATGATAAAGATGATGTTTGCTGTTGTCAGAATTGTAATTCATTTGATAGTCAATTTATTTTCCCCCATAATGGCCTACTTCAGTGCACAAATGGTTGTTTTACCACCATGCTATTTCCCTATACTTGAATGCAGCATTGCTAGAATCATATTTCTTTTCATATATGCAAAGACAGAGGAAATTGCAACGACTATTGCCCAAGGAGGAGCAGACAAGGAGTGGGATATGCAAATTTGATTTCTATATAAATAAGGTTGTTAACCCATCATTGGCTAAGCAAGCTCATATTATTTTACATAAATTAAAGTCAACGATAAAATTATTTTAAATTCATAAGATTCATTTTACATTTCAAAAGCATGCAAAATCCAAACTATTCAGACGTAATAGAGTGGGTGAAAAAAACACGTTAATGTGCGAGATTGTGCGAGATTCTCATCAACGCTTTTGGTTATGTCATTGTCAATCTTGTCAGGTGACCATATGAAAATTACTGAATGCTCCAATCAAGATGTATTTCGGAGGGGTTTTGTTTGAGGGTCATATTTTTTATATCCTTTAAGGCTTTTTTTGCTTTCATTTTCTGATTTATGTTTGTATTTGTCACATAATGAAGCGTCAACTGTCCGCATGTTTAGAGTTAAATTCCATGTACAGTCAATCATTAACGACGAAACATGTCTTCATTTGAGCTTGGTCGTACTTTACGTCTACAGAAATAACCACCGATAGCATTGGGCGGTGATAAAATCACCCACGGCAAGCAACTGAACTATATATTGGACTTTCAAGAGCATAAAGGAGTATGAAATAAATACGTGGGTTTTAGCCTTCCTCTTGTGGACATTGAGTTCACTAAACTTGTCATAAGTTAATCAAAAATAAACAAACCAGCTGAATTTTACATGTCCATGACAATAATTATGATCGGAATCTACGGGAACAAAGCATTTAAATGGATACAAAGAAGCCTAATATTGGTCTTGTGGTTTACAATATATTTTATATAAGGCCTGGGAAGGATGTCGTCAGAACGTTGAAAGAGATTTATTGCAAAACTTAAAGGAAAAGGGCATTTAGCAGGTGGTACACTTCCTGACAAAGGCGACATAAATGGTAGCTAGGATTGTATAATATAACGCCAAACCACCTTCTTCACTTCAGGGTTGACTTTTAATTTTCATCTGCTAAAAATTAATTGCTTTTTGTTTATCACGTCTCCTACAACATGTCAAACAATCAGAGCTCTGTCTTTATTATACTTTCAGCAACTGATTATCGACGATACAGCATTATAATATTTCAGATATATTTAACATTGAAAGATTAAAAATATTGTAAGTGCTATTTACGTTATTTGGTAGGCTATAATGAAATCAGGTGGCTACAGGTGCGAGATGTTTTGATTGAGCTGATAAATCGGAAACGAAAAACTGCAGCAAAAAGCTGCAAGGAGGCCATTTCGAGGTATAACACTAAAACATAATGTACACAGTAACACATGTATAAAGTTCCAAGGTTGATACAAGATTCAGTTATAAATGCAGTGATAATAGCGACTGTAATTCGTAGAAACAAGCTCTAAATTAGGAATTGTTCATGCTACAAATTATACTGCATCGTGTACTTTTAACAGAGGTAATAAAGCCATATAGCTTGAAGAAATTAATATTAACTTAATAGGACACCTATAGAATACAAATTGATTTTATGAAGATACATCCCATGGCAAACGGTAGACTTTCAAACATAATAAGTTGCCTAGACTTTCCTCTCAATGGATGTTTAGAGAACAATAGAATGTTTGAAATCTGATTTTGATTCTTGTAGATGATCATATCTTCCTTAAGTAAAGTGGCACCAAATTGAGTGGGGTAGCAAAATAAGTACCATAAACTTCTCCACCCTCCATCTATGTGAATCCGTTCTTTTGTTTTTTTTATTATTTTCTTCTATTTGAAAATAATCCAGAAATTTACCCGTGTATATCCAATAAGATGTATGTGCAGCTGCATTATACATTTGGTGGTTTTGAATAATAAAACACCTTCCCAAGACATCCTTATCATCATGGGTGATTTCAACGCGAAAGTTGGTATCGACTGGGAACCATGGAATGGCGTTATTGGGAAGTTTGGTATTGGAGAAGCAAACGACAGAGGTGAAAAGCTGCTCAGCTTTTGTTCATCGAATAGCCTGTGTATCACAAACACTCTCTTCAAAGAATCCAAACCAAGTCGCCAGTGGACCTGGGAATCCCCAGATGGTTCCACAAGGAACAAGATCGATTTTATCCTAATACGACAAAAATGGAAAACGAGCGTGACTTCCTCGCGCAGCTTTCCCAGCGCAGACATCGGATCTGACCACCAACTTGTTTTAGCCAACATTAAACTGAAACTTAGATCCAGAGGGAAACAATACAAGATCAAGAAATTTGATGTAAGCAAACTGTACCTACAGCAGACCTACAGTGACTACCAAGTAACAATTGGTGGAAAATTTAACCCACTAATTGAACTACCCGACACAGACATAGAGACGGAAGAGCTATGGCAGAATATTAAGTCAGGCTTTAATGAAACAGCTGACAAGGTCCTAGGAGCAAAGAAACCTCAGAGACAAAAACCTTGGTTAACTGCCGAAGTTCTTAAGCTGACGGAAGAAAGAAGTAAGGTGAAGCAGGAAAGACTCAAAGACAACTCAAAAAAGCCAAGGTACAACTTTCTCAACAGAGAAATAAAACGGAAGTGTAAAGAGTGCAAAGAAGTATGGCTTCAAAATCTGTGCAAAGATGTGGAGCATGCAAATGATGCAAAGAAAACCAAAGAGGTTTACACTACCATCAAGACCATCACTGGATCAAAATCTACTCGTATGAGAGGTGTAAAGGACAAAGGTGGCGAGGTGCTCACCGATGACAAGAAAATAAAGGACAGATGGAAAGAAAACTATGAAGAGCTGTATAATCAACCCATCCCATCCGATACAAGTATCTTACAGTCTCTACCAAGTACTTCAACTGAAGACATAGAGCCCCACATTCTCAAATCTGAAGTGGAACTGGCCATCAAACGCCTCAAGGGAAATAAAGCAGCAGGAGAAGATGGTATATCAGCGGAAGAAATCAAGGCAGCAGGAGAAGCTGGATGTAATGCTCTTCTAAAACTCTGTAACAAGATATGGGAGTCTGAAGTAATTCCTGAGGACTGGGGGAAGGCAATCATTGTCCCCATATTTAAGAAAAAGGATAAAATGGACTGTGGAAATTACAGAGGTATCAGCCTCCTGAGCTTGGCAGGGAAAGTATTTTGCTCGATCATCCAATCTAGAATCCAGAAGAAAACTGAAGAGATCCTCTCAGAATCTCAGGCAGGATTTAGAGCAGGCAGGAGTACAGTGGACCAATTGTTTTCGCTACGACAACTGGCTGAAAAATGCACGGAGATAGGGAAACCACTATACTGCTGCTACATCGACTATCAAAAAGCTTTTGATACTGTTTGGCAAGAAGGTCTTTGGAAGGCTATGGACCACCTAGGCTACTCTAGAAAAATGGTTAGACTTCTCCAAGCCTTATATAACACCTCTAAAAGTGCAGTAAGAGTGAATGAAGAGCTGACAAACTGGTTCACCACTCAAACAGGAGTCAGACAGGGGTGCATTCTCTCCCCCCAGCTGTTTAACATCTTGCTGGAACTGGTCCTACGCCTAGCTATTGAAGATGTCGGCATTGGAATTACAATTCAAGGACAGCTCATCAACAACCTGAGATTTGCCGATGATATTGTTTTACTGGCCGACTCTGAAATTAACCTCCAAACTCTAGTCGACAAAGTACACAACGAAAGCATGAGGTTTGGTCTGACAATAAACATCGCTAAAACCGAAGTCCAGGTGATTGGTAGAGAAACAGCAAAAGCCACCATATCCATTGGAAATTCCACCCTTGAGCAGGTGGAATCATTCATCTATCTAGGTGGAGTGATCACTGAAAAGGCAAGCAGCGAGAAGGACATCAAAAGGAGAATTGGCTTGGCCATGGGCATCATGCAAAAACTCAACCCCATCTGGAAATCCAAAGAAATATCCACCATAACAAAATTGGAATTGTACAAAGTACTGGTGCTTTCTATAGCAACCTATGCCTCTGAAGCCTGGACAATCAAAAATGTGATGAGCAGCGACTTCTGGTATTTGAAATGGCTTGTCTCAGAAAAATCCTGGGTGTTACTAGAAGGGACAGGATTAGGAACACCTCAATCAGAGACACCCTTGATTACCAGTGCACTGTAATGAACAAGATCCGTGCAAAACAGCTGTCCTACTATGGCCATGTGAAAAGAATGCCTCCATCCAGATATCCAAAAATCGTATTAGAAGGAAGAATCCCAGGAAACGACCTAAAGGAAGACCCCAATGCGCTGGATGGACAACATCAAAGCAAACTGCAGTGCAGTGGGAATCCAATCCGTAGTAGAAGCCGGTCGGATGGCAAACAACAGAGCTGAGTGGCGAAGCATAGTGGCTAGGCAGCTATCTCCAGGACCTACCTGTGTCATGGGAGGAAAGCTTTAAGTGAAAAGTAAGTGAAGGTTTTGAATAAAACGATCTGATTCAAACCCTCTAACCTAACCTAATTGAGTGTCTGGACACTAGACATCGTCGCAGCCTTACACTTCAGATTGTGTTACCTTCCATGCTTGTACTTGGGATTCGACTGCAAAAGACGTCTAGAATATCTTAACACGTATCATAATGAAACCCATTAAAATTAAACTAGTTTGGGAATTCCTTTAGATGACCCTGTAGATTATGTTAATCCGGGTCTTTTAAAGAACAATGCATAGATATTAGACATGCACAGTGAACGGAGTAAATTATTGTAGGTTGATCAAATTTCCAAAGGATAACCCAAAATCGTAGGTAGGAACAGGTAGAATGAACTAATCTGACATGTGAGCTTGATGGCGCAGCATCTGCAAAGATCCAACATACCAAGTTATGGTAGTGTAAAGTCACAAGTGCTATTACAATTATTTGGTATAAAGAAATCAGGTACGAGCTGTTTATTTAAGTTGGTAAATCGGACATTAGTTTAAACTGCAGCAAAAAGCTGCAAGGAGGCCACTTTGAGGTATAACACTAAAACATAATGTACACAGTAACGTAGGTATAACGTTCAAAGGTCGATGCTTCAAAGTATACTGCAGACGTGTAAGTAGTGTGTACTGTTAACAGAGGTAATAAAGCCCTATATAGCTTGAAGAAATTATCACTCAATAGCAGAATTAAAGAATGCAACTTGATTTTTCGAACATATATAGATGCAATGGCAAACGGTAGAATTTCAAACATAATAAGTTGCGTAGACTGTTCATGTAATGTATATGCAGGTGTATTATACATTTGGTAGTTTTGAATACAGCGACCCGATTCAACCCTTTAACCTAACCTAATTGGGTGTCTGGACACTAGACATTTTCGCAGCCTTACACTTCAGATTGTGTTACCTTCCATGGTTGTACTTGAGATTCGACTGCAAAAGACGTCTAGAATATCTTAATTAAACCCATTAACATTTAACTAGTTTGGACATTCCTATAGATGACCATCACACTGTAGGTATGTTAATATGGGTCTCCTTTAAAGAACAGTGCATAGACATTAGACATGTACAATGAACGGAATAAATTGTAGGGTATTCTAATAAAGGGTATCCCGAAATTGTAGGTAGAAAGAACTAATCTGATGTGTGTGCTTTGTGGTGTAGTATGGTATCTGCAAAGTTCCAACATACCAAGTCGCGGGGCAGTTCCTCTGAAGATACCCATATGTACCAATTTACATTAGGGCCTGATTATTCAAATCCAATACCACCAAAGGGCGTTTATTGCAAGCATATGTTTCAAGGCACGACGCTGACTTTCAATTTCTGTAACGTCCGGAAAGGACTACCTGATTTAAATGCGGTTCGTGAGGAAAGGGATGTTTTACATCTTGCGAAAAAAAGTACAGCTTTATTAACATTTAAAGGGGCATCTTAGCAATATCGTCTAGATTTCAATATGCATAAAACATCTTTAAATTACAACTCACAGAGAGATGGAATATGATGTCAACATCCTGTGAAATTTGTCTACTCGTAAATCCGAATCCCAGACATTTAATCTACCAACTACCCTTCTAGGTATTTGGCACACATTCTATTTATACTGATATAGTGTACATGCGACCCTCTATTCCAAATCTTGGAGAAGTGTGCAGATGCACGTGGTTTGCATTATTCAATAGTAGAGATATTAGATAACAATATTTGGATAATTCAAAAATATTTTAGTTTGCTACATGATTTAAGATGACTATGATTTTATACTTCAATTGATTAATCCCTTTAATTTCATTTGCCTATTCAATAGTAAAGTTCCTTAGAGAAAACAGTACTACACCAGACGGCAGTCCAAGAATGGCGGTTATAAATGAAGATCCGAAGACATGAAAGTTGACCTCCGTGTTACTTTTTTTCTTGTGTGTGTTTGGGTATTTGGATTGGGGTTGTGTTTGGTTGTAGTATGTGTTGTGGGCGAGGGTTTTGGTTGTGTGGGTGTGTGCACAGGGTGTCCAGTGGCTGTTTAGACCCTATGCTGTACTCGTTGCTATAGTTTTACTCGTTACTTTGTAATAATGTATTTGTTCGTTTATTTGTTTGTTTGTTTTTAATTTCCCAGTGTCCTAGTTTATATGTTTGTTTACTTGTTCCTTTATTGTTTATTATTTTTCTATTATTGGGTGTTTAATTCTCAGGCGTCAATACCCAAAAGATACAATTACAATGTAAAATGCCTGACATTTGTTCATGCTTTACTTATTAACATATAATAAAAGACGTGTTATTTTACTAGCTTTTTGTCATCTAATTGCAAAACAATTGAGCGCAACCATATCTACCATCAGTTAAGTGACTGTTTTATAAGTTTGAATATCCTTAGAATGATTAAAGGACAATTTAGGCATTTGACGATATTGCCAATTGAACCATGATCTTCTCTGATGAAACCTTCCACCACGTGGCGCATTAACAGATTATTAGCAGACTGTAAAGCTAAATCCTTTCTTGACCTTTATATAATCATGCAAATCTTATTACGTGCTAGGATGAAAGCTGTTCACATGTTTACCTTTCGTCAATCACAAAAACAAGTGTTTTTAAATTGCTGTCTTTTGAATAATTGAATTTCTTTCACGCGTCATGGTACTGTTTTTCCTTGATTAATTAGATGCGTGTTTGGTTTACATAGGATGAATACAAGAATATGGGCCTCTAAGTAGAATTCGGGGTGAATCGACTTGACATATTTTTTTCGTGTGGATAAACCAAGAGTGTTCTGCAACACACTTTAGCACAGTTTGATACACTTATTATCAACATTTATCACCAGAAATTTTTATTAGGTCGGAAGAAGTATGATTAATGTTTCAGGCTAAAATGTCACCCTTCGTCGCCATGCATAAAGTACAAATTAAATATTCCAAAAAATGTTGTTTGCATAGTTTCATTTAAAATCTCTTTTTCACTAGTATAGTTTAAATGGCAATTCAATCTCATTTATTGTTATGGTTTATTGCTGGGTTAATTTATCCACAAAAATCAGTAACCCTAAAATTCTAATCCAATTATGAGGCGAGGATATCAAATGGTAAGGCCAATAAATTTATAAAGGTGATAGTTCGGTATCTCATGTTAGCAATGTTGCTTAATCCCACGTGATGCTCGACATCTAACCACCTGAATTGGTTTAATAGCTCATATTTCACATATGAACTACAGCGAGAGCATTTAATAAAGTAGGGTAATATAAGAATATATAAGTCGCTTCATTTTTATTTCAATTTTGAAAATGTTCATTCAAGTTGTACCAGATCATCCTTTATTTCGCACAGTAATGTATATTTATTTGAAAAATAAATGCGTCTTGTAATATTCATAACCAAACTTGTGGATCGATTTACTTTTCAACATTAATGTTTAATCAAGCAATCTTCAAAATAATTATTTCTAGAAAGAATTCCACATCATTATTTATGTATTGCTTATCATAACCAAACTTGTGCATCGATTTACCTTTCAACATTAATGTTTAATCAAGCAATCTTCAAGATAATTATTTCTAGAAAGAATTCCAAATCATTTATTAATGTATTGCTTTCAAAGGGCTCGTATGTGCCTGTTTCACACGCATGTTGCAGGTAAATGAATGTGATGTCTAGTATCATGAACGTCATAAATTACTCTAATTTTTATCGTAGTTTCCCGTTTAATGATACCTTTACTAATGAACAATTTAACTATTGTGTTGATACTGTCAAAGCAAGTATAGTTTATATGATACTGTAATTACAATACAATTTCCATTGATACTACTAGATGTAAGTGTTTAGTCTAGTTCATTTTTATTATCATTAATCGGCTAAGAGGTTTGGATCAGACGAACGCGTCTGTAGCTTTCACAATTTTGATTTTAATGGCGCAGTATTTTTCCTCTTTTTTCTTTTCTTTTGTTAATTATCAGGAAAGCCTGGGAATTCGGCCGAAAAATGGCCAAAAAAAAAAAAAAATTAAATAAAATTAGAAGAAGAATATCGTGTAGCTTACATAAAGTAACACACAACAATAACAACCAAAATTTGCCAACCGCTTGCTTTTCTGCCATTTTTAGTGGGAGGAGGCCTTATAATATTTATTTTGCATTACTAATCATATACATACGTTACAGGAGTGTGTTGAAACGTTGTCTTCACGCTATTTTGTTATCCAGATTAGTAAAAGCACCTGACGAACATTATTTCAGCAAATTATTATGTTGAGACAACAGGTTTCCCTTAAAAAATTGACCTAAATATTCCACAAAATATTGGCCCACAACAGCACACAATAATTAATATGCTCTAAGCAACAGGCGTGTAATGCAATATAAACACCAACGCTATGCTTGAGAATATGACGCATCACACGATACCTCTGATGCAAATTGATGTGCATTAAAGATAATCCGTGTATTTTGGTCACTCAATACCAGTTCTTGATCTAAATTCAGGTGCGCCAGATCTGAATTTTAATTTCAAAGCAATGTGGATTGTCTCTTCCCTCACTGCACGGAATAAAGTCTTAATTCAAAGCTTGAAATTGAACATGTGCATACAAAAGGAGATTATGCATGTTTACCAAAGTTAGGCCTTTACCTGGTACAAAGGATTAATAATTTATACGGTAACTTAACCGATTTATTCACAATATGGATATGTAATACCCAAGACAATTGACATAATAGGACATCTAATACCAGACAAACACGCTGACATGTATTTTTTGCAAGTAATGGAGATGTTAAGATAATTCCATTTGTCTCGCTCGTGAGAATATGTTTGATCTTGTTTTGATAACTTTTGTTTATCCCATGTTGACTTGTATCCTTTGAGAGCTTTACAATGTTCAGTAACCGACATTAATTTCGAAGAAAAGCTGAATGTACACCATATGGATAAGCGATAGCAATGCGTTGCTTTTGAAAAGCGAAGGGCCGATATATAGCTCGTCGTTTTTGCATTTATATCGCTACTGTCAAACTCGAGAACTTTGCACTTAGTATTGATGTTATTGCTAAATGACAGATCTGGTTGGCAGGCAATGATTGGCCAATACAGGCTGCGTGACAAGTGACATCGCACAACATTTCCAAATAATCTCGCAAATGAAAGACCCATTCAGTGATCCCAGCGCGAGTGTGAAAAAAAATTAAATTGTTTATAAATTGCTTAAAAGTGCAGGATAAGTCATTCAAATTGTCATTTGGTATTTTTGAAATGACAAATTTGGCAAAAAACGCAGAAACCAGCAGTACTGACGAAGTTGAAGCCCCATTCAAATACATGTAGCTAATTTAGATACTGTCAGTATCTAAATTACATATTCGTGTAAAATGTCTTATTTTGTCTTAAATACACAGCTTTCGGCTGAACCACTCGCAGGCTATGTTAGCGCATCTATGACAATGACAAAGGTACCAAAATCTGAATTTTGATGATTTTTACGATTGTCCAGATGCGCAAATCACTGAATGGGCCTTTAAGTGACGTAACTTTTACAAAAGCGATGGTTTTCGATTGATAATCAAAAGACGAAATAAAATAAAAGCATACTTATGCGTCGCTTTTCTACAAATGTCGAGTACAAATTCAGCTTATATCTCATATATGAATTTGAGTTACGATATATATAGAAAACTTCTCAAGCTCCTGTGAGCCTTTACACTACAGTGAATTGTCAATCAGAATGATATAAGCAGCATTACTCATTTTTCAAATCTCAAATATATCTTAATATTGGTATTCCAACATTTGTAATAATCAGGCAAATATTATTATCAAATGATATAATATTAAAATGTACAAATTCAACAAAAGCACTATCTTTAATCTAAAATGATAACCCTGTATTATTTCCACTAAAATGATGTTTCCTTGAGCAGTGACAGTTCTTTATTAATATTACTCTAAATACGGAGTGCTGAAAATCCGGATGCTGCATGATTTCCTTGCCGCTAGCGCCATTGTCATTCAAAGTACGCATATTTAAGACGATTAATGTCTAATATACATGCTCATCAGTCTCGACAGCTAGCCTCGTTCAACTTATTTACGGGTTCGGGAAAAATTTCAAATAACTTTGAAACTGGGTTTATTTGTACTTAAATACACATGAACAGAAACTTTAAATAATATCAGAAGTTTCATTTGTTTCTATATAATTATTACGATTTTTGGCAATTTGTGAATCTATTGTCAATTTGTCAATGTTGGCAAAGAGAAGGATGAAGCATTATTGTAGTCAACGGATAGCCCTGTTCAATTTTTGTCAATTAATGCCTGATTTAGTATCTTTATGACATGGCTATTTCGTATCAACAATTGTGTTGAATGTAATAATTATTGTATTCATGGATTTTGTATTATTCAAAAGTGTGTTTTTATTACACATTGAGGATATTAAATTAAAAGATAGTTGGTGTCTAGTATTCATATATTAGCTCCAAATGTTGATGCACAATGCTGAAGACAAAATACTACATGTAGTATGTGACGTCTGGGGAATATAGGTGGGCGTCAAAGAGGTAAATCGAGATCATTACACTTTTACCTATCCTGAATATCATTTTGCGTCCGATGTTTTAACTTTATGGATTTAATATGAAGAATAGGGGATGTTAATTGGTAGAGAGGCCGCATTTATTAAACATGTACTTCTTCTATTACTGTCCAAAAAATAATGCATTTTAAATTCACAATTATTGGATTCTTTCATAAGAAAAATATTATCATGCCGTTGGGTAGCGCAGAAAGTAATTTGTCTTGAAACAGTTTAGTTTAACCCTCCTATGAACATGCACATTGAGTTCAGACGTCAGATTTGCAAGAAAAACCAAAATCGTATGTTAGACCTTCAATATAAACTTCTTACTTTTATCACAATATTCTATACTAATCTATAAAATACTTACTTAGAATTGGCTTCTTAATAATTCTTTATTTTATGAAATTTGCGAAAAATATCTTTAAATATAGCTGTCGTAGTATTTTTGATATATTACATCGCCGTGGAAACCTTTAGGGACGGTATATATACGGTAGTAGTCTGAGCATAGAACAAGATAAATGGTGTGTTACTAATCGTTACAGATAGCTGATAAGCCCAGGGATCACTTCGCAATATAATGGGGATACTACTCGTTGAAGGAACTCACTGAGCTTGGTGTAATTATAATTAGAAATCATAATGCATCGTGGAATAATAATCTATAGGGAAAATATGAAAGTAATCTGGGTATAGGTATCATTTTCTCGTTCAGACATAGTGATTTTTATAGATTACAATATTGGCATTATGGGAATTATTCCACGTGAATAAATATAAAAATACAAAATACTATAATCACAAAAGTACAAGAAATCATTTCCTAATGCTGGTAAAAGGACCCAACTACTATTTTGATGAGTAAATTTTATAGGATGATTTCAATATATTTGAAAATAATATTCAAATTAGCCAATTCAAATAGTATTTGTATAAATGTTGCTGGGGATTTAAAATGTTAAATTAACTCAAATAAGGTATTATAAAGATAATGTTTAAACTGATATTATATTAGCAAGCAAACAAGTATTGAAACTTAATAAACATTCACATGAGCTGCAGATAATATTACATTACGTGGGTAATGCACACCAAGATCAGAATGACTGAGCATAATGTGACATTTTATGCGAATGGGCTATACCAGAAAATAGATGCACACCCCATATAGAAGTGTTCGGATTTCCGAACTTTTTGTTCAGTCGTGACTGTTGGAAATCCAGACTTTTAAAGTGTCCAAAGGTAAACAATATCCGGCAGAAAAATAGTTCAAAATCAGACATCCTCAATTTGAGCATTCATTTTTGTGATTTGTCCTTCATTTAATTCGATTTCCAAGTTTTTTTCAGTAACATTGGCAACTGGAATTCCAGTCGTTTTCAGAAAGCAGACTTGGAAATCATCCGGACATTTCTTTGATTGAAAATATTACTCTATAGGGGGTGTGCACTTAAATTCTGGAATAGCCCAATTGAGACTGCTGATTGGAGTGTTGCTCGATATGAGTGCCTATAGATTAGATCTTACACAAAATCAGATGAAGCCTTTTTCCCAATCATAAATATTAATATCTCAACACCCATGGAGGCAAATATTATATTTACATATTCGATATTTACATATTTTTTTCATAAAGACTTAAAATATAATCATTAAATGATATTCAATGTGTACTTTTTTTAAAGAATATCTCAAAATGTGATATCGTTTGCAGACGGCATTCGAGCGGAGATGGGAAATATGTTGGACAGATTTTATGAGTTTAAGGGGGTACTACACCCTCGATAAATGTGTGTCTATTTTTGCATTTTTCTCAAAAACTAATAACACAGTGGTAACAAAAGTTATATATATATTATAGGGGCAAGGAATCCAATTACTACACTGGAATTTCAGTGATCCAAGACAAGTGGTTTGTTATTTATGATAAGAAAAGAAGTACCGCTAGGATGTACCTCGTTTCCTATCATTATACTGAACCGTTTGTCTTGAGTCACTGAAATTTCAGTGTAGTAATTGGATTCCTTGCCCTAATAATATACACAACTTTTAATCCCAGTGTGTTATTATTTTTTGAGAAAAATGCACCACAGGGGTGTAGTACCCCTTAATGAAGAGGCTTTAGTGTAAAGTTGCACAGTAAGTTACCTTTAGGTTGGAAAGTAATCGTCATACGTTTGAAGACATTCTAAATTTTTTATCAAAGGAAGAGGGGAAGGAAAAAGAAAACAACAACTACATCATTAAAAAAGGAACAAAACGTTCATGACAACAAAACAAGATAATGTGTAGCAATAATTCGTCGCAAAAGTCTCTTGGGGATGCATTGTCGTTGTTCAGAACATCACAATCAACCAGTGACAAGCTTAGAAAAAGGTCAGGAAGCAATATGTCGACGAAATAAATAGTATGCGTGTCTGGCACTCTATACTTAGAAGGCAACATCGTGAAGCATAGCAATGTTGTTTTTGGAGCATGTTTATTTTCCTTGTATAGAATATATCACCTATAATACATGAATTACATCGCTTGTGTGACTGGCAGGTGACGTCATGAAAGGTGATGAATGTAAAAATGATGGCGCTGTTCTTAAGCAGGTTATTAAAATCAATTAATCACGGATTTACGTGATAAGATAATGTTTTGATCAATTCCAAAAATGAATGTAGCATTTCTAAATTTGACATAATTGTGAGCCAACTACACTTGGATGATAAGTGAGCCTGCAGTAGAAGTGTATGTTTGTTAAGATTAATTTGCTCTGTGTAATGTTTCTTTTAAATGCTATTGTTGTTTAAACTGAAAACAGAAGACAAGATGTGAATTTATTACATTTTGAGTAAATTAACGAGTTTTCGGAGTTTACAATTTGCACTGCATTTTTTACTTTAAAGAATTTCACTGAGGCTCTGATGTTAGAATTGGAATTTAAAATGCATGCTTATACGGTCACTACTGTATTAAGAATGCAAGTTAAAATCCGATAGCTTATAATCCGAACAACATTCAGGTGTTACTGTGATTGGGCCTGTCTGCGAGTTGTTGTCATTTTGCACTTTAACGACGAAAGATGTATTCATTGCAATTGCATTGTCTGGTAGTACTGGCATTGGACAGCGATAAAAAATCACCCACGGCTAGAAGATATTTGACTTTCAAGAGCATAAGAAGTATAAAATCAAAAGCGTGAGTTTTAGCCTTTCTCTTGTTGACATTAAACTCTTCACTAAACTGGTCAAAAAGCTAATCAAAAGCAAACACACACAAAAACAGCTGAATTTAACATGTCCATCCAAGTATGATCGGAGTATTTGGGGACAGTGCATTTAATGGATTCAAAGAGGCCTATTGTTGGTCTTTTAGTTTACAAGATATTACAAGGTTATGTGATGGATGATAATAGGACATAGATTTATTCTGTGATATACAGCAAAACTGTAAGTCAAAAAGTGTATTGAGTTAGTAGCAGGTGCAAATTGGTATACAGAGGCGACATAAATGGTAACTACGATTGTATAATGTAACGCCAAACCACTTTCTTCACTTCAGAATTGATTTTTAATTTTTATCTGTTAAACATTAATTACTTTTTATTTATCACGTCTCATCAAACATGTCGCGCAATCAGAGCTCTGTCTTTGTGATGAGACTTAAAGCATCTTATTATCGATGATATAGCCTTAAAATATTTCAGATGTATTTAAACATTGATAGATTAAAAACAGTGTATAGTCATTGCTGTTATTACAGGTATTTATTATCGACGGATTTTTGAAATCAGGTGCGAAATGTTTTGATTGAGCTGATAAATCGGAAATGAGTATCTGCGGCAAAGGAGGCCACTTTGAGGTATCAGACTTAAGTACAATGTAGTATCGTGTGTAAACTGTGAATGTCATAGCAAGATTCAAGATTCAAGATTGCAATTTCCCAGCTTTTTGGCTGCCCGTGCTTCTTGCCATGTGCATTCCCTTTCTTCTAGACACAGATCATCTCCATGCATTTTAATTTTAAATAACTTCCATGATGTGAGATTTGATTGTATGAACAGTAGTTGATTAAGAGCAGGAAGTTGGTGGTTATTATCTGTTGGTTTTGGGTTGGTTCTTCTTCGGGCATTTTCATGCATTTCACAGGAGTTTTTTCGTGGCTTTCTCTCTGTCATGTGTCTTTTTCCCCCACCAGTCCCAAGTACAGATGAAGATATGCATTGTTAGCGACTATAATTCGTAGAAACAAAGCTCTAAATTGTACAGTTCGCATGCTGAAAAGTATAATGCAAACTTTAAGTATCGTGAACCTAAAACAGAGAGAGGCACGTGACTTGAAGAAATTAGCATCTATTTTATAGATAAATCAATTTGATACCTAACTTTACACAATACAACCTAATATTTCAAATATACTAATAATAAAATTCCGCAGACTATCCTCTCAATAATGAAGGAAACGCTGCGTAAAGAAAATAGACCATTTCAAATTGAACGCATTTTTAAAAGAGCAAAAAGTTATAAATTGATCAAATTTTAAATCTATATTGATTCTGAAAATGACCAGGCCATATCTTATTCAAATAAAAAATATTTAGCACAACGATACTTTTTTGGTACTTGTTGTAAGAGATTTGTTCGCAACCGAGTGTTTAAGTAAATATCAAAAGAACGTATTATACAACATAGTGTGATGAATTTCCAATCCAATGTACGTGTAGATGCATATGCATTTGGTAGTTTTGAGTACAGCGGCCTGATTCTAAATCTCTAACCTAACCTAATTTAAGCCAGACACTATTTCACAGCCATATCCTTCAGTGAGTATTACTATTTTGGTTATATATACTTATTGTTCGACTGCATATGACGTCAAGAATATCTTAAATATAGCAAAGGATTATGAAACCTAATAAAAAGTATAACGAATTTGTAGGTAAAAAGAACTGATATGGTGAAATATCCGAAACAAACAAACATACCAAGGCATAGATCAATTATTCCTCTTTATATACCCATAATAATTATGAAAGAATTTGCACTCAAAACTTGTTTATTCAAAACCATTGCCGCCAAAGGCTGTTTATTTCAAATCACAAAGCTGACTTTCAATTTTTGTTAAGTCCGGAAGGGACTACCTCAGAATACTTTCCTAGTAAATTATAATCTGTAAAAAACAGTATCAAATGTCTCTAATACGTGAGGTAAGGGATGTTTCACATCTTGTAAAAAAGTACAACTATATGAACATTTAAAGGGGACTCTAAGCATCTCATGCATAAACATCTTTAAATTACAACTCACAGAGAGATGGAATATGATGTCAACATCCTGTGAAATTTGTCTACTCGTAAATCCGAATCCCAGACATTTAATCTACCAACTACCCTTCTAGGTATTTGGCACACATTCTATTTATACTGATAGAGTGTACATGCGACTCTTTATTCCAAATCTGGGAGAAGTGTGCAGATGCACGTGGTTTGAACTAATAAGATATTTGATAACAATAATTCAAAAATGGTTTTGTTTGCTACATGATTTAAAATTGGGGTCTTAGAGAGAATGATGATCCTATACTTTCAATTGTTCAATCCTTTAAGAAATTGAATTTGGGTGCTTAAGAACATAGTAAAGGGGCTAAGAGAATATAATTCAGCAGACAGCATTCCATGAATGGACTTTTGTTTTTTGTGTATGTATGTTTGGAGTGGGGTGTGGGGGTGGGTGGGGTGCGTGTATGAGTGGGATGTGTGTTGTTGAAAGTGTTCAGCAGTACTCATCGGTTGCTTTTACCCTGTTCTTGCATTCATTACTGTAGTTTCACTCGTTACTTTATAATAACACATCCTTATTTTAATTAAGGGATTTTGTTTGTTTATTTGTATGGTTTTATTTGTTTGGGTTATTCGTTTGTTTTATTTTCCCAACTAATTAGGGGTTTAACTCTTAAAAGATAGTTTACAATGTTGTTTGTGATTTCCCTACTTATTCAGACTTAGATTTTCTTCAACTACAATGTATGAAAATGAGAAAAGAAAGTGTTAAAAACAAGTGTAACCTTATAACTTCATCGACATTTACTGCAACTGCAGGAAATCCAGTACAGACTTATCTACTATTAGTTTTGTATAGTGGCTGATGTTATAAGGCTGAATATCTTTGGAGTGATTAAAGGATTTATAGGCATCTGAATTGAGCATTGAACCATCTTCTCTGATGAAACCTTCCACCACATGTCGCATTAACAGATTATTAGCAGACAGTAAAGCTAAATCCTTTCTTGACCTTTATATAATCATGCAAATCTTATTACGTGCTAGGATGAAAGCTGTTCACATGTTTACATTTCGTCACTCACAAAAACAAGTGTTTTTAAATTGCTGTCTTTTGAATAATTGAATTTTTCTCACACGTCATGGTACTGTTTTGTCTTGATTAATTAGATGCGTGGAGTATGTACGGTGTGTAAGGAGAAAACAATAATATGGACCTCCATATAGGTGAATCTTCTTGGTATGATTATTTTGTGTATGAATAAACCGAACAGCGTCGTGAGATAACATACTTTAAGGTAGTGTGATTCACTAGTCGCTCGCTTGCGATGAGCGATCGAATATTTTAATACCAAAAATGAGCTTCTTTTTATTGGTCAGTCAGAAAGTATAATACATTTCATATGCTTTAATTTCGCCCTTCGTCGCCGGATACAAAATGAATAGCACAGAGAATATTTCACTATAACTCAATATTACTTAGATGATTTCATCTAACTTATTGTCAATTTACCCACTAACAATAATGAACCAAAAAACGCTCATCCGATATGGGCGAGGATATCGAATGGTAGCCTAATCGATATTTTGATAGTATGTAAAACAACGCCATTTTCAAGAAAAGGTGAAAACTGATGGCGCTATTTATCTTAAATCGTGTTTTCATCTTTACAAATGGTAGACACTTTTTATCATGAAATGTTAGTAAATAACTTTATTATTTGGCTAGACCTTCAATTTGCACACCGTGACCAATAATAGTTTATAGGAAAGAAATAAGAAATAAGAAAAATACCGCAAAAAGCAGAAAAAGATAAATAAGTCGAAAAAGGAACGAAAATCTATGTTAAAAAAATGTCTTATCTAGAATTGAACATTATATAATGTTTTGTTAGAAAATTTAATAAACCATCGCATCAAACAACCGTGATTTGGAAAGGTGATAGTTCGGTATCCCATGTTAACAATGTTGTTTATTCTCACATGGAAGTCTACATCCTACCATTTGAATGGGTTTAAAAGCTCATCGTTCACACATGAACTACAGCGAGCTAGCATTTAATAAGGTAGGGAAATATAAGAATATTTAGGTCTAGGCCTATATATTTTTTTATTTTCAATTTAGAAAATGACGATGGAAGTTGTGCTAGACTACAGTCGTCTTTCCTGCAACAACATATCCTTTATTCCACACAGTAGTAGGATGGGTATACCCCGGGGTATACATTTAAAAAAATGTCTTCTAAAATAATCATAACCAATTTTGATGATCGGTTTACTTTTCAACATTAATCTTTAATTAGCAATATCCAAAATATTTTTATGTAGAAGGATATTCCACATCAGTTATGTATTACTTTCAAAGGGTACATGTGTGTATCTTTCATGGCAAATATATGTACAGGTACGTAGTTGCGATTCAGTATCTTGGGCGATATAAATTACTCTCATTTTTCTCGTTTAATGAAATATTTGACGATTGTGATGATACTGTCTTCAAAGCAAATATAGTTTCTAAGAATATTCTTATTATTTTTATTCTCCATATTCAGGCAAAATTGTTTTTTTAATTTCAATAGTCCAGTATTTTTTTCATTGTTTGTAAATTCTATAGACAATAAAAGTGAACTAACTATTTAGAGAAGCTTCACGTAGCTCCATTTCAATGTTAGCAAAAAAACAAAAATAAAGACAAAAAATGCTATTGAAAATTGATATTTATTTATTTATCTATTTTATTTTATTATTATTATTATTATTATTATTATTATTATTATTATTATTATTATTATTATTATTATTATTATTATTATTATTATTATTATTTTGGATTTTTGGATCTTTTTGGGTCTGACAATTGTTTTTGTTGACTTTATAGCATTTAGCTTGGATTACCTAGTATATGAGTTAAGGAAGTGCGTTAAACATTACCTTCGCACAATTTATTACCTCCCGATTTGTACAAACATGTGGAGTACTATTTTAGCGTTTGGTAAGTCAACAGGTTTCACTACTAAATTGACCTAAATATTCCTCAAGATATTGGCCTACAAATAACACAATAATTATGCTGAAAGCAACAGGCATGTAATTTAATCCAATACAACACTCCCACGACTTTTCTATTGCAGTTTGATGTGCATTCGTTATTCACTACGTTAACGCGAGATATGATTCGGATCATTATCAGCCCTTGTTTATCTACTACTCGCGAGATATTGGAAGTACACATAAAAACATAATCCGCATGTTTCAGTTACTCTTGCGCGCACCAGATCTGAATTTTAAAAACAATGCAAATTGCCTTTCATGAATAAAGTCAGAATTCAAAATTTGAAATCAAACATGGAAATACAAAATGAGACGGTGCTTATTTACCGATGAAATGCAAATACCGGGTACAAACGATTTGTAATGTGTAGGGTAGATTAACCGATTTACTTGTAATATGGATTTGAAATACTCCAGACAATTGACTTTGTAGGACATCTAATACCAGACAAACAAGCTGACATGTATTTCTTACAAGTAATGGAGATGTTAAGATAATTCCATTTGTCTCTCCATTTGCGAATATGTTTAATCTTGACAGTTTTTGTTTATCCCAGGTCGGCATTAATCTTTGTGAGCTTTTCATCAACCGACATGAATAATGCTGATTTACACTTGATTTCTAAGCGATAGCGAAGTGTCGCTTTTGAAAAGCAAAGGACAATCGCGGTTTCAAAAGCGACGCATGGTTTACCGCTCACTCGATATTGTATTTATACTATTAGTAGTCGCTGCAATCAAACTCAAGTTTTTGCACTTTCAGATGATAGTTTTTTAATGTTGCAAATTTCCAAAGTTCCAAAAGAAGGTTATATTTAAGACATCCATTGATGTTGCTTGTTTGATTTGAATTAATTATTTATTGATAATCAAGAATAGTAAATGAATTTGCACAATAATTAACACGATGAAATACTCAACCAACATTCAGATTGCTATGATAATGTATCACGACCCAGTTATTAAATATAATTTTCACCATAAATATCGGTACTCCAACATGTGTTATAATTTGACGGTAAGATTAGGCAAGTATATAGTATTATTAATATCACTTTAAATATTACAAACTACGTCGGAACAAAATGTCAAATAAAGAATTCCACGTGTGTCAACGTCACTGACATTAATAACTCGTGAAACAAAAGTGAAGCTTTCAAATTATTATCAAATCAAATAATATTGAAATAAACATAATAATCCAACAGAAGCAAAATCTTATCTAAAATGATAACCTGTACTATCTCCCCTAAAATGATGTTTCCTTGAGCAGTGACAGTTCTTTATTAATATTACTCTAAATAAGGAGTGCTGAATCCGGATGCTGCATGATTTCCTTGCCGCTAGCGCCATTGTCATTCAAAGTACGCATATTTAAGACGATTAATGTCTAATATACATGCTCATCAGTTTCGACAGCTAGCCTCGTTCAACCTAATTGCGGTGTATAATAATAAGAAAAGATCATTTTTCCAGCAACTTTGAAACCATTACTATGTATATTTGTACTTATGCACTTTAACAGAAAATTTAAATGATATCAGAAGTTTCATTTTGTTTTTATTATCATTAATATTTTTTGCAATTTGTGGATCTATTATCAATTTACATGTTGGCAAAGAAAAGGATAAAGCATCATTGTCATCAACGGGTAGTTCTGTTAAATCTTTGTCAATCAATGCCTGATTAGGTATCTTTATGACATGTCTCTTTCGTGTCAAAATTTATTGTGTTGAATGAGATAGTTGTATTGATCTATTGGTTTTTTTATTATTCAAAAGTGTATCTCCATTACAAGTCGAGGTAGCTAAAAGACAGCAGCTACTAGCATTAGCTAAAAATTTTGAGGCACAGTGCTGAATATAAAATATGTGACGTTTATGAGAATATAGGTGGGCGGCATAAAGGTAAATCGAGATCATTACACTTTTACCTAGGTGGAATATTATTTGCATTTGATGTTTTCGCTCGATGGATTTCCGGGAAATTTGGGATTTTCTAAATTTTAAATCATTTTAAATTCTTAATTATTGGCGTCGTGCATAAGAAAAATATTATCATGCAGTTTTATAGAGCTAGAAAGTAATTTGTCCCCTCTAGACATTACAAATTCAGTGCAGACGTCAGATTTGTAGCAAAATATCACATATTTTACTTTTTATATCACAATATTTAAAACCGACTTTTAACTTTAAACAAATCCATTCCAACGAGTACAAGCAGGCCTAAAATCGGCCCAATAGTTCTTGACTTTATGATATTTGTCATAAATCTTTGAATATAGCTGCCTAAGTATTTTGATATATTATATCGCCGTGGAAACCTTTAGGGACGGTATATATATATATACGGTAGTAGTCTGAGCATAGAACAAGATAAATGGTGTGTTACTAATCGTTACAGATAGCTGATAAGCCCAGGGATCACTTCGCAATATAATGGGGATACTACTCGTTGAAGGAACTCACTGAGCTTGGTATAATTATAATTAGAAATCATAATGCATCGTTGAATGAGAATCTATGGGGAAAATATGAAAGTAATCTGGGTATAGGTATCATATTCTCGTACAGACAGTGCATTTTATAGACAACCATATTGGAATTGTGATTATTCTACGTGAATAAACATAAAAATACAAAATACTAATATATACCACAAAGGTACAAGAATATCATTTGTTGATGCTGATAAGGGTGCGAACGTTAAGTTATGGTTTTTTGTTATGTATAGGTATATAGAATTTTTAGGATGATATTCAACGCATATAATATTTGTTTCTGAGTGGAAATTAAAGAGATACTTGATAATATATCACAAAAGTACAATAAATCATGATGTAAATGTGCACCCTATTAGTATTAGTTACAAAATATTAAAAATTATACGAGCTTTCGATATTTTTACATTACGTGAGTTAAGTGCACACAACGATCAGAATGACTGAACATGTGACATTTTATGCAAATAGAGGCTGATAATTGCATTGGAGTGTTGCTCTATTTAATATAAGTGCCTGTACATAAATCAGATAATCCTTTTTGCCAAATTATAAATATTAATATCTCAATATTTTTTAGGTTTGCATTATAAATATTTCATATTGCAGACGACATTCGCGCGGGAAAGGTTTTACTGGTTTATAAGCAAATGCATGTGTTCCATGCTGTGGTATCTTGCATGCAGGTTTCCACCTGTTATGCGGTTGATCGGCTGTACCAGATGGGAAATATGTCGGACAGATGTTATGAGTTTAAGTAAGAGGCTCTTATATAAAGTTGCACAATTTGTTACATTTAGGTGGGAAAGTAGTTGCCATACGTTTGAAAACATTTGTATTCATGGATCAAGAGAAAAGGGGAAGGGAAAGAAAAGAAAACAATAACAATTTTATTTAAAAAACAAAAAAGCAAAGGGAACGAAACGAACAGATAATTTTAATGTACTATGTAAAATATAAGCGTAGTGATATTTCATTAAAAAACACCTCTTGGGGATGCAACGTCCATGTTCAGAACATCACAATGCACCAGTGACAAGCGTAGAAAAAGGTCAGGAGACTTTCCAGTTTTGTACGTGTGAATGCAAAGATGATTAACTCGACCAAACCTGGATGCATTGTATATGTGCTTGGCACTCGGTACGTACGAGAAGGCAACATCGTGAAGCATAGCAATGTTGTTTTCGACCATGTTCATTTCCCTTGCACATAATACATCACCTATACATGAATTGCATCTCTTGTGTGGCTGGCTGATGACGTCACGAAAGGTGTTGAATGCAAAAAAAGATGGCGCTGTTTATTCTCAAGCTTGCACTACTGTGACGAATAAATCAATCACGGATTTACATGATGAGGCGATGTTTTGAATTGTTTAAAAAATAACCTCGAATATCATCTATTATAAATTGGACAGTTTGTCGAATTTGTAACGCTAAAAACTTTTACGGTCTACATTATTTCGGTAAAAGATTTTTTGCCATCCAAAGAATATGGTTGTTCGCACCCCAATTAAAACGTCGTATTTTGTTGTTGTTTTAGTCAAGGGGGTGAAATTAAGTTAATTAGTTTCAAAAGCACTGAAAGCACCATGTGGACTAATTAACCCATTTTCCCCTCTAATAATATTGCCATATCTATTCACTCGCACATCTTACAGTGGGATTTTTTACCGTGTGGTTCTAGATTTAACAGTAGTCATAAAAAACCCGCAAGATTTCTAGATTTGACATAATTATCGCTAACTGCAAGAGGATGACAAGTAAGTTTGCAGCATCGGTGTATGTTTGTTGAAATTAGTTTGCCCTATGTAAAGTTTTAAATCAAGCTGGTAATTGAAAGTATTATTTCCATAGCAGTTAAACATTGCTGGTATATCATCTTTGTAATTTGAATGTATCATATAAATACAATATACAGATATTACATTAAGTAGGTTTTCTACTCAAAGTGCTTCTGTAAGGCTCTGTTGTAAAAGACAGAGAAGGCTGTTTAAAATGGCAATGAAAATATACGCTATAGAGTTTTTAAACTATTGAGTTTTTAGTATGCATTTTGACATGATTAAAATACTCTAAAGAATGCTCTCAAACCCGATAACCTATAATTAGACAATAATCAGGTGTTACTATGATCCAGACTGTCTGCGAGGTGTTTGTCAGACACTGAATCAGTTTGCGCAATTTAAATTCAGTAACATAACACTCGTAGACACCACTCACTCTCAAATTTGCAAATGTATGTTTTTGTCAACAGTGGTGTGAAACTTAATTAAACAAGACTTTACACTATTTTACTTCCTAATTCCTAAAGTGCGAAAGCAAGGTCATCAATATGAAAAGATCCAACACACTAATCTAATTTCTTGAGCTGTACAAAACGCTACAAACAGGAAATATTACATTTAGTGTTACCTTACACTTACTTGTTTCCGAAGCGCAGGAACAAGGTCAATGTGCAAATTTAATAAACTATTCAAGAAAGCCAGCTATCAACAGTGTATTATACTAGAAATGTATACTTTTATTTCAGCAAAAAAGAGCTTTAGTAACTTAAGGGTAGACGAGGTATTGTTGGTCGAAGCAACCTAAAATCGATTTTCATTATCTAGATCAATATATTATTGAAAAATAACACCTTGATGTTTTGCAAAAGTTCATTCTACAAATCGTATACTTTGCAAACTTGCTTAATTTATTGTTGTTAATGAGTTATGTATGTTTTACAAAAGTGTTGTTGTTTCAGCCCTCTTTACAACGTAACTCAAGAACCGCAGCACCTATAAAAGTATATCTGTGATATTTTAATTCTTCTACACGCTCGCTATGCAGTTTTTGCCAAAGCTCACTACCATTCGTAAGATGCTGTGAACTGCCAAATCACAACAGTTTAAAATAATTAATAACCTTAAAGGAGTATTTCGTGATCCTAACATCCTCTTTTTATGACATTTTTCAGTAGATATCCACGAAAAAGCTTATTCCCAAAATTTCAGTTGATTCCGATTTTGCGTTTGCGAGTTATGCATGATTATGTGTATTACACTGCTCCATAGACAATATGTTGTAATTTTGTTCTGGTATACCAGAACGATATTCAAATTTCTTTGCAAGAAATTGTTTGTACATAAACATAATGTAGCCAGAGGTTTCCAGTGATATAAAAATCTCAACTATTTTTTAGAAAGGTGGGGAGATGATGCTGTTGATAACGAATGCCCTTTTAAAATGATAACAGCTACTACTTTAACTATTGCATCCAGTCAATCAATATCGGCGTTGCTTAACACTGCTTTGAGGTACGTCACATAAAACCGTTCAAATATATACTAACATTATTTGTATTCTTATATTTTCCTACAGGTGTTTGCTATGCAGAATTTGGTGTGCGCGTACCAAAAACCACAGGATCCGCATACATGTACAGTTACGTCACAGTAGGAGAATTTACAGCTTTCGTCATTGGTTGGAATCTAATTCTGGAATACTTAATTGGTACAGCGGCTGGTGCTAGCGCCCTCAGCGGTTGCCTAGACTCTCTATTCAGGAGCAGAATAAGCACATTTATGATGAACAATGTAGGAGGCTTTGGTATTCATAGTAAGTATTATATGATATTTACACATGTGTAAGCACTTTAACATCAACTCTCTCATTTATTCACATCTTTACATACAAATGGAATTATAGTCAGATCACATAATAAATATTACGATTTTGGCAGACTGCCGAATATCGATTCGGCTCTTTCTTAAACTATCCAAATGCAATATCAGCCAATAAAATAACATAGCAGGTGCTGCATTTTAATTTAGGAGGCACGCATAGTCGTTTCCCGGAATAATCAGTATGGTATTGTGATGTTTTACCTGACCATGATTTTGAAGTTGATAAACGATAAACCATGATAACACAGAATATTGCAATATTATAGACATGATAATGCAACGTTGAAACAGTAATAGGATGTCTTTGGAAAGGCTGTGGTATGTTCGATACTTATCATTGTTATCTTAACACCCTATAGGTCACCTATGTGTTATCGTTCATGGTGACCTTTATTTCAGAAAAATTTAGTCCCTTGATGCACATTTTCAAAATTTGAATGATTAAGTTGGCATTAAATGTGAGTATGATGCATGATTCGTTATCTGAGTGTATACACCTTGGTTCAATACTTCAGTCTCATGTAAATGTAATGTCAATAATGCGTGAGCGTAGTTATCAAATATTTACAATAAATTGTACAGTGTTATCCATTACATTTACATTGATGGAATGTTGTATTCCAACATCATAACAGCTTAAATTGTTTTGCATGTAAAGAGACGATACATGAGAATGTAAATGTCTTCCGTGCGTTTTCTGTTGCGATTAGACGCAGCGCCTAGTTTAATCGCAGAGTATTCCGCACCGACAACAATTTGCCGTGGCGCTAGCGTCTTCTGTTGTAGGAAATATCGCGAAGAATAATACGGCATTGCTAACCATTTTGACGGAAATTTCAGCCTAAACAACTATCGTTTGGTGCGGAGAACCGTCGAAAATTGCTGCTGAAATATTTTCTTGCTCGCCAAAATGTTATGGCAAATGCGACTGTATTGGACATTCTAAGGGTAGGTCGATGGGGTACCCCTCGGATTCGGAATTTGTCCGGGTCTTTTTTTTTAGAGAGGGTCTTTATCCGTCCATGGTCTTAAGAATAATACAGGGAACACGCATGTCAACCAACGTCTCAATGATTTATATCAATAAACATTATGATAAAGATAATCATTATAATATCAATACTATTTTATTCAATTTATTTTCGCAGCGAAAACGTATCCAGATTTAGTTGCCCTTATCATTGCCGTCGCTGTAACCCTTGTAGTAGCCGCGGGAGTCAAGAAATCAATCACCTTTAACAACATCCTTAACGCCCTCAATCTGGCAGTTTGGGTTTTCATGGTGGTAGGAGGTCTCTTCTTTGCCGATGGACAGAACTGGAGCAAGGAGGGCTTCATGCCTTATGGATTCTCGGGGGTATGTATACTTGGATACTCATTAATTCTTTCATTAATAGAGGCCGTCAGCCTTTCACCATCTTGTGGGTACAAATGATCTGTGCGTTCATGCGTTGGACACAACGCGCAGGGCGCAGCTTGCCACGCAGCTGTTATCGCGTATCAACGCGGTGGTTTTGCTGTTCACGCACGGAGATCGAACGACCATCACAGCGTGTACCCACAAGATGGCGGCATATGACGTCATGCTGACGGCCTCTTTTCTAGCGCCACCACCAGCACCACCGCTACCTGTTTTCTCACTATTCTCACTATCACTAACAACAAGAACAACATGAACGCCTTCGTAAGAAAATATTTTCAAACAAGCAATATTCCCATTGCAATATTCCAATGAGCCGGTTTTTTAAACCCTAGAACTACTAAGCCATATTTCGTAAAACGGACTACGAAGTGGGGTTGTTGCAATATATAGCTATATATCCTCTATCCAGTGATACCAAAATAAGTACGAACATGCCCCACATAATGTCACTATGACGTCATAATGTGAGCGCCCCCATGCCAATTTGGGAAATTCTGGCTATGTACAAAGTATAGGCAAGATGATGATCGGCTGAAAATTCTACGAAAATGACTATTTCAACAAAACTGACAAATAAAAGACAGTAGGAATAATTTTATAGTAGCGAAATGAAAATCATGAATTTTAGTTTAGAAACCTTTATGGTCATTTTTGATGGCCGGTCCTACCCCGAGCTAGTAAAAAATGTTATCGTTAAAATGAGCGCAAAGTAAGGTCTACGATTAGCTTAGGTCGTTTGGGCGTAAACACGCGCCTTTTTTAAGGAAGATAAAAAATCTTCGTAGTTCTCGAGTTAATCATTGAAATACAGAAGTCCGCGTATGTTAACAACTTGGGATGAATTATAGATCATTGAAATACAACACAGAAAACCATCACCTTACAATGTGCTGGTCGGGTTGCGCAAAGATTACACATTTTTACACGAAACAGCATTTCAGTTCTATTTTCACATAAAAATTAATAGTTTTGCACTCACACGGCGATGATAGGTTAGTGTAATGGTTTTCTCACTCGCTTCTCACCACTGCGGCCCGGGTTCAATTCCCCACTTGTGAGTTTGGTTGCCATCCATACAAGCCCTAGCTCTTCGGTTTTTCACCGTGTGCTTCTAAAATCGGACCTCTTCCCATATACCTGTCCCGTCATATTCGGTTGGCATCCCTTAAATTTAGTAGTCTCTGAGCACTATTGGGCTTTGCCTGGTTCCGACTGAATGCTATAAAATAATCCTGACCCTTATCATGATGGACTAGATAGTCCTAATCCTAAGTTATTGCTATTATTTAGTTCGTTATACACGAGACCATAATATGTGACGTGTCATGTCAAAAGGAGACACTTTTGGGCAGGATCGTAAATGGAGAAATAGCCAAAAATCTGCCCGGGTGATTTTTTTTCACAATTTGGGTTTGTTGCAAATTTGTGATGTTATTAATGTTAAAAATATTGTCTGATAGTTTCAGACCGGAATATAACTGGTATCTTATTGTCTATAATATTTTTAAAGGCCGATATCTCACTTTCCAATTTATAGTACCATAACTTACGAAGTTAATATCTTCGCTTAGGAATGTCTGATTTCATTGGGAAAAACGGCGTTGTGGAGCAAAATATCTCTATATTTAAGATACGTAAAAACCTCAAAATTGATAACCTGCCCAAAAGTGTCTCCTTTTGACATGACACGTCACATATACTATTGTTATAAAAAATCCCGGGTTGTGTTTCTTGGGACACCTTATATACAGGCCATGCAGTGTGTAACATGAATGAGACGAGACAAGTAATCAGTCAGTAGACATGCTTGGGTATTTGTCAATTTGTATCAGACGATGAATGCCTTTTGGCTAAGTAGAACGTGTTATGAGTTGGATAAAGGGTCAACTTAAAAGGACATTCAACGATTTTGAAGTGAACAATTTTGCAATATGGAGATCCTACATACACATATTAAATGTTTACAGTCTACTTCGATCATAACAATATTATTGTAATTATGCATAAATGCATTCCTGTCAATTGATCAGTAGATACTACATCAGATGACTTAAAATATTACAACTGTTTTCCTGAAAGAAAAAAGTGGCTATAAAAAGTGACTTTTGGCCAGCAATGTTGTCACCGCAGGGCCCTATTCATTTGTTAATGCAACTTTTTTCCTTGCATCCACACATCGTCCATATCGTGATGTCGGTTATGACGGCGATACACGCATTTATAGATTTTTTTATATCATGGTTAGTGTGGATCAGAATAAATAATTTTTATACGTATATATACGTATATAAAACAATATCGACCGCTCTTTCAAGAGTAAATCAGTCAATATGTGTAAACAATGCCATTGGAGAGGATTGTTACTAATGTCAGCTGTCATAATAAGCATCCGAAAGTGATTGCAACAATCGTCAAGGCACATTAAAACTATGCTTACTACCGTATGCGAATTTGTTTGTTTGTTGCAGGTAATGACAGGCGCTGCCACTTGTTTCTATGCGTTCATAGGATTTGATATTATAGCAACGACTGGAGAAGAGGCTAAAAATCCCAGCAGGTCCATACCACTAGCAATAATGTCTTCACTTGTTATATGTTTAGTTGGTAAGTGTGTACATTATACATTGGTGTAGCCAGTACTTTTTCAGAAAGGGCGGGGCAGATGAGGAGAGGGGACAAGGCACACCGTCATCATCCCTATATCTTCGTGTTAAAAATTGCCGTGATAGTACGATGAAACCTCACGTTTTTCAACAACTACGCATGGTGATTTTGTTCGAGATAGGCCGTGCGACTCAGGCTAAGCATACAATTTGAGATTTTGAGAGCCTGCCACACTGTTTCTATTCTATGTTTTACGATTTTCGCATGATCAATATATGGCTGGCCGTAACCGCCACAACGTGGAGCTGCTACGCGTAGCTTACTTTTCGCTTCGCGGAGCTAAATTGACCAATCATGTTAGATTTTTTCATTACGCGGAGCCAGTGGATGCATCCTCGTTCCAGAGAGAAAACTCTTGCCAAAATTAATGTTTACTATGGGGATTTTAAATGAATCGATTGTAAATAAACCACGACCAGTTGTACAGGATCAATACCATTGTTTGATTAGTGTATAGTCAATGTTACCTTGCATGCATGTGTCATGTGTGTGGCGTGTTTGTTTGTTTGTTTGTCTACTGTGTCAGGCCAGGATCACTGACACCCACGGTACTGATACTCTCATACTATCACGGTGATCATATTGTTGAATGTTGTTGACTTTAAAATAATCATGATGCAGTCATGTCTACAGTAGAACTCACCACGACCTTTGAAGGACTTAAACCCTATTAAAAGCTATTAAACCAAGATAACACTCAATGAAAACAGCTCAACTATGTTACATCAGATCTTCTCTGGTTAAATACACACTGCACTTGTGTTTGTTTTACCTGTGCAATGAGCAATGAGCTGGTATTATAGTTTCAGTTGGGTGAACGATTATAAAGCGAACGCAAGGTAACAATACTGTGGGCTCTTGTTTACGAAATGAGACAATAGTCTGCTTATTGTTAACCAGCGTTCTTGAAAATGAGAAGCTTAATGACTTAACACGGTTTAGAAATAATTTCTTCGTATTTTTTGGTACAAAAGTACCAATATTTCCAAACACCTAAATTAGCTAAAAATTTAGGACATGTTACAAAACTATATTTTCTAGAATTTCAGAGAATACTTTAAATATTGGCCGGTTATTTTTTACACAGTGACGTCAACTAGGCAATGGCCTATACTACTAACATACACTATTTGTAGAGGTCACGCGTCAATGGTGAGCGCACTGAGTATTGTGTATAGGAAAACGGACAGTAACTACAGTATGTATGGCCTACTACTAGTATAAAGTAAATCCGAACTGGTTTGCAGTTTGCTGAAGGTCGAATTCCGCAGGCCACACCGCGCAAGTTATACAAATTAGCTCCCGGCGATACACTGCAGATCGCAGAACTGTGTGCATGGTTTACCACCACTCTGCCTAGCTATATAGTTATGTACAATACTGTATGAGTCCCGGTATGAGTTTCTTATGAGTGCATGTCCATCTTAATAATAAGTCGGTTCGTACTTTTCATAAACTACTTTTTGAATCATAACTTTCGTGACCGAGGATATCTTGCAACTACGTGACGCTCGTCTGGCAAATTCTTAATGAATAAATTTGCTTCACGTAATGAGTAAGTCGTACTTGATTGGTCAGTTTTACCTCCGAGTAATGAAAAACTCTAACATGATCATGATTGGTCAATTTGGCTCCACGGAGCAAAAAGTCAGCTACGCGTTGCAGCTCCACGTTGTGGCGGTTGCGGCATACCATATCAGTATCCCATATGATATTTCTATTGCAAGAAAATGTTATTTGTTGTCAGATAAATCACAGGTTTTATCTTAATTACACTAACTGGAAATTAAATGCACTAATTAGTGAGGACCGGTATTTTGCTGTGGATATGTTTAACTGCAATTTTGCGGTAAACTTTTGAAATCCTGGGTAAAAATTGTGATCATTTCAACTCTTTGAGAAAATATTTATATAAAGGAATGCATGTAGAATCAAGGTGCAATACAATGTACATTATTGACACACTATCACTCTCTTTATCTACGTCAATAATAGAATATCGATTTCAATCGAATTGAATACATTGCTCAGTTTTGAGTTTTAGTTGACTACTAAGCGATCGATTGCTAGCCAATCAGATAGAACTCCTTTTCTTGCGTTCGGTGAAATACCACTCGCCCGTCGATCACCCAACGGAGTATTAAATTTATAGGCTAAAAAGTACAAAAAGGGTATCTTAAATATCAGGGCGGCCAGCATCCCACAGGGAGAACAAGAGGCAAGACTTTCCCCTGGCTACGCCACTGCCATCATGGAGGGTAAATTGTCGCAGATCAGGGACACATATGTAAATATATATATATGGACCCCAGTTTTAAAACCTCATAATGTGTGCAACTTACCATCCAAAGAAAAAAATGCGCTTGATCACGACATTTGATCAACTTTGCTCTCCAAAGAAGCCCATTTTTTGCTCTTTTAAGAAATTGTTGTAATACAGACTTGACATTTAATATGGAATACTTTTTCGCAAATTTCCAAGACTGGTCTGGTAGAGGTCTGCATAAACGACACGGGCTAAATATTAATTGGGGTATGTCCGAAAATGGTGTACAATGATTGTTTGACAGAAAATGTGCTTTCCATTAGTTTACATTATGGCGCTGATAATATAGTGAATTAGCCTAAAATGACGGATTTAAGGACACTGAATTTGACATTTGTGAGGGTAAAAATTTCTGAATTTGAGCAACATTATTCTGATATTATCATATTTATTGAGGTTTGAGGCGATTTTATTGAATCTAAATACCAATAAGTATTCGTCAGAACTGAAATCCACTTGTGATCTACCAGTTTTGAAAGTGGGAGGAGCTTTAAAAATATGGCTCTTAAAAGTGATACGCACTCAGATAGTTTGATTGGTCCCCTGGGGCCAAATGTTATAAACATACTGTACACAAAGAAACAGTGTGAGTTCAATGGACAACCAGGAATCCACACAGTTGTTTTTGTATCGTAAGTTTATAACATTTGACCCCAGGGGCCATTTAAACGTTCTGAGTACGTACAGCTTTTAAGAGCCATATTTTTAAGCTCCTCCCCTGTTCAAAAACTTGATACTTTGTAAGTGTATTTCAGGTGTGATGAATGCCAGTTGCTGACGAAGTTTAAGAAATATCGCCTCAAACCCCTATAAATGTGATAATAACAGAACCAAGTCCAAAATTGTGTCCCTCACAAAGCTCAAATTCGGCCTCCCTAAATCCGCCATTTTAGGCAAATTCGCAACATTATGAGCACCATAATGAAGACACATGGAAAGCATATTAAATGTAATAATAATAATAATAATAATAATAATAATAATAATAATAATAATAATAATAATAATAATAATAATAATAATAATAATAACAGGTACATCCTTAAGGTCTGATTGCATTTTATTTGCATTTCTCGACAGCTTATGTATCGGTGAGCTTTGTGTTGACGTTGGCGGTGCCCTTTGAGCAAATCGGCGTCTCTTCACCACTAATGGATATGTTTGTACAAAACAACGCAGAGGCAGGAAAATACATCGTAGCGATTGGAGCTATTGCAGGACTGATGGTCAGCTTATTAGGGTCACTGTTTCCTATGCCAAGGGTTATTTACGCTATGGCCTCAGACGGATTGCTCTTTAGGTAAGAAATACATTGGACCGCGGAATTATCAGTAAAAATGACGAAAAATACCCCCGGAAAAATACTGTCAAACACAAAATGCACATTTAGCATCCAATATAGTAAGTACCAATTGTAATACAAACCACATCCTCTGGAGCACATCGTCCCTTTTGAACAACATTGTTCATTCCGAATATGAATTTTTGGGTAAAATCCCCGGGCCATGTTTATTGACAGAGGCCTATCCTACTCACAGATCCTACTCCCTAGAGGCTATGAATAATGTTATCCCGTTGTGTAAGGAAGCTTCAATCAAATCATGGATTATCTAAATAATACGATTTACGACTTCGATAGATAATTAAACAAATTAATGCACAAATTTAACAGAAAGTTGTGAAATATGGCAAAGGACCTTGGGGCGGTACTAGTATAGTGTTGATAATCAAGTCGTTTCTAAATCCGCTCAATTCAAACGTTTACCGTTTTTAACAATGAGAATCGCTCACCTATATTAAACTACTGATATAATTCAAATTAAAAAAGAATAATATGGCAAACCTTTAACATGCAGTTTATACATAAAATCAGATGACTATTTTTTTCCAAATCATAAATATTACCATTGGGCAGCATTTATATTACGTATTGTGGTTCACAAATGCCTCAGTGCATTTTATAGTAAAACCACAGAAATATATTTATTGCTATTTTTTCCTGATGAGAATAGAATAACCACACGTTACAAATAAGTATGTAACTCAAAGAATATACTCATCCAAATAATGAGATTTTCTACGGCCTCTTTTTTTCTTTCGACAGATTTCTCGCCCGCGTCAATGCAATAACCCACACACCTGCCTGGGCAACCATCATATCCGGGTTTTTGGCAGCCATATTGGCTCTTCTGGTTAGTTTAGCGGATCTTATTGAAATGATGTCAATCGGTACCTTGCTTGCTTACACCTTGGTCTCCATGTCTGTGTTGATTCTTCGATACCAACCACACGTTGAAATTGAAACTGTGTTAAACACAACAGTGGCTTATGCTACCTTCGACAATGAATTCGACGAAGATGGCATACAAAAAGCAGACGGTCAACCACCGGAGACAGCTGAACCACATTCCACACTCCATGAAGCTGGAGACGATACACTTCTTCCTAAGCTAAATCAAGATCACACCTCCTTACCTAAGCCCACGTATGGTGCAGTAGACCCAGAAGAAGACCAATTTCGTCAGTATAATAAATGGACATATGCATATTCCCGCGTGAGGGAATACAGTTATATAATTTATGCCAAAACACGCATACTTCTGCGCATTCCGGAAACAACCGCGCTTCCAACAGCCGAAACTGGCCGGACTGTTACTATGACAACTATTGTATTGTTTGTTATGTATTTCATCTTTAATACCATTATTATATTTGGTAAAGACAATAAGCGCAGCTGGTGGTGTGTTATCATAATTATGATAGTATTTGCAGGAATTTTGGCGTGTATTTGGAACATCCTTCGTCAACCACAAAACCCCGATAAGCTGCCCTTTATGGCCCCGTGTGTCCCGTTAATACCTTTCCTGGGAATGTTCGTCAACGTGTATCTAATGCTCAAGCTGTCGCCACTTACATGGATACGTTTTGCCATTTGGATGGTTGCTGGTAAGTTAATGATTAACACTCGCATTCAAAGATTGAGAAGGTCCGCTGGAAGAATCACACGTATATGGCAAGCCAAGGGGGCCAAAAGCGTGGAACAGCTACGCGTAGCTTCTTTCTCGTTACGAGCAGCTGTTTGACCAATCAAAATAGTCAAATTTAATCACGTGGTTGGGTCGTTAGCTGCGCGTAGTATAGTTATAGGTATCCTCTTTCACAATTATTATCTTGTAATTAATTTACGGAATTAGCATAGATAACGAACGGGTAAAGGAGGCCAAATCACAGCACGTGTCAAGAGAACATGTTGCTAATGCCTGGCTAAAATGACACAAAGCATATTTATTTAGTGTTTCCAAGTTTACACCGTGTTTAATAGCAAGTAACTTTATACTCGGGCTGTATTAGGGGTGCAGGGGATATGAAGGTCAAACAACAACTACTACTGATGTGTAAAGATATTGCAGGGAAAGCGATATCACATGCCACTGTGTAAATATGGAGAGAGTAAAATGGGTCATCATTTTTTTCGGAACGGGGGGCGGGGGTTCCTAAATTTACAAAAAGTCGGCGTCAATAAATTGCGGCCCTCACTATTTCGGCATCAAAATGTTATGACCCCCGACTCCCACCATCGATACACCTTACCCCCTAGACAGGCTAAAATTGTATTGAAATCAGTCTTTTTGAATACAATAAACATACTATCTGTAGTCATCTTGTGACTCCCTACATTTTGTCATTATCAATTTATGACCCCCCTCCCCCTTATTTTTCTTTCCAAAAAAGTATGACCCCCTATATTTGGGATCCGCTTCCGAAGAAAATGATAGCCCCCTAAATATAGAACAATCATTATTCTGTTCAGATATTACTTTAATAGCACCTATACCATTTTTTGCTGATACACTACAGATATTTTCATTTACAAAAATTAACAACATAATATTTGTGAGAGAGTATGTTTACATCAGCTCCACGTGTTTAAAACCGCGAATCTGATTGGTTAATAAGCTGCACGTAACGAGAAAGAAGCTGCGCGTAGCTAGTCCCACGTTCTGAGCCGCTTAGCTTGCCATACACGTACACTAGCAACGTAGAACTACACTTTTAAGCTTCTTAAGGTGGTACTACACCCCTTGATAAATTTGTGACTATTTTTGCATTTTTCTCAAAAAATAATAAAACACTGGTAACACAGTTATGTATATTACAGGGGCAAGGAATCCAGTTACTACGCTAGGATTTCAGTGACTCAAGACAAACAGTACGTTATTTATGATAAGAAAAGAGGTACCGCTAGAATGTACCTCATTTATTAACATTTATAATGAACCACTTGTCTTGAATCACTGAAATTTCAGTGAAGTAATTGGATTCCTTGCCGCAATAATTCATGATAATATGCATAACTTTTGTTACAAGTGTGCAGTTATTTTTTGAGAAAAATGCAAAATTAGTCACAAACTTTATCAGGGGGTGTAGTACCACCTTAATCTAAAATAATTTAAATGTAAGCATATTATGAATATGAATGGAAAGCGTAGACCTGTTTCACTAATATTGAACATAAAAATAATATTAACCTATAAATGGCAAGCAAAGAAACGAGTTAATGCTAATCACGAGACAAAAAGTCATGTTTAAATGTTACGGTTCCAGTAATTAGACACACATATCGGAAATTCTTCCAAATGCAACACAAAGCCAAGTTCACATGATTTTATTTCTCGCATGTTTTACCTCTACTAATGTGCTAATATTAAGCACTATATTATCATATGTCTTGAAGTGCTAGTATTCAGCATTTTTGTCAGGAATGACATTCATCTCTGTTGTTGATGCTATCAAGCATTAGTCATTCATATTCATATTCATATTCATACGTCATATCATAATATAGAAATATAATATAATGTTGATCCCCTTTGAGTGTTTAGGCAATTTTCGTAGTGGCATAGTGAATAACCTACATAACAGCATTAACTACATTATAACAGAGGGCGCTATGACCACTCTGCACTATAGTGCTCAATATTATCCCACGAAGATACGTTGTACAGTGCTTAATATTAACACTTTAGTAGGGTGTATATATTTCGTCTATACTCATTGTCATTCTTTATGGATGTATCCAAACAGGTATGGTTATTTACTTTGGATATGGTATGTGGAATAGTAACATCGAAGCTCGCTATCATGATACCACACGACAAACAGACGGAAGTAAAGAGGCTATTGTAATGGACAGTAAAAATGTTCAGGTAAGATGGATTTGATTTGGTAGGATTCCGATATTCACAAAAGAAGATAACTGTTGTGAATATAAACATATAATTAGGCTATTCTGTTTTCTGGCATTACATCACATGCTTACAATGTTGTTGATTAAGTGGAGCATATGAGATGATATGATGTTTCTAAATAGTCAGAATAATATGTTGATTTGCATATACACATTAGGTTATATCGTCGGCTTCATTCCATAGTGGCATAAGGTGGGACACCGCGAATAAAAATAATTCGAGAAAATCGGGTTTGGAAGAAATGGCAATATAAAATCGAGTTGTGTGAATCAGACATTCATTACATTTTTAACTTAATGTGAAATATATGTATTAAAATAAAAAATGTATCATTATATTATATATAACTTTCAACCATTATATATTTATCACTCATACATAAATTCTAGACAGTTCATTGGTTGATTACCATTTATCATTTTTACCATGAGCTTAATATTCTCAGTATAATAGTGTTCTTACTCTTAGACGCACCCATTAATTTATGGGGTGGACCCTTAGTTGTGAAGTGTGTCACGGCAAAACAGAGTGTTATGTTCATGAAAAAAGTTGTTCCTACTTAGCTTTAAAAAGTATTTTTAAGTAACAGAATTTATATCAGTGGTATAAAACTCAATGTTAACCGTCTTAATTTCGTGCAATGGTAGAGATAAAATCACTCGGTGAAAGATGTATATTACGATGTAATATAATTTTTCCATACTCAACAATCCATCTTTCACCTCGTGATTATATTTCGACTCATAGACAGTCAATATTAATATTTCATATCGTATTCCCACCCTTTGGGTTAAATTTAAGTTGCAACAACGGATAGCTTCGCGTTTGATACAAGTCTATTAGTCTTCTTACGGATGTGGATTGAACGATTTGATTGTGACTTACATGCTTAACTGGCTGCCTACAAAACGCACTATGTTTGTGAATAAGTTTTTTAGATATTTTCTTTAATCATGTTAATTCTGATATTTCAAATTTCATTTTTAGATGCCAACTGCTCCATCTTTTATACCAGCACATGCTCGAAGCGGTGCTAGTCTAGAACACGACCAAGAGGAGTTGATGTCAGACCAACAACCACCAGGAGCGCCGGCCTTTGACTTAAAATAACAGACGCCTAGATGGTAGCATTTAAGGAGATCCGTCCTCCCTTATCCTCTACCCTCAGTGGTCAATGATGTCTTTGACAAGACAGGTGCTTTCACCAAAAAGAAATATTATCTTCATAAAAAAGGAAACAGATATATCCATAAATGTTTTTAATGGAAGCATTGCAACTCGGCATGCTGGAAGCATTCATTCTAAAATGGAAATAAATATTTTTATACTCTCACGTGCGCTTATAAATAATGAAATCGACCAATTCGCAGTGACAAGGTGATTTTAAACCAAAGCCATATATTTCATATAATATGTCAAATATTATATTTTACAACTATCCTGGGCTTTAACGTCTTTGTAGGACCACGCGAGATAAGTTTTATTTGATGTATCTATGTGTGCAATCATTCCTCAATAAGGGGACCAATCAAATTGTATATATTATACAATAATTGTCAATTTTCTAATAGATATTTTACTGATTTTATTGATTATTGATAATTAGATTGGACACTGGTTGACTATGTCATACTCCTGATTGCAAAGTTAGGGTTTACGTAAATTACCTAACATAGAATTGTGATATCATATGAAGACATCGTTTCTACGGATTATTGCTTGTAGTCACGCAAACGGTACAATCGTGTTACCGTTCTGCCGTAGAGGGCTTGCTGCAATATTGTGACATTTCTGTGACAGCGGTGATCAGTTGCGCTTTTCCGGCAGCTGGTGATTGAGACTCGGAAACCGTCTTTGATAAGCCCAACTCTATGTGCAATGTGCAGTGGAAGATTGATGTAGTCAACCAGTTAAATCATTTCTCATTAAGTTTTAAATAACAGAGCTAATTGTGTTAAAACAATAAGCTTAATCAGCTTAAGTAAAATGCATGTACAAGCTATCTAGTGAAGAAGGAGAGTTTGATGTTTTTTACATGTTCATTTACTGTCCTTCATGCGTACTATTGTTATTATTAGGTTTATATATTCCATGTTATTTGTAGATATTGCAAGAGTTTGAAAGGCTAGATTTATTTATCTCAAGGATGTTAAAATTGTGTGTGAGGGTAAAAACTTATAGGGCATAGTATTCATTATAAGTATAAGAAGAGTTTAGAATATGATAGACAATGATAGATAGGTGCACAAGCCAATCTTATTTTTTACGTGAACACTAAGGCACCACATCCAATTTGGTCCTATAGAACTATCGGTGCCCGGTTAAGTACCCTTGACTCTTAACATTACTCCCTGGAGATGTAATAATTATTGTATCAAGCATAATAATTAAAAGTTGCATAGTGTTATTGTTTTTCATTTAAATCAAAAACAAATGCAGTGTACAAATGTTCAGGGTACGATAAAACGTGCCATCGGTACCTCTTCGGGCACCGATAGTGCTATAGGACCAAAAAAGATGTTGTGCCTAATTTAGTTGTAAAGAATGTTGTTACGTAATACAGGTGTGAATATATGAGATTAGTGCCCAAAGTAACGCCCAAACCCGAATTGAAATTATCCAACATAGTAAAAGAAACATTTAGAATACAATGCAAGAAATGATATGCAAGAGGTTGCATAATGCATTTCATAATGGAACGATTACAATCTCTTTGATTTTAATTCTTGATATTACAAATTTGGTGTCGAAAATGTCAGTATTTCATCACATTGTTACGGTGGTGTTAGATACAACTGATAAAAATAAAGAGACCATAGAACAGGCAAAGTAAGGTATAATTACAGCGGCAAAGTTTATTTCTTTCTTAATTTACACAGACGTATAATTATGTTTCAAAATATATATTTCTAACATTTACATTATGTACGTTTTTGTTTCTCAGTATATACAACCAAAATACTATAACTATAATTGTCATAGACACATTATTATATACATGATTATACATAGAAATGAAGTTAAGATACATGTAAAGCATTGTAGCATGAAAGGCAGGCAAATTCTTTAAAATGTCATACAGGCTAAAAGAAAATCATTTATCGAGATCAATATATTTGTTTCATTCATTACACACAGATTCGTAATTCATCAGTATTCATGTTCATTTGACGTAGAGTATTTCGATATGTACAATTTCCAGATGTGTGTTACACAGTAGCAGAACCCCTTCTTTCTTTTTATAAAAACAAACATATATTTCTTTGTACTAATTACCTTGAAAACTGTTTTTGTTAATATTTAATAGAAATATTCATACTACCAAATCCATTTTTGGTGACATACCTTGTTACAGTTTCAAGCTGCTACGCACAGATCTCTTTATTAAACTGGCAACTTTACTTCTTCTTTCCTGAAGTTGTTACCGTCGTTGGTGGCGCTTACAGGTGGTCGAAATAATATTGTGAGACATAATTTCCTTCATCTCAGTTCATTGTTATGAATACGCTCGTAGAGAGAAAGGAAAATATAGCCCGCTGGTGAGACTCTGAAATTCGAGGCACGATCAGCAACCTTTTGGACACTCGTCAACACTGCGTTACGATTTTGTTTCAATTTATATTAAAGCAAATGATGAGGTGTTTGGTTTCTGTCTTTAAAACACTAGGAAGTGCGCCATTAAAAATTCAGTTATTCCTTTCCCTAAGAATGAGAGCGTACGTGTAATTTTATTTGGTTTTCGTTTCAGCAGGTTTTATCGTATGTCTTAGTTTGCTGGTTAGCACGCCTTAATATCAGTGCCAATTAAAAAGAGACAAGCATGTACATAATTTATAATAATACATTGTATAATATTGCACTTAAAAGATACTTTAACTATATATCTAGAAAAAATAGCAAAGAGAAATAAGCTAACGAAGCTTGATTTGTTCGTGTGTCTATGTCACTCATACCTCTGTTACGTGTTTCCCAGACGTCGTAACCATTGTAGTATCTCAATGTATAAGTGTGTAAGCAATATGTTAATACACATTCCTATTTCAATTTACATTTTTGATGGAGTATAAGTTTTATGTTGAATGTGTTGAATTATTGTTATTTCTAGCATTTTTGACAACGTCTTTTGACAAAAGAATATCACACATTTTAAACGGTTAATTATGATTATCTGGTTATGATACTTATATTCTAAATACAAATACAAAAGATGAAGCCAATTTGCATGCAAATTTGCAAACGCAGAACGTTTCGGGTTTACATACACTTGTAATAAAAGTCGAACATTAAAGTCGGAAGTTTAAATTATAAAGATGTAAAGGAAATATCACCGTTGAGGGCGTGATGTAAATACAAAGTGGAGACGTCCTCAATGCAAAGGGTGAACTAATAAATAAGGTACTTTTAACTAGCATTACTCTGCAGGAACTAATTTCACAACGACCACACATTATAAGTGCAATAACTGATTATTATAAGTCACAAAAAAGAAAGTCGTGAATGGTTTATATACTGATGACTCCGCTGAAAAGCAGTTCCCTGTTACTGTAAACACCGAATCATTATATGATTTATGGGAGTGGTGGGTGGGAGAATTTAACGATTTCATACAACGCGCACTCAAAAACGTTAATATCAAATCTTTGTGCACTTACAGTGTGTTAAAGGGTGTCTTAGTCTTGTGAAATCAAGCACCAGCAGAAATGTTAAGGTTTAAGGGTACATTGTATATATGCCTATTCGTGTACAGAATTATACAATGACTGTCATAATGGTGCAATAATTGACTATACTTATATACAATATCTATCATAATATATCACGATTAGTTTATTTTATGTACAATTTAAAATATCACACAAAATTAATATTATAGTGACTTTGTACAGAATTGACTATATAAAATGAAATGTTTCTAGTGAATAGAGTTTAATGTATCGTTTCTAAGTTAGTAAGCATGTGCTTCAATGTTTCACAAGTTGCTAGTTGACAATAACTTTATTAAAAAAAGTTCCAAAAATGGTGTCACATAATAATTCTGCTAATAAGCAAAACCAAATTCATCATTTGACAGAGTGAGCCCCAATTTATTAATTTTATACCAATTACCTTTCCCTGCACTTTTTTCTCCTTACAACAGTTTATAAGAATTCAAACGTAAGATAACACGTATTGTCCATGTCGTATGCTGCACTTTGCAAATGAAAGCTATCAATGGACATGGGAACTTTAGAACTGGAAGTATTCTCACTAACTATACTATTTTTGTTTTAAAAACCATGAAACTACATGTTTAAGAGCAGCAAATTTGAACGTGGAAATTGTCATCATGGCTATGTAGTATTAATTAAACTCACAATAGTATCCCCTAAATTATATGATGAGACAAGTCATGTCATGTGTTTATATCGGTGGCGCCCTCTGTTGTTCCTTGACATGCATATTTTAGGCAAATTTAACCTAACATAATGATACGCGCAATACCAAAGTTTTGCATGGCCTTTTTTTGTGGCATGATTATGATTGTAACACCTAAAGAAAGGTTTTAAAAATCGTTAAAAAGCAAATGCAGAGTATGAAAATGCTGCTGCGCATACATACATTGTAGTTTGCCTGCTTGCTATGTAACAATAGAGGGCGTTTTTTGTTCGAGTTTAGCTACGGTCCACTGTGACTCATGACATTCCTTTGTCTACAAAGTATTATTATGCATCAATGATGAATAGTGTGCAATAAACGAAGGCTCTTGATGCCTTTAAAATGACCACCAAATTTGACAGAGTTTCCTTTGATCTCAACAGTATAGTGTGTTTTTTGGTTTCTGGAACTTGTAGACTAATCGACAAATGGTCTAGCATTCGAATCATATAGACACTAAGTGATGATTTCTCATTTCGCACTTATTGGAATTGAAACTCTAGTAAATTTAGAGTTGAACGAATTTCATAGTTCTAGTCCAATAAAACAGCACTTACTGTGGACGTTTCGAAATCTGTCGGATTTCTTTATCAACACGGATGTTGTTGTGACGACCTTCTGTATACAACTCGTTGATGCTAAGCAACGTGGTTGCCAGTTGGTTTCTTCTTCAGGAGATCGTCAAACATGTGAGTTATGTTGTATTGCCCCTCGTCTCTGTTCATGGTGGTGCCTTGTTGTCTGATTTTCACTGCTTCTTTGATCCATCGTCTGCCTCTGTGCCCAAAAGCGGGGCAATACAACCTAACTCACGTGTTTGACGATCTCCTGAAGAAGAAACCAACTGGTAACCACGTTGCAAAGCAACAACGAGTTGTATACAGAAGGTCGTCACAACAACATCAGGGTTGATAAAGATTTCAAAACGTCCACAGTAAGTGCTGTTTTATTGGACTAAAACTAAGTAATTCGTTTCTATTTTCAATAACAGTCCTGATGAACATGTTCAGTAATAATAGCACATAGAGTATTGGTGGACTTACAACAGCCAAATTGGAGTAAACAATTGAATATATGAATCCAAAACCCACCCAAGTCCATGGGAAGTGATTTTGAGAAAAAACCTGTGTATCATTTTAATTCCTTCAGTTAGATTTACCTGGTCAATATGGTAAGTTGTACGTGCAAATGGGTGGGTTAAACTGTATTAGGTATGACGATTAGCATTTCAGGGACTTCGTGGGGTTCATTTTAAATTCTGGACTTGGGTGGTTTTTTGAATCATATACTAAGACAATAATGTTGGAATGAGATTACCACTAGTAAGATAATACAAAATAAAGCACACAGTTATGTATAATGTTGATCAGCATTCTGCCATGTAATATAAACCACACACTTTCCTTGATTAAACCCATTTTTTTTTCAAAAGTCACTCTCCAGCAATGAATGTGTTACAAGTGGACTTTTATACATACTGGATTTCAATCAATGTGTAACAAGACTCAAATCATGGACTTGGGTTCATTCTTTCATACATGCTATTTTTCACATGCTCAATAGACACAGAGGATGAATTTGAGTTGTTCTTTCATACATATGACATGCCTATGTATAGCAATGCAACACTTTCCCATGCTTAACTCAATTTGGCCAAAGTATGGACTTGGGTGGCTTTTGTATAAGCTTTCAGTCCTTTAGTAAACAGTACAAAAAAGAAAAGAAATTTTGACGAACACCAGTTTGGGATAACTTGCTAACTATATAGGAAAATATGATCAAATTATATCATCTTGATAATAAGTGATGTCTATTCTAGATCAACCTTAAAATTAGATAAGTACAGTAACATTTTATCAGTTAAAACTATCAACATTCTACAAATCAATCTCTATTTTACAAGCACCGCACCATAACACAGGAATCTACAGTCCCTTTTAATTATAATTATTATTTACCCTGTTTAATTATTTAATATACAAGAAAACAGACAACAAAACAAGATGTGGGAAAGTACAGGATATCAATACAAGTATTCAGGGAAATATACCTAGAGCCTACATGTTTGACATTACATTTATTTTATATTGCCACTTATGTAGTGGTGTTACTCTACATGTACTTGTCTTTAACTTCTTTGAATCAGTGACGTCATATCCTTAGAGGATGTTGTTCTCCGATTTTCACACAACCAGTACGTGTACATTAAATGTGGGTGTTCAGAATCCCAAGGAAATATAATCAGTACTAGTATGCAAATGAATTTTGCAGAATGCTGAATAAGAGTTGACTACAAACCGTCCCCTTTCTAACACGTGAAGTGTTTTATATGATTCGCTATTGCGTGAGCACCGACCAAGGTAAGTTTTATGCTGTGATCACAACGATAATTTAGTACATTTGTTTGTTTAAAACTGTTGCTCCATATGCAGATACTCTTGGGTCCTGACCGTCCTGATGGGACCAGGCTCAAACAAAGTGCTAAAGCGACGCTGCAAAGCTTTAGTGCTGACCTAATTCATGTAATTAGAAAGAACAGGGAGACATAGATCCAAGATAAAGATTAAGGAACACTCCCAACGAATCAAGTAAACAATTTTGTTGTCAGCCTTTGGGTCTCGCAAGTTTAAGCAATAGAAACAAATTAGTTCGATCTTTCGATCCTTATTTTGTATGAAATCAATTGATTGACCATTATCAATTGTAATAACATATAAATCTGTACATGTATTGATATTGAAAAGTGTCAATTTAGCATTAATTCTGATCAATTATTTGTTAGTTCATTAATAACAAGCATCGAAACACAGCATCGACGTTCGATCCAAAGATCGAACAAATTTGTTTCTGGTGCCTACGGACATTCTCAACTGCCACCAAGGCGTGATCATGTGTAGAATCATTTGCGTGCATCTTCCATATTCTACATTGAATCAGCAATAGTTTAACATGTTCTATTCCAAACGACAGAAGAACCAGCGTCCAAATGCATTACCATGCGAGACTACCTTTAGTGGAGGGATACAGAATTACATCACTGAGTCATGGAAGAAATTTACATACTACATATAAATAATATATTTACGGCAACTATACCACAACCCTATAGCATTTATCATCATTGATCTTTGGTTTGTTGAGCCTGTGGTTCAGCCTTTTCTATTTCTAGTGGGGCTGACTCGGACACGGAAGGCACGTTGATTTCGGCCGTTTCTGCAGTGGATGGTGTGCTACGATCTTTCTTCTCTGTACTATGACGTATACCGTAGAAGAAATAGATGAGAAGACCTGGAAAGGATAAAATGAAAAAGGGAAAGATATTAAGTTCAACTTATAGTTTCATATGATTTGCTAACTATAATGAAACACAGAGATAAAGACTTTATCGCATCTGACGTCATTGTCAATCAAATTCCCTACGATCCTTGATTGGTTAATAGCGCGTAAAAGGAAGGCCGAATTATCTGATGCCGATCGGAGAATAGGAATAGCTGAAAATGGCGAAAAATTACGTACTTTTACAAGACAAAAAGCAACTTTTCTAGGCATTGTTGACATGGTGTCTTCGGGAAAGAAAGTTTCCTACTATAACGACCTAACTTTTGAGATAGTGTGTATGTTTGAAGGTGCAAAATTAACAATAAGGCGTCTGGTTATACCGCCGCGTTCAGCATTGTTCAGCAAGTCATCATCACGACACTTGTAAACAAACCCTGCTCGAGTTTGACCGCACATAATCAAAGTCGCGAGAGAATATTTTCATGAGTCCGACACGTTACGCGTTATGAACTGTAAGTTATTCAGTCGTCGCTACGAAGCATAACACAGACGACTGATGGATTAAGTCTAGCCTTTTCACTTTTATTTTGATGCCAAATTCTATTGCTATTACATTGCTTTCATGCTTGTTCCGAAACCTCCGAAATATAAAATTGCTCTTTTGATTTTGTTTATTAATGTAGAGCCATTCACCTTTTCGGCAAATCCTGAAAGCCTTTGTATTTTGATCCCTGATGACGTATCATCGATGCAAATATATTTACTGCGCAATTCAACCCACATTTTACTGCACATCCTTATTGCGCATGTTCAACATGCGCAATGAAGATGTGCACATTGAATCTATGATCAGCGGTCAGATTGCAAAGATTTTCGGGATGTACCGAAAAGATCGATTATACAACTTACCAATTGCTAACCAAACGAAGAATCTGACCCAGGTTGGTAATGAAAGTTTCAGCGTCAGGTAAATGTTGAAGAACACCGAGATCACGGGTAAATATGGCACAAAGGGAGCGCTAAAGTACAACTCCATTTTATTCTGTGGTTGCCTGTCGATCACAATAACTAAACACACCACGGCAGTAGCAAACAAGCAGAGCAATACCATAGCCCACCAACTTGCAGTGGTGACGTGATCCGCGCCAAAAATTAACAGAGCGCTAGTTGAGAAGAAGATGACTACAAGGCCAACGACAGCAAACACGACGTAAAGGTAGCTTTGCAGAGATGGAGAGCCACAAAGGGAGCATTTACTTTCTTTGGAGTCGTTCTTTAATAAGCTCTGATCCATTTTTGTTGTGGCAGGGTCATCAAGTGCAGTCGAAATTGCCGCTGTAGCTGCGCCATCCTTCTGGTCTGCACCGTCTTCAGTTTTCCCGCCACTTTCAGTGTATTTTGAAGATATTGATGCGCCAAGTAATCCGGTTTTCTCTTCAAGAGGGCGCAGTGCAAATTGCTTTACGGCTTCTTTGCTTAATCCGACATCGCGTGGTTGATACCGGAGTAGAAGGACACTGATAGCCACCAAAGTATATGACATCAGCGTACCAATGGACATCATCTGGACAAGCTGCTCCAAGTCGAATATAAGTGCCATTATTGCAGTCAGGACGCCGGCTGCAATCGTAGCTATCACCGGGATGTTGGTGTTTGGGTTGACACGAGCCAGGAAGCTGAAGAGAAGGCCGTCTTTAGCCATGGCATAGATGATACGAGGTAGGGGGAAGATGGATCCCATCATGGAGGACGTCAGACCTAAAAGGGAAAAATGAGAATGACGAATGTGTGTAAATACATTTCGTGATTACAAAACAAATCAAAGGTTGTCTTATCTATTCAAAAGGTTATTCATTTAGTACTTGATTATTATAATATTTATAATGTTGATGCCTGGATATTTCCAACCAGAACTGGCTTTGATCAAAATCAGGAATTTACAGTAAAGTTTGAAAGTTTGACTTAAATTCTAAAAAATTAAGTTCTTTTTACCTATCAATGAACCAATGGCGACAATATATTTTCCCACTGGCATTCCTTTTTGTTGGAAGACCTCGGCTAATGGAGCAAAGATTGCCAAGTTATCATAAGATACCTGCAAAAGAATTGTTGTCTAAAGTTAGAGAGTTACGGCTTTCGTGCTTCATTCATATTATTCATTTTGCAAGAACCTCTTTTTGCAGCTCCTATAAGGCTTTTCTGCTGCTGTTACTACGTCACTACGGCACGGCATTGGTAGACTCGTGCGCCATGCTTTACTGCGTACAAATGTGTGCACGCCACTGAATATAAGACATAAATTCCTGCGCTCGCCACTGAAAATAAAGCGTGAAAAAGGTATTATTACATTGATACTTATCAAGATACAAGAGTGTGAATATGAGATCTTATTTTTAATCAACCATACTTGCAATATATTATCGTACCGTAAAGATTCGCCTAATCGCTCATGGGCTCGTTTGAACTTTAGGCACAAATGAAAGTACCCTCCTGTAAAAATCCCACCAGCAAGTAAGGGCACATCTTTTATTAGGGAGCTCTCTATTTGAACGTGAAATTTACTCCAATGCAATGGAGCACATAGCGCCATCAGGCGAATATTTGCGGTATTTGGAATATCACAAGCTGACCTGTAGTATTAGCCATGGAAGAAGTTTGCAATCACACTACGTTGAATTTACACTGTTATGGTGCTTTGTTCAAGTAATCGATTTTACTCAAGACCTGTAAGTCATAATAATCTTACCATAAGAGTCATTATAGCGGAGACACCGATGTAAGCCAAAAGACATATGACGAGAGTCAATACGATAGCGATAGGAATAGATCGGCTGGGATTCTTGGCTTCCTCTCCTGACGTAGCGATGACATCAAATCCAACAAAAGCGTAGAAACACGTCGCCGCTCCAGCAAACACCTACAAGTACAAAGTGAGAAAAATATGGCCTATAGATTGATATATTTTCATAGCTTTTCATAGTATACTACAGAGAGCTTGATTTGTTAAAACCAAATGGAACATTTAAAACACAGTTTGCCGACAGCTAGTGGATCATGGTAGCAACGTATTTGTACCCGCTTTAAGAGTCAGTAGCAACTGTCAGCAAAAACAAAAACAAAGTATCCATGGGTCATTAAACCTTAACTAAACCCTTTAAGCAAGGGTTAGCAAATATTTTAAACTGCTTCGATTTGGTAGTTCATAGCATCTTCCGAATGGCACTGAGCTTTGGAAAAATTGCATTGATCAATTCATAGCGAGTGTGTAGAAGAATTCAAATATCACAGATATACTTTGTAGGTTCTGTGGTACGTACATAACTCATTAACAACAATAAATCAAGCAAGTTTAAAAAGTATATGATTTGTAGAATGAAATTTTGCAAAACATCAAAGTGTTACTTTTTCAATAATATATTGATTTAGATAATGAAAATCGGGTTTTGACTGCTTCGACCAACAATACCTAGTCTACCCCTGATATATTCAATTGATATTCTTAAATATGTTTTATTAAATCTGAATATATAAGGTGTTCAAATTGCAAATCAGTTTTGTAGTATTGTTTTATCTTTCCCGTAAGAAATCACTATCAGAGGTCTGAGCTTTCGTAACTCTTGGGTCTGTAGAGCGTGTATTAACTTCAGAGGAACTATAACAATTACATGTTTTGTCTGAATAATTGTATAAAGTCTCATCATCTTGTTTTTTTAGCATGTTATAATTGTTCAGATGAATGTATCTTGAAAGGTAAAGGCATGAGGCTGATTCAGATCTTATGTAAGGAGATATAATGTTTGCTATCTATTTATACATGACTGTATATAAGGTTATGGGCAATAAAGATGAAGCCTGCCCTCTGGCACTGATGAGTGTCAACATTACTTTTTGCAACAGCGCCATCCATTTGAAAATCTCCAAGTAGATAGAACAACAATATTCTTTAGAAGCTGCTCTTTCGCTCTATTTCATGGTACATACAATCAGACGCAGGTGGTGGCGGATGGGATATCATCGTTTTTAACACATAATCATGAAATCTTCACAAACAATTCTAAATTTGTTAGGTGGTGTCAAAGCAAAATTATCTTACTCTTAAACCGTTGGGTTACGACAATGTACCCCACTGTAAGTATGTTGTTTGTCAATATATAACTGCTACGCGTCTATTTTGAATGCGGCTGTCAGCCTTGGTGTTTTCGCCAGCCTCGAACGTCACGTGTTGCGTGTCCTATACCGCCTGATAAGGCGTTTGTCCCAGATGGACAAACAATTGGGACAAAAGAAATTCAAAATTGTGCCAAAGAAATTACACATTAATTGACGCAATACAAATGCGTCATTTCATGCAATTGTGTGGTTCTATGCGTATACAGAGGCATAAGCTGCAAACGTACGAGTGTACAAGCTCGTTTCCTAAAATAGATGACAGTGGTTGTTTTTTCATAAAGGTGGTTTAAAATACAATGTAACATGCTTCAACATCTATGCCATGTCAGCAAATAGAATACTAGAACAACAATTGAAGGTGTAATACTTCAGGCAATATTTGAGATTTAAATACAACCTACAGTGTGTTTGTTTGAACTACTTTGAGTAAAATTTACCAACCAGGCTCGACCTATATGCTTATGTTCTATGTCTTGACAGTTTCCGTAGTATTTTGTAACACCTACTAGCCATGTTATTTCTTTTGGGAATCCCGCGCAATTACACATTAGATTTGACAGGGAATTATATATAGCAAGAAATAAGAGTAAAACTGATGCAAAGAGACACGTTCCCAAGTACAATTTATTTGTGGTTAGATTTAGACGATACGATACCTATGTTACAGTTTCAACTTAAAGAAAAGTGTGAAAATAAAAGTCTGGCTGTGGCAAGACATACTTTTTGTGCGTTGATATTATTTTGAAAACATAATTATGTATAAGGCACCACATTCAATTTGGTCCTATAGAACTATCGGTGCCCGGTTAGGTATTTTATCAAGCATAATAATTAAGAATTATCATAGTGCTATTGTTTTTCATTTAAATATAAAACAAATGCACTGTTCAAATATTCAGGGTACGATAAAAAGTGCCATCGGTACCTCTTCGGGCACCGATAGCGCCATAGGACCAAACAATGTTGTGCCTGAATAGAGTAAGAGTAATAGCATCACCCAAGTAGAAGGATTATTATTTTTTGAGACTTTTGTGACTTTGCATTTTGGCGTTCTGAGCAACACCAATTCGGCATATGTATGTAACCGTAAGTCATAGGATGTAGAGCAAAATAAGGCTATGAGAATAGAATGAAATTGAAAAATGGATTTTGATTTTGATCGACATAACATCAGAGTCATTTCGCTTTATCGCATCACTTTAACAATTACATGCTGGGTCTGTAAGGCCCGTCATCTTGTTATTCTGGTCTCTCTGACGACACCAATCCCTCCCTCAATCAAAAAAATGAAAAGGGTGCAATTCTCAGGGTAAAAAATATTCCCAAGAAGTTCCAAATTACAAAGAAAAGTTAACAAAGGGACCAATTGTGAAACTAGTGTTCTAAATAAGTAAAATAACACCAAAATGTCAATTTTGAGTGAGTGGAATAAAGTCCACTTTGTGGATGTAAGCAAAAAGATCTTGGACAAAAGAGATGAAGCCTGCTCTCTGGCGCTGATGAGTGGCAATATTACTTTTTGCAACAGCGCCATGTTCATCCAGTAGAAAAAAATCCCATGTCGACGGATTCTTGACAGAATAATAATAATATTCTTCCGAAGCTGCCCTCGTCCTATTTCGTGGTGTAAGCCTATACAATTGATGTTTGTCCCAAGAGTACAGTTTACAAAAGGAATTAAAGAACATATATAATTATAACTTACTATATTGCCGAAATATAAATGACGCCATTTTGTGCAATTATGTGATTTCATGCCAAGCCTGCAAATTTGAAACGAATGTAAAAGCCGCATTCCTAAAATAGATGGTAGCGTTGTATTACGTAAAATGGTTTAAAATACAAGGCAACATGTTGCGACATCTATGCCATGAATGTTAGAACAACATACATTTGAAAGGCGATATTTAAGATTTTGAAAAAACCTACGTTTAGTATGTGTTTAAATGTTGAACCTTGTTTGAGGTTTCAGTGCTATGCCTTGACAATTTCCGTAGTATTTTGTAGCACATACTCGCCGTGTTATTTCTTTTGGGAATCCCGTGCATTTATCTACCATCGTTCTTAATAAGAGATTGACCTAGATTTCACGTTAGATTTGACAGGGAATTATATATAGCAAGAAATAGGAGTAAAACTGATGCACCGAGTTCTCGAGTCCCATCCATTTGCCGCTGAGACAATTAGTCTCAGATTTGCCGTTAGATTTTAATGATACAGGGTGTCTTGAAAAGAACTGACCGTCGGGATTTGTTTTGGTCACAGTAGTCCGAAAATTCATTAGTCCAAAAACCCCAATCAGTTCGAAATTGACCCTAATCCCTACTCTTACGCTGACCATAACCTTCACCCTAAGCCTAATCTATAAAGCACTAATCCTTGTACGATATATTCAAAATAGGCTAACATGACTACCCTCATTGTTTGCATATTCATTATAATACTGCAGTACGTATCAATCAAAATAAAAAGAAAAGTTTGAAAAATGCCACTGGATTTATAAGTATGAGGTATTTGATCAAAATGCTACAGTTGATAGCTGAATCAACATCTTGTCCTCCCACAACAATAACATCATTGACGTGTGATCATCAAAATAAATACAGTTGCCCGAATATGACCATTTAATGATGCAACTTGCTTGGTGGGCACAAGATGGTGCTTCTCGCCCCTCCACACAGAAGGAACGCTTTGCAGATTTGTTTGGCAATCGTGTGATTTCCCTATCCTAATCTTACACCACTGGATTTCTTCTTGTGGGGCTATCTAAAAGTCCTCCTGCAGACCTTCATGAACTCCAGAGACACATAATGGCACAAGTTGACATCCTCAGGTACTCCAGCAGGACAGACCTCTCATTACACGTAGTGTGCCCGCTGATTGTCACGTTCAGGATAGCTAATATATGCATACATTATAATGGTGGCCATGTGAAAGACTAAGACTGCCAATTACGGTCAATTAAGCTGTGAAACATGTGATTTTCATGTTGCTTTGATTTTAATTGACTTTGCGCAACTGCATTTTTACTCGGATCAGTAAAATAGCCACAGCGTCCTTACTAATGGTCACACGCCATTGATTTAGGTATCAACTAGAGCATTTTTGACCAAATACTTATTAACCTAGTGCCATTTTTCAAACTGTTTACTTTATTTTGATACCCACTGTATTACTTCAGGTATCAAAGCAATAGACAAAGTCAGGTGCTGTTATTAATATGAGCAATGCAACGTAATAAAAATTATACAATCATGTTAGTAAATAACAAAGCAATTTTTTGTAAAATAACCAAAAAGGTTTAAATGTTAAAAATAAGACATTTCTATCGTTATATTTTACAATAACACATTAATTGGTGTCCGTATTGAATACAACCGAAAAGAGTTCCACAAATAATTCACAAACCATAAAATCCGTTAAAACAACTTCTCAAACTGCAGCTATTGCTGAGCGTATACATTTTTACTTAGACAAGTTTTTACACTTCATAATTATATTCATAAAATGTAGAATAACTGGAATTATATTTCAATTATATTTTCCACTTTTCACTCGAGTTAAATGGAACATTTCTAATGGAGCGTAAAGATTAATGGAAAATACGTTCAAGAGAATACATTTTGTTGACTAGTAGCTATAGACGATTTTGAACGACAAATCCCCCCCCCCCCCATAACATCTGTAACTTTGGATATGCTGAATCATAAGGTGAACTAGTGTGTCATTTAAAAATTTAGTGCTAGAATTACATCATACAATGGGATGTTATTTATTTTCTCATCTAAAGTACATCATCTCGCGTTATAAACTTTGTTTATTCTGTAAATATTGGGGCGGATATTCATATAAAACATGGGGTGCTGTATTTTCTTCAATTATTATTTAATATTATTCTGAAAATATTATATTCATCCTTTTCAATCTATAAATTCGACTCCGGGTTATGTTGGCAGAAGGTGACAGAATGGTACAGTAAGCAACGTATTTCGGCTATAAATGTTATGGAACAAATATTATTGAATGTACTATATTACTTCTCCCAACGGGTTGAACGATGTCAAGTGCTAAATTGTACTTTTCGCAGATATTCGAGATAGCCATTAGCGATATGGTTCAACCTGATTGCACTTTCCAGCACTACTGAGAGTTTTGGAGAGGCATTTCCATTTACTTTACGCTTAAAAAGCAAATGCATATGGGCAACAACATTTGATTCCCGTTAGCAAATGTGAGTCGGGAAACAGTATGAACATGATGAACATACTTTGAGGCATTGAATTGTTATACTTTTAAAGTGAGGTAAGTGAAAAAGTTTTTAAAAAACAACAAATTCTTACGCTCTAGTCTGTAGGATCATGTTTTTTTAATTGTTTCTGAAGCTTTACAAGTATGCATTTTGAAGCTTTCAGTATGCACATAGAAATCATTATTACAAGTTATCTTCTCTTTCGTTCTTTCTTTTTTTCTTTTTTTCTTTCTTTCTTTCCAACTTATTTAGAGATGTTTTCACTGACAGTATGGGGAAATTACTTTTCTTAAAGAAAGAATAAATCCCGTTTTCTTTCATCTAGCGTTTTATGACTTTGAATGGGGTATTGAGACTCTCTGAATTCAATTGGAGCATTTATAGAATATTCAACGTAGACGTCAAGAAAATATGTTTCGTTGAATACTGTTGACTCATTTACAGTTGCGTGCTCATGAATTATGAAATAAACAGGTTGACTATAGTCTATGGTTGAATTAAGACCTTAACATTTCCTCTTGAAAGCAAAATAAGACTTATAGTCTTTCAGGAAATAAATTATCTTCCCGTATTGTATCCAATAAGGGTGACAATAGGGAAGTATAAATGTTAGATGTCGCCGATCACATTAGTCTGGGGTAAACTGACATGAGCTTATCCGATTCCAGTTCACTTTGACCTGGAGTTCTTCTTGTGATTTAATCACGTCTTTCACATAAAGACGTTTTCCTAGACTGATTAACTAAACGAGCATATTAATACAATTTTATGGCTGGTAGTCTCATGTTGTCTTGCCTCTATGGGTAATATGTGATGCGATCAAGCAAAATCAGTCGGAACTCGGAAATATTAAATTTTCAGTTTCTTATAAGATAATAAAAAGCATTTCCAACGCTGCATTTTGCAGAAAACCCCATTGAAAATGAGCAGCCAGTTCCAAAGATATGAGCTATTAAAGAGTTTCCAAAACAATAGGAAAAAAAAGTAAATGTTACCTTTGTTTGGCTATATCTCAAAATCAATATGTCCGAGTTCCGACTGATTTTGCTTGATCGCATCACATATCAGTTATTATGGTCATTATTTATTCCGTTATTTTACATTGAGATGGCGATACCCGGTGGCGATACTGGTTGAACTGATCTGCAATATGCTACCATCTAATTATACAGTTGTATATCCTTACTGACGAGGTCTTCTTGAAGAACAGAAAGTGGGGAAGGATGAACTTAATGCATGACCGTGGAAACACAACATATGGGCCTCTTCAACTTTACTTTTTCCGAGTGCTCGTCGTGCCACATATTATATTTTCCAACCCCCAGATGCTCCACAAAGACAGAATCCATTATCACTAATCCAACTCTTACTTGAATAACACACACTTTTGGAAGGTTACTTTAAACATATTGAATGAACTTCTTTAAGCTGCTGGTCTTGGTGAGTGTAAACATACGTTTAATATTTAGAGACGCCAATAGTTTTAGACAATTCATAAATATTTAAAACCTTTCAATGCGGAAGTAACACGGAATATATTTGAAATATATTTCCATTTTCCACTCGAGTTAAATGGAACTTTTCTAATGGAGCATAAAAGAGGATGATGAAAATCAGTTTCTAGAACGACAAATGTGCACAATAAATGCCTCGGTAAACACTGGAGAAACATGTGGCATGTGATGTTGTTTACTCTGTGTTTCAATCTGTGCCCATGAAAATATATACTTTTTTAGATCATTATTATTATTTTCTGAAAAAACTTATCTTCTTCAATCAAGAAGTTCAACACCAGGCTGGTTATATTTGCAGCAGGTGATAAAATAGTACATTAAGCAACGCGCGTTCTCGCTAATGTTGTAACAAATTGAACTTAACATGAATTATCTGAGCGAGTCGAATGTTGTAGTCATACTAAATGTAAATCGTGTACTTTCCGCAGATATTCAAGACGGCCATTAGCGATGTATGGTTCAACCTGATTGCACTTCTTATCGTTTTTAACAGTTTTTGGAGAGCCATTTCAATTTACTTAAACTTAAAAAGCAAATGCAGTTGGGCGACAACATTTGATCCCCGTAAGCAAATGTAAGTCCGGAAACAGTATAAAGTGAACGATTAGAACATACAGACTTCACATTTAATGTGAAATTTGTTACCTATGTAAAGGTTTTAAGTGCAGGCAAGTATAAAATAGATACAAATTACAACTAGAAATACATAAATTTTTACATCAAATTCATCGACACAAGCTATCTTCTATTCAATCATATAGGCCAAACAAAATCGAACAAAACTGAAAACATCTTTCCTTCTTTCTTCTTTTCTAATCCGTCATCTCCTATCACCCAGAGATTTGTGCAATATCTTTACATTTTACCTAGTAACATTTTGTCTTTTGCAAGGTAACTAATTTAGATCTTTATTTCATTGACAGTATGCGAAAGTTGCTTTTCTCAAAGAATGCATAAATCCCATTTTCCTTTACCCAGTCATTTATGACTTTGCATAAGGTTTTGAAAGCCACTGAAGTCAATTGGAGCATACTTAATATGCAACGTAGACTTAATGAACGCATGTTTCGTTGTATACGGTTGACATATTTAGAGTTGCGAGCTCAAGAAATAAACAGGTTGACTATAGTATATGGTTGAACCGATAGCGTGATTTAAGACCTTGACATTTCCTCGCGAGAGCAAAATAAGATTTATGGTCTTCCACTAAATAAATCATCTTCCCGTATTGAATCTAATCATAGTGACGATATTAAGGGAGGTATAATTGTTAGATGTCACCGAGCACGTCACACTAACCTGGAACTGCCTTAAGCTTATCCGAGTACATTTTACTTTAACCTGGGTTTTTCTTATGATTTAATCGAGATAAAGTTAAACCAAATTGGTTTATGATTGAGGACCTCATTGAAGACAATTCTATTCATTTTGCATTGATTTTTACTCTAAATATATCCTAGACAAAATTATAAGAAATATGGTCATAGTGGGATTGATTAAAATGTGATTAGATGTTCAAGGTCAATATCAAAACCACTGACTAAAATCTAATAATTATGGTGGTCCTCATGCTACAATAGTACTTGACCTATATTAAAATAGATTGGGCTTTTGTACATTGATGAAATTATCCCGATAAATTCTTAATTAATTCCGAAATTAGACCAGTGTTATGTTGTCCAATACGTGTTTACAGCGAGTATATAGAGAAGTCTAACAAATGATTGTGTTTCACCAAATGCTACTGCATGTAAAGGAAGAAAGAGGAAATACTACAGGAAGGCACGCAATGAGTTATCGTCATGTCGCGTATTTTCTTACCCCAGATGCTCCATAAGGAAAGAATCCATCACCACCTGTCCAGTTCTCACCATCAACGTAGAAGGCTCCAGCAACAATGATGAAGCCAATGACGACAAGATTGAGTATAGTAAAGAACAACATGGCAAATGATGACATCCGCACACCAATAGCAATGATGATTGTTACCTGAAAGAGAAAGCAAAGTGTGCAAAAAGTACAGAAAATTTTCTTACAACATAAAGCGTCATTAATTGTTCAAGGACATTAAGGATAATATAATTTAAAGCCTATAAATGTTTGTTTCATTTTGTTCCTATGTCAACCTCAAAAGGTGTTCAGGACGTCTGAGCTTGTACTATTATTGCTCCTCATTTCAATGTGTGATTGGAGAACAAATTTTAAAACACAGGTATGATCGTCACACACGTCACACAATGGTTGGCTACTTTACACATTTTTTATTGCGGTGCACTTTTGTGCGTGTCATTTGAGTGACGATAAATAGTTTCGATAGTGTCGATAAATTCTAAAAGTCGACAGAACGTACTTGTCAGGATTAAAAGCGGTTAAAGAGCCCATCCAAACAGTTTGAAATATATCCATGTCAATTCTGTTCTGTCTGTCATCAAAGGTATACCCTATATTAGTGCATGTCTTTTAAGCTTGCAATTTGTTTAAGGGACAATCAGTGCTGAAATCAAGACCCCACAAAATAATTATATTTCAATTTTTGGCATTTTTATAACTTGTGTATATGATCCTATAAACCGAGGTGCAAATGGAAACATTAAAAGCATTAATTAATTGAGACAAATTCTGGCAGCTGGTGCAAGTAAAGGTGTTGAATTCGGAAACCGTGGTTATCATGGACGCGAGCAGTCATCGCTGGAGATTGCCATCAGAATACAGCTGGAGTTATTTGAGATGTGTTGTGAAGTAACACTTCGCTATTATCATAAATTCAGACCGATATTGATATAAAATTGGACGGATTGAGTGTGATACCTGAATTTATCGGTCGAGCTAGAGTTTTCAAATATCATGCGAGACGAAATCGAGCGTGATATTTGAAAACTCTAGCGAGACTGATAAATTCAGGTATCATGCGAAATTATCCGTCCAATTTTATCATTATTATGTCTTCAGAATCTTTTTTTGATTTTTGGTCAAAAATGCGATTATTGGTCAAAAATGATTTTTGACGTGATTTTTGGTTAAAAATGTGTTTTTCGGTCAAAAATGTATTTTTTGGTCAAAATGTGATTTTTGGTCAAAAATGTGATTTTTGGTCAAAAATGTGATTTTTGGTCAAAAATGTGATTTTTGGTCAAAAAAGTGATTTTTGGTCAAAAATGTGTTTTTTTGGTCAAAAATGTGATTTTTGGTCGTGGCTTGTCACATAAACAACAACAAAATCACATCAACAGAGACTTTTACATATAAAGTATATGAACTATGCACTCTATGAAGAGGCTACAGATATGAAAAAACCCTGTAGCTCCAAGTGACCGATACACAAATTTATCAGACAGCCAGGTTATGTACAAAGTATAGGAGCCAAGATTCTGAAGACATAATAATGAAAAATATTGTCAACGGACAGGTTCTGATTGTGTTTACGGGAACTATACAAACATATTTACCACAATGAGAAGAGAGAATGCGAGAAAGTCTGGGTAGTCTCCAAACCATGATGATTTGAAGGTTCCCACATTGTCGATGATATGATTACTGATAGTAAAATTCAGCATCGAATCCAAGTACTGTGACCACGCCTTCCCGACACTAGCCCCAGCAATGATGTTATCCATGATCATACTCCAACCGATCACAAATGCAATGAATTCTCCTACGGTGACATAAGAGTATATGTAGGCGGAGCCTGTCTTCGGCACTCTGGCCCCAAACTCGGCGTAGCATATTCCTGTAAGAAAAAAGAAAGACCAACTTTGAACATTATTGTTATAACGTATACATTTCTACAGTTCTATCAACCTCGTATGAATACAAACATAAAAACGACAGTTCATAAGATTCAATATATTTTTCATATCGCTATGGTGGCACTTGCTTTTCACTTTTATTTTCAAGTTATTTTAAATAGAGGCCAAACTCTGCATAACGTAGCGTATCCTAGTTTATAAATGTTAAAATAACACTACATATACTAGTACTTTGAGTACAAGCCTCATAAACAGCTTTTCTTAAACAACTCCTGGTTATACAAGTGTTTACGGAAAAAAGAGGTCAAAGGTATTTTGAATATTCACTCTGTATTTTCACTATTGTTTGTAGTATGGTATATAGCAAGGCAAAAAGCATACATTTTCCATTCTGTGCATTTGGGATCCAAAATATAGGTATTACACAATAATGTAATAAAATAACTATACCGTATTATGAAATCTTACATGAGCATAATATTAATATGAGGCATTCGATCGGCAGAAAGTTTTTGGTAACCTACTGGGGATTTGTTTCATTCTAATGGCAAACAATAAAAAGAATACTTTTTCATATAATACTTAATAAAAAAAAGGAAAGAAATGAGAAATACATTATGAAACGCAGGCTTAAAAAGTTAGATTCTTAAAGAAATTTGAGAAGTCACAGTTAATTTATACTGTAGTTGCTAGCGACAAGCAAATGGACTAATGCACTTCAATCATTTATTGCCGTGGAAAGAACGGCCCTCTTCATTGGTCAATAAAACAACTGGTCGCCATTTGCGATTGCAGTATAAACACAATAACAGATACTTAATATACCTCAAAAAGAGGTCGAGAGGTATTTTCCTACCACCTGGGAATTATAGAATTCTATGAAAGTACATTAAAGCGGCGGCTTACTAGAACCTACTTCCTGCATTTACTTAAGGCTTGATCAGGTGCGCAGTAGTGAAATTTGATCTGCCTGACTTGAACAAAACATTAAAACATCTCCACAAGCTTGCACACTAATGGGACGCAAGTGAGTGACTGAGTGGTGAGTTCTTAGCAACATAGATCGCCTTTCTCGTGTCACTCGTGTGACATTTTGGCTCGCTGTGCTCTTAAAAGAATGACTTTCTGACTTTTATACAAGAGAGTATCAAGGCAAATCAATGTGTGATAACAGAATACATATGGAATTGAACGTTAGACAAATATACAATATCGATGGGTGACAGATGATAGCAATGGTTTGTTATTCTTGTAAAAATAATTCTCGGTAGTTTTGCTTGATTGTGCAATTTAGGAAACTTAACATATGGCCATCATACTGGTGTAGAATACCTTCATCAACTATTTATTGCTGATGGCACACTAAGGCCCCATGTTACATAGGAATTAACGAGAAATTGCCCAAAATCGACAATTCCTGGGAATTACCGTAAATTGCCGAAAATTTATGCTAAATTGTGAACGATCACAATTGCTCGTGTTATATTTTGATAAATCACAGCAAATTGAGGTAAATCAATTTTGATCAATCGGCTAAAATCGCAGAAAATCACACAAAAAATCTGCTAAGAAAGCTTAAAATTTACAAAATGGCGATAAATGAGCAGTTTTTTTTGCACAAATAATGTGCGATTTACCGCGTTTTACCATGTGACATAGGGCCTGCACTACACCAAATGCGCTTCATCTATAGCTGATAACGCACTGCTTCATCAGCTATCTAATGCTGATTGCTCATTCCTCTATCTTATATATACTACGGATCATACTGATATTTAATGACTTCTGCAACTCTGTACTGCTGTTCTTGTCATGGGCACATGAAAAGTTCGTATTTTTATCACAACAGAATACGACAGGTTCCTGTTGTTCATTGTCAAGTAAAAACAGGGAATGGGTTCAAAGCACAAACACTGGCCGACTGGTATGACAGAAGCGGCTATTTGGGTCTGGTTTAAAGAGGAATCTGTTTTTTCCTAGCAGTTACTATAACGCTCTAAGCCTCTGGCGAAAAAAATCGAAGTGCTACTTGCAAACCAAACTATATTATATTAGTCTTACATACATGACCCAAAATATTAACAATATTGTTATCTTTTAAAATTCATTTAATTTAATTAATCGACAAATTGAATATACGCTTGAAACGCTTTCTGAAGTTGAAAGAGTTATCGGGTTAGCTAACCCAAATATTATATAATGTTAAATTCACGTGGTTTAATTAACTGATACTAATATGCTTATTTTGCCTTTCTAAAGTTTAAGATGGTAATCATGTTAGATAGTCACAATTGCGGCATATCTGCAACCTGTTTTGTTTTTAGAATTATGAATTTTTAATACGACCCTGTTTTTGTTCAGCACTTCAGATTCCAACATGTTACTACTAGTCTACTGCCATCTTCATTGCTATATTAGCTCATTTCATACTGAGCTGACATTAATATTCACAGCCACGATTGTTGTTACAGGATGGACTTTTAAGTCCCCCAAAGGTATGTTATCTTAAATGCTGTGTTTTTCCTTTATCTTTTCTTAAAGGCTGTGTTTTTGCTTTATGAAATCTTAGCTACCATCGGTAATATACTCGAGGTATTGTTGGTCGAAGCAGCCAAAAAACGATTTTCATTATCTGAATCAATATATTATTGAAAAATAACACTTTGGTGTTTTGCAAAAGTTCATTCTACAAATCATACACTTTGAAAACTTGCTTAATTTATTGTTGTTAATGAGTTATGTACGTTTTACAAAAGTGTTGTTGTTTCAGCCCTCTTTACAACATAACTCAAGAACCACAAGACCTACAAAAGTATATCTATGATATTTGAATTCTTCTACACGCTTGCTATGAATTGAGCAGTGCAATTTTGGCTAAAGCCCACTACCATTCGCAAGATGCTGTGAACTACATTTAAACCATTTTTACTTAACTGAAAACCTTTATATTATGTAGTCGACAAGTAGAAGACAATCACTTGCTATTAAACCACTTAGATAGTAGAGTAAGTTTGCAATCACAAAAAAAAATACTTATTAAATTCATAACTATATAGTAAACACATTTGTCTGTATATAGATCGGAGCAAAACAACAGAGCGCAAATAATTTTGTTTAGGTGACATGCCACTTGCAGCAACAGGCCCAAAGTTTATCTTACGTACGCCTGGAAGATTCTCGTTAGTTAACACATAGACTAGGTTAACATTAGTATTCGAAACCATGATTGTTGACAACCATTGACAAAGCGTGCCTATCAGTCACTTGAATCCCTCTTGGATTACTCGCCAGAGCCATGATCTATCATCTAAGGCTCAAGTATGCCAAACCTGTAAACCACATTTGATCAAACCTAGGAAATGTGAAACCTATTGATGTTACCATTTAAATACAACCAGTCTAATACAAAGCCAGGAGTCATGTTTAAATTGCTTGGATTTATCAAACGTGAAGGATCAAGGATTGTCTACAAGGCTTTTTTTAGTTGACGAAAGGTCAAAAGTTACAGGATGGACTTTTAAGTCCCCCAAATGTATGTTATCTTAAAGGCTGTGTTTTTCCTTTATGCAATCTTTGCTACCATCGGTAATATACTCTTACGTACCTTTAAACCATTTTTAATTAACTTAAAAACCTTTATGTATGTAGTCGACAAGTAGAAGACATCAACTTACTATTAAATCACTTAGATAGTAGAGTAAGTGTGCAATCACAAGAAAATTTACTTATTAAATTCAGAACTAGTAAACACATTTGTTTGTAGATCGGAGCAAAACAACAGAGCGCAAATAATCTTGTTTAGTTAACAATTACATGCATCAACAGGTCCAACGTTTATCTTACGCATTCCATTGAAAAATTCTAGTTAGTTACCATTAGTATTCCAAACCATGATTGTTGACAACCATTGACAAAGCGTGCCTACCAGTCACTTGAATCCCTCTTGGATTACTCGCCATAGCCATGATCTATCATCTAAGGCTCAAGTATGCCAAACCTGTAAACCACATTTGATCAAACCTAGGAAATGTGAAACCTATTGATGTTACCATTTAAATAATTTTAGTTGACAAAAGGTCAAAAGTTACAACGACTACATATAATACCAAAAGAAACATCTCCACTAAGCAAAAGTCAGGAGAATACCAACAATTGCGAATCTCTTCTTTTGTACAGTATCATGCTTTATCTTGCTCGCATAGGATATACACTTAATATACTAAGATATACACTTAAGTTAATATGCTTAAGGGGTTTGTCCGTCAGCTTAAAACTCTCACCAGCTAAACGATATAAAACACCATTATGACGATATGGGAGTAATATTTTAACTTACGAGCCCTCATTTCAGAAAAGGTATTTACAAATAACTATAAATGAGACAGTTTGTAATTCGCATTTAATAAAATCTCACTTGCCGTGTCACACAACGCGGGGGAGCTATTATAGGAACGTCTTTAAAACATCATAGTGCTACTTATGAAAACAAACTTATGGTGCCAAATCTATCATTTCCATTTTTCAATGTTTGCTTATTTTGATTAAATTATATCTGGTTATAAATATCTGATGCCTTTAAGTCTAGCTACTAAATATTACATTTTAAAACTGGCAGAATCGGCCGACGAAATATCGGCGCGACAGTAAATACTCATTTTGGCTGTCGTCTGTATTCGCAGCGTTTTGAAAGCACTTTTGGGCAGATATGTCAGCTACTGCTAGTGTTTTTAATAATTACGAATATAATTGAAATTCCACAGTTTATAGAATACAAATTCCGTAAAACGTTATAGAATAAAGATATTAATGAAGGCATATATCAATTCTCGTATCACCAACAGTTACCATGTTTAGAATTTCTATTGATACTTGGAACAATTTGCTGTACTCTAAGATATATTTAACATTGTTTTTTACAATGATTATTATTTCCTATCGCTCCTTCTGCTTGGAGTACCACCTGCATCGCCCATATTCAAGTAGATGTTAAAAATACCACTACAGATATCAGATATACCCCGAGATATACGTATACATGCATCATAAAGAAATACTTTAACACAACAACTTAACAAAAAAAAGTATAAGTGTGTTTATATGAAAAGAGGTCAAACGTTTTTGAATATCAACTGCGTATATTTAAATCACTATTTGTAAGCAGGGTTTATATAAAAAGGCGACTGACATACATTTTCCTTTCTGTGGTAATCCGGATCCAAACTAGTTTAACACCAATAAGAATGTAATGTAATAACTATATGTATACATGTTTGTGTGAAATCTGACTTCAATAGATGTTATTATGAATAATTTGATCATACGAATTTCAAGAAGTATTATTTTGATGGAGTATTTAGTAGCTAAACCAGTGGTTCCAAAGGCGTGTGGATGCAAGCCGCAGGCTAACACAGCTCATAATAAAGACGTGAGACATAAGTTAAAACTTTCGAATACTATGTATAATGTTGGTAACCTATTCTCATGGCATACTATAAAAAGAGCCACTATAAAAAGAAATGCATGCTTAGCAGAGCAGGATTATGTCCAATGAGCTCCATCGTTAATTGTTGCAGTAGAAAGAACGATCAACATCATTGGTCAAAACCAATTGCCCATCTCTAGCGATTTCAGTATAAATGCAGCTTAAAAAATACTTTCTATACCTCAAAAGCGACCATGGGATATTTTCCTACCACCTGGGAATTGTTAGAGAATTCTATGAAAGTACATTATGGCGGCAGCTTACTAGGTCCTACATTCCCCATTGTATTAAGGCCTGATCAGGTGCTCCATAGTGAAGTTTGATCTGCCTGACTTTCATCGTCATGAACAAAACGTTAAAACATCTCCACATGCTTGCACACTAATGGGACAAAAGTGAGTGACTGAGTGGCGGCTTCTCAATAACATAGATGGCTTTTCTCTTAAGGAAAACTAGTGTGACATTTTGGATCGTTAAGCTCATAGAAACTGACTTTTAATGACTTTCTTGATTATAAGAGGTGTTCAGGGCAAATCAATGTGTGATAAAAATATTGCAAAAAAAGTTGCATGTGGATAAATATTCAATATTGATAGGCGATATTCAACAATTGTCTAAGTCGTGTAAATCAGTGGTTAAAGTTACATAACATTGAGCAACAAATTTACCTAAACTTTACCCAATAAATAATTGGTCGACCAATATTTGCCTAACTAAATTGGTAGTGTATCTGCTCCAATATTCAAATAGGAGCCCTAAGATGATACATACTGATAAGTACATTATAATTTTTCCCTTTTTCTCCTCAATATTTAGTAGCTACAATCCTATACTTTTATTTACAATATATATATCAATCCTTTTATTTGATTCCATTCTTTTGCTATTTACAATGTATTGTATAAGTTAGATCCGTGAGGTATTGCCATCACAAAAATGCAGAGGTTAACAACTTCCAACAAGCAAACACATTCGTTAACAGAACGCGGGCAAAACAACATAGCAAACATTAAATCTTGTTTGGTTTCCAACGTGCAACAACTAGTCTAATGTTATCGCACGCCTCCGATCGGAAGATTCCATAATAGTAAGTTGACATTAGTATTCGAAGCCATGATTGTTGACAACCATTGACAATGATTGCCTATAGGACACTTGATTCCCTCTTGGTTTAGTTGTCGCAGCCATGATCTCTCATCTGAGGCTCAAAATGCCAGAACTAAAATCACAATATGTATCAAAGCTGTAAGAAATGTGAAACCTATTGATGGTACTCATTTAAATACAGCCTCCTATAGAGAGCCGGTAGTCAATATCGTATTTGAATTGGTAGGATTTATCAAACGTGAAGGATCAAGGATTGTCTGAGGGGCTCGCTCTTTATTTTGATTGACAAAGGTCAAAGGCTATAAAATTCATCGACAGCATAAAAAATGCCGAAGAAACATCTTGAGTAAGGAAGCTCGGTAAGCGGAATGTCAATAAACTGAGAATCTCTTGGTTGGCAAATCACATTTCTTTTTGCGCTCGTAGTGTATTCACTTAAGGGTTTGCAGTTGGTTTGGTCTATCAACTTAAGGCAAAGAGCTCAATAAACTCTCCGAAGGTAGTGACGTAAAACGGTCTAAAGAACGATTGTGATGATATGAGAATAACATTTTTAGTTATTTCATGTTGTTAAAAGGAATTACAAATAGGAAATTTTGGAATTTATATTCAATAAGGCCCTCTTGCATAAAATCGCATAATATGGAAAGATGTCTTTGAAACAAAACCAACTTTATCATGCAAAATATATTTTATTGCACAATTCCAATATTTGATTAGTTTGATTAAATTTTATCTGGGCATGTATTTGTAATGCCCTTGGGTCTAGCTAATGGTCTTCCGATTCAAAACTGTTGGCGAACAAAACATCGGCGCGACGGTCTATCCGCTTGTGTGGCTGCCAGCTGAATAGTTAAAGGGTTCCATCGCGCGCCACGAGTCTCGATTATATTTTGCCATTTTTACGGAAACAAGGTGGATACGCATGTCATTGCTAATGTTTGGATATGTTCACGATATCACTGAAAAAATACACTCAGGTTATTCACACGTCTTAGAAGATAAAACAAAGATCAAATATCTATTACATATATCGCGACCTTAATGTTTGTTTGTTTTTATTGTTGTTTTTTCATTTTTTCATTTTTCTTGATTGTGGGGACAATTCCTGTAGAAGTTTAGTTTTATCTGTTCTACTGGATTTCGTCTATTCACCTATAGAGGTTGTGCGTGAAATTATTAATTGGCTCCAAACAAAGGATTTGAACCGGTGTCCTTCATCGTAATCATGGCGCAGTGCAGTCCATTCAATCAAATGTTGTCAACCTATCAAGTTGACCGTAGTGCATTTGTTATGTGTGTGAGACGAACTGTCGCGGTAGATTGTAATCATGCTTTTGTTGAATGCTTTTGAGTAGTCCGCCATATTTACGGTATGATACGTCATTTATGCAAAACCATGTCGGAGCATGTAGTTGATAATCCTAAACGTTAATCTGCTTGTTTGACTGGTTTGACTGGATGTACGAGTTTAGTGTTCGTATTGTCTATTTCTAATTTCTTATTGGGAAGGATAAGAGCAAACAATCTAACAAACAAACACTTACAAAAATGCAAAATTACACATGGCATGAATATAGTGGTACAATTCATAGTCATGATACAAGGCGTGTGAATAATTTCTATCCGCCTCGTGTTCGCTCTAATCTTGCTGCTAACTCAATTAAAGTGCATGGAATTAACCTCTGGAACACTATTCCCGTTTCCATCCCAAATGCCACATCCACAAGCTCCTTTAAACATCATTTTAAGAGCTATTTACTTTCTAAACCGGTTTACCAGTAATTTTCGTTGATTTCTGTTCACATCTTATTTAATTGTAATTTCTTGTGTTTTCAGGTTTGCATTTGTATTATTTCTGTTCAACCACAGACTCTTGAATGTTTTAATTTTTTCAGTTTGCTCTGCGCGTGTTGCCCCACACCTTTTTTTAGGTTTTCTTTGATGCCACTTTTATCCTGTCTCTTGCTTATCACTAGGTTGTTTGTTCTACCGTGATCGCATTTGACTGTTCAGCAGTGGGCTTGTTATTGGATACACTACTTGCTTAATTCAATTTGTATGTAATTGTTTCACTAATTCTGGCATTTGCCATTTTATCGTGTATAATTGAAGTTGAAAAAAAATTGAAAAAATAGGAAAAAAAATCAATCATCCTTAATGACACTCAAATACTGATGGCACGTGCTCAGAATTTATTAGGAAAATATCTTTATGGAATTTAAAATCAGACCTTCGTGTATGGAGGATTTATAACTAATGAAAAAAAATACATCAGAAAAGTATGCCATAAAATGGTTTGTATCAAGTAATATTGATGATTGAATCTTTTATAGGACGACGTAATATTTTAGAGTGTGACATCCGTGCCCTTTTGCTCTGACAAACGTGACTGTAAGTGGATTCTCTCGATACTCCAGTACCATAATATCTAAACATGTATCAAGTGCACGTTCTATATTTAGGAAGCATGCGTTGGGTTTGATAAACTGTAGGTTTGATATGAATAGTGCTAAATCGATGAATGTCTCTTTAGTTAGAGAATAAAGATAGGATTTTTGTCTTTTGCCTATCAATATCGTGTCATAATGGATGGGCTGGCCAATATTTGAGTAGTGGATGCCGGCGCAGCCGGTATCCACTACGATAAAATATTGGCCAGCCCATCCATTATGACACGATATTGATAGGCAAAAGACAAAATCTATCTTTTATTCTCATTCTTATTCAGTTTTAATGTAAAACTGCCTTTTTCAGAAAAAATAAAGTTACTTTTGTGAGGACATCCCCGTTGTTTTAAATGAACGAAACCATCACGAACATCTAAGCCGCCGAATCGCGTTCTTAGTTCTCGCACGTGTATTACGCGAACGCATTATCGCGCGATCATTGAGGAGCAACAAGCGTGCCGCCGTTGCGTGGCGGGCGCGCGCCCTGACTAATATCACTATCAACTATTGTGAGATATTATACACCAGAAAACCAATCAAACTTCAGTTTGACGGATTAAACAGTCAACTACGGTATATTGACCATATTCTAAATTTACCATTAGGAGAACGGAAACCTGATGCGATGTCACAACTTAAGATGAGACACCGATAAGTACAGATATCGGGGACATAATTATAGAAGATCAAATAAATTGACAATGAAGTTGTATATAGATATCTGCTATAATATTGTTAAGTATATTAATGGCTCCCTATATTTCATTTCGCCAGGCCAAAGCCCTGTTGCTATCTCACAATAATGACGTCCCTATTTCATGGAATCGCCCGAAGCAGGCCCATGGGAGAACTTTAAGCACTATAATAAATGTCGACAATCTCCTACTGCAAAACCTCTGGGAGTTTTCGAGACAATGCCTGTATTAATATAAACCACAGCTTGAGATGGGGTGCGCGAACAACAGGTATATATGTTTTTGTTCAAAAATAAGACATGCTGACATATTACAATTTCATGACTATAATTATTTGAAACCACTAAGCAATTTTAGTTCAAAATAATATGTAATTGTCAGCACAGAGAAGTGAACCCTATAGCGCAATCCAAGCACGTTTAAACTCCTACTTTCACTAGGATCCACAACATGCTCAACTAACAGGGCGCAGTTCTTTAACCCCAATACAGTTGCACATTCATTGAACGACCTTTGAAGATTTGGGTACAAAAACTCATACTCTGCAACCTGGGGTCACATTTTGCACTATGATAATGTAATTGAGGTTATTAGACTATGTCATTGGGATGAGGCTCTTCTGGCCATAGTGTTTGTAGCAGATTGAGTCAATATGCCAAGGGATAAACTGGATTACAAAATAGCATGACTTGAACGACTAATAACTTTAATGGCGTGAAACTAAATCTAGAAAGGTGTCAGAAAATTGAGAGTAGAATTAACAGTTATTTATTCATCAAACAGAAAATGGAACCATAGTTCCACTAGAAATACTATCGAGTATACCTGCGTTATTAACTCTGAAACGAAGCAAATGTTCAAGGAAGTATTCCATAGAATAATAACTTCTATTTGCAATTTAAACACTTTTCTTCTAAAGTAAACGATTGCTTCATCAAATGTGGAGATTGGTCGACAAGCAACTCCGAACAGAGAATCCGTTATAATATGTAAACTAAACATGTGATGTTGGTTATTATGTCACCCAACAAACATTTTGCATTTGAATATCCTCATAAGACCAGAATTATTATTTGGATGATTAATTGGATGAACTGTTTATTGCTTCCAGATGGGAATCTCCAGTTTTAAGTCGCCAAATGTAAGTTCGGTTTTTGAAACGTCTTTGATTGTATTGAATTTGCCTTAGCTCTATTTCCTATGTTCATTTGAAGGGATAGGACACTTTTGATGCGCTCCTTTTTCTGGGCTTTGTAACATCGATAATGTTTCTTGATTTTTGTTATACTATTCATTATTCCGGTCATAGACTGTGAAAACCCAAACTACAGTGTGACGGATTGGACAGTCACTTACGGTATATTGACCAAATTCTAAATTTACCATGGGGAGAACGTAATCAGAAGCCATATTTAAAACACGTACCATCTTGACGCAAGGCAATCTGCAATCATTTTGTTTTTAGGAAAATAAGCCTATTCGTACACAAAAGTATAAACCACCACTGTTCATACTTCTTATAGATATATAAAACAAAAATAAGAAATATGATGATAAAAAGAGGTGAGGCTCTATTTCCCTTCTCATGCAGCCCTACTCCCCACGGTTGTTTGATGTGATCATTTATTGGTTTTTCAAACAAAACATCATATACAATCCAATTTTAGGCTTTAACAGCTTAAAGCTGTACCATGCTAAAGTATAATGTATAATGTATAAGGATGCTTTTGAGTCATTTTCAACTTTAATTTTAACTTACAACATTATTCACTTTCACAGCATTTTTTAAAGCTTTTTCCGATATAAAATTTATCTATTTATGACAAGATTGGTGGCGCTATTTAGATACTGGAAATTACTCTTTCAAGCTTTTAATACAAATAATTCCTTTTATTTTTGATGAAATATGTTTATAAAATTTCTTTGTTGTTTGTTTCACCTATTCCAGCTGTTTTAATGGCAGTATTGATTACCTACCCCTTGCAAAGTAAGAAATAAGATTTATGATAAATAGCGCCACCTATAGTTTGCATGATACTTAATAATGAAGCCAATTCTATATACATCAAACAACCGTGATCCCATCATGGTGACGAAATGCAATGTGACATTACTTTAAGGCAATCAAAATTGTTCTCCTCCATTTGCTGCGATATCTATCCACGATAGTTGTACCACATATTTTATAACTCTGATCCGGGTAGTCCTGGAAATTCAATTTGGACTCGCAAAAAGAATTTCGTGATGTAATTATTATGTTTAAGTCAGGCAAAGCAACACGGTGGCAAAACACACTAGTTCTCTCCTTTTCAATGATATATTTAGACTAAATTTGCGACGAAGATGTTCTTGCATTTAGTTATTAACAAAATATGTTAGAGACAGTAACATACTTATCTTGCTCTACGAAACATGATAGGCAAACGTTTCAACTTAAAACATGCTAGGCCGACGTCTGAAATAAAGGCTAGGGGCATAAATGTTGTCCTGAATTCGAATCTCAAATACGCATATTGCACAGGTAATACAGCACACATAAATTGAAGACTCCTTATAGCCACTTCAAAGGCGTTGAACTTCCGAAGTGCCTAAAAGCTTTGGAGCTACAGCGATGACTTGTGTGTTGTTGCCTTAAAGCTTTTAAAATATGTAAATTAAAAATTTGCTGTATTTTTGCATCAATAATGCAAGAAATCAGATGAAAAAGAATGTAAACAAGTTGCACAGAGAACAGTATGCCTTATCTCTTTATAAATACTTAATCTTTGTCGTCACATTTGAAGTGGCTCTTTCTTTGACTCGGAAATATTGATTTTGAGATATAATCAAACAAAGGAAATATTTCCTTTTGTTTCCTGCTGTTTTGAAAACTCTTTTATTGATCATATCTTTGGAAGTGGTTGTTTAATTTCCCTAGGATTGTCTGCAAAATCCAGCTTTGTAAATGCTTTTTACTATCCTATAAGAAACTGAAATTTAACATTTCCGAGGTCCGACTGATTTTGCTTGATCGCATCACATTTATGTTTATGTTTATGTTTACGTTTATCAATAATCTATAGATGTAAACCAGGAGTGGTACTAATTTTAATTGGATGGGTACTGATGGGGTCCAAACATTTTGATACAGCCTGTATGTGCTGCAACATTGCTTTAATGCATTCATACGTGTTCTCCCCATTTGTATCGCCGGAAGGTGTACCATATATTGTATTACTACGATCCTTACAGTTCTAGAAATTTGATTTTGACTTGCCAACGGGTATGTTGTGGTGCATTTCCCATATTATGAGTGGCTCAAGGAAACGCGGACTTATTTCATACTAGACTGGTTCTGCCCAATCTTACATATCCGCACATTGAGCAAAGCAGGTTATTACCAATGAAAAATAATACCCCAAGGTTTGCCACGTTATATACAGATTAAAACCCTCAAATAAAACATGATTATGCTTTTTACTGTTCGAGAAATGTGCATCCCGTGGGTGGTCGGATGAGCAAAACAATCAGATTCAAAGTAGTGATTTGAATTGTGGGTGCAAGTCTTCCTGGTTGAAAGTGTACAGGGATGTGCCATGGGTTTGGGGTACTTTTTCAGTGATGTTGGTATATCGATGCATGGGTTTCAATGAAGACCAATGTATCAATATTGTGCTCATTAGGGCAAAAGTGCCCTTAAAGTGTTTTTAATTGCTTTTTTGAAAAAATGGTATACTGATTGTTGCGGAAACAGCAAAACGTAGATATACATGTAGTAAACTTTAGGATCCAAAGGTCTGCGTGGCACATCTCCGTAAAATTGGTTTGCACTCACCCCCCCCCCCCCATTGCTCCTGTGATTTCGATATCAGAAGCAAACACCTGCATGTATATAGTATGAGATACCACGGGGAATGATAAACATATTTCATGAGGTCATGAGAAAATATAATAATTATTACGAAATCTCTTCAGATGCCAAAATCTTACTTGGGTGAAGTGGTGAAATTATGACGTCAATCGGGTCACCCATCTTCACATTATAACGACATTGATATTCTATCTGATGCCAAACAAGTTATTTGTGTTGGAATAATGGATATTTTCAGAATTGCATAATAAAAGGTCTTACCCGAAAAAAAAACCCGAAATCAAAGGAGGTTCATATAATCAATGTGAAGTGGTCTTGCTTCTCAGTTAATTTACTACAGCTTTGTATACCCTTTACACCCATTATAATATGCCACAAAAGATCCCACAGAGGTGAGCAAATCCCAAATCTTCTGTGGCACTGATGAAAACAGGACAATAAAGTGTGAGGAATTGTAATTGGTATCTTTTGCTATCCGTTTCGCCCATGATGAGATTAAGAAAAGCTCCATACAAACCACGACGTGCCAACGAGTGTGAACGCATTTATCAACTGTTCGTCCCGGTTGTTCAAATCTCCATCCCCATTTCCCACATCTTCGTCCAATTTGTCAAACTTTCGTCATTTTAGTGACTCTTTAAACTTTTTTCCGTCCCCATTTTATCCCTGAAATGTTTGTTTCCCCACACCCGCACCTGTCAACGTCACTGCATACAAACCTTGTTTAAAGATAAACCTCTCAACATCATCGATATAATTACGTAAGACCATTTAACAAAATACACAGAATATAAAAGACATATACCAAATATTTTCATTAGGTGAAATTGTGATGCTTCAACGAAACGTGAAAATATGGTTTAACAGTGTATAAAGTGTGTAGCATATGTTCACGAGCAAAGATAATTTGTTAATACGAGCATTTTTCCCTCATTAGAGGTTTGTCAATTCGATTAGAAGTTTGCTCGCACATGCATATTTTATGAGTGAAGCTCATGTAACCGGTCAAATGCGCTTAAGACGCGAATATAAATTCATATTTCGAGTAATCTTAGGGGACGTGGCATTTCTGTGGTGTCAATGAAAACAGAATACTCTGAGATGTCACAGACACTATAAGCAAAGCGCAATTCGGTGTAGTGTAAATTGACTTTTCAAATTATCAAGCAAAATCCACAATGTCATATTAAATATTTCACTGTGCTTAATACTTGAGCAAATGTTATTAGTAAAAACTTATTTGTTTCATTGTTTCTTCAAAGGTAAATGGAACCGCTGGCTACGAGCAGATAAATCCAAAACGCAAGTAATGTTAACTGAACTAATATTTTTTCAATGAATACGATATCATCACCTATCATTTCAGAAACATAATTCCATTCATAAAATCCTTTTGTGATCTCAAAGTATTGGTGCAATTATAGCAACATAATTCCCATTATGATTGCCGCTTATTACAAATGGTATAGTTTCAAGCGATATGGCAATAACAAAATTATCCGACGGCTGTTTGGTGTTTGAGGAACTTCCATTGACCACTTCCAATATTAACAAACACATATACAGTGTGTATCAAAATGATTGGTACCGGGCTATGTGACATTTTCAAAAATATATCAAAAATATAAAATTTCAAATTAATATAGTTTTTTTACTATCAATAGAAAGGGGCATATGTTAACTTACTGATCTGATAATCTGAAGATAATAGGTTGACGCATCTGGGAGCTACTGGCATTTAAACGAAGATCGACGTAATCATGGTTTTACTTACACAACACAAGATAAAACGGTTCACTGCTTGAACTATTTATTGCATACATGCATGCTCTTCAATATCTCACCTCAGTCTACATAACAGCATTGCACATGCTTTTAGAAAGACAGTTCCCGAATTCCCTGCCTTACGACTCTGGCAATGTGAGGTGAAGCCCTATATTGAATGAACTTAGCACCTGGGATGGATCCATTCTGTAACTGCCCATATCAAATTTTGAAATATTGCAAGTTATAGCATGTTTGCATGGGATACTCCTTGCTCTTGGAAACTGTCTTCTAAATCTTCTCCGCACCTCGTGTCAACTAGTAATTCTTTACTATGAATGCACGCTGAAGTGTGGAATACTGTGAAGCCATTCCAATAACTTTCACCACGTCTAATCTATAACATCCACTGTCTACAGTCTATAGCCATTTTGCCACACCATCATTAATAATCTCAAACATCTTTATACTATAATTAAAATTACCGTTATGTTGATATTTCTTTCACCCACCTAAATTATTCAAGTCAATAATATTACTCTCAACCAATAAATATTGATTAGAACATTTATTTATATTATGAATGAAGAAATAGGAAAAGAAAAAAATTCCCTGATTTTCAACATATCATTCTCACAAGGTATTTGTAGTAAAATAGAGCTTTGAAAATGATCCAGCGTTACGATGAAAAGTGTAAAAACACCTACTTTCCTTTAGAATCATGTAACTTCTGAACAGAATGTGCTATTTTTATGATCTAAAATTCTTAGAGAAGATAAAACTACTATAATTTCAAATATTTAAACAATTAACCCCAAGCTAGTACACAAAATAGTAAAAAATAATCGCAAAAATGAAAAGTCGTCGGTACCAATCATTTTGATACACCCTGTAGGTCACAACGTAACCTTTAATGTAAATGTATAGAAAGTCATTTCTTTTTTTATAATATTTTGATCAAAAATGGAACAATATCTCAGGTTTTATTATCGAAACAGGCGATGGAGCATAATAGTAAAAATGGCTCCAACCGATAATGGCGTCCTTCCGATAAATAGTTATTGTCTGACATTAATTCAACCGATTTTACCATTACTAGGACTAATGTACCTATGCCCTCGCATTTGAACTACGTAGTCAAGTATAATACGAGTTACATTAGATGGAAATATTTCATGTGTCTGAAAAATACTGAATTGGCCAAACACTAAAGAAGCTCAAAGTACCGCGTTCCTTCTGTGTTGTCCTCACGCAGGTGGTTTAACAAAAACCAGTGTCAATTGTGATAGCTTACGATACATCACCTATGTTGGCCAATGCGTGGGCCAAAGCGTAAATGATGGAGTGTTTTAAAATAGTAAATGGTATTACCCACACAATGTTTACAATCGCGTATCTTAAAAGCCACTGCTAGTGCCAGAGATCCGTTTACTGCCAAACTATACTTCACTCACAGTTGCCATGAGTTATCGTTGCTTTTGTTGTTATTATTTCACGCTGTCAATATTCACTAATGTAGCAACAACCTCCCGATATCTCTAGTGAAAGTAGCCATTCAATTTGTGGGATATGTAACAGCCTAATTATAATGTTATACGACCCTTGACAACTTGAAACAACAGGAACACCACACTATTTCAACCACTGTTATTTCAACTTTAACAAATTAATTAACTCCATTACTTAAATAAAATATTTTTTATATACGCTAATCTAAAACTTTTGGGCTCCAAGAACTCTTTCACTTCGTTTGAATAGATTCCAATGGATGGTCCCACAATTAGTTTTAGTCATTTGGTGGCATACATTGGCGCTTTTTATGTTTATTGAAAAACATGCCTCTTCCAAATGCAACATTGAATACTCTTGAAATGTCCCGAATGTATAGTTTATGACGTGTTATACAATTAATCTACAAATTATATGGATTTTTGATGTGTCAGACTCTTCCATTATCAATGACAACCGATGGGTACCAATCATTTTGATATACGCAATATTATAAACTAAATATTGACGTTTGCTCTACATGCGGTATGTTGCTTGAATGTCGCCAAGGCTGAATGTATCAGTGCACTTAGACTCTTCTCTTATTATATTGCCTAAGGCACATTTATTATCTCTTCACTAAAGAAGCACAAAGTGCCGTTTGTTTTGTCTGTCAATTCTTCTAAATTATCTACATGAGTAACTAAACGTTTGTCAAATTTGATCAGTTTTTGTATTTGAATCCTCCATTATCATACCTATTCGTCAATTACCATGTCTGATGTAATTTATTTTGTCAATCTTTCAAGATATTTGTCGATAAATTATAAATTTGTCTAATGCATTTCAATGAAGCATACACCTATTACTATTTATACTCTCTCTTTACTTTAATTATGGAATCTGATTATAATTACTTCTTGTTGATATCATCATTTTGACATTGTTTATCTTTTAAACAAACTATTGCTATTTGTGATCATATTTACCGTCCTACAGTAATGGAGTTCCGTGTTTTGATTTGAAATATAGTATTTATAATCTTTCATTTTATTTTATTGAAATTTCGAAATAGCGTCATATTTATAGGAATTAGTATAGCATTCACCGTTTACTTAAGTATACATTCATCTCATATTTATTTCACAATTTTTTTTATTCCTGTTTGAAACTACATCGTTGTTTTGTCTCCATATTTGTAATATTGTAAAATAAATCTTACAATGGGACAAACAGCTATTCGAGATGCAATTTGATACGGCAATTTTCTAAATAATCCTAACTATCTAAAACCTCATCTCACGTCATTTTGACGTCATTGTTTTTGTGCCAAACTGTTCATTCTGCATGAAATGTTTTGTATAGCGTAAACTAGATTTGTCCCAAACATAGGAGCAATGAAATTATATTACTTTTGCTACAGATAGATACAGTCAGAACGATCTGACAGAAAAAAAGTGAATTGCCCTTTCCACGTTAGAGGACACGCTGTCATATTTAATCTTGTTTCCATGGTTTATTCGTTTTATTAGAATCTCAATTTTTGTTTGCCAATCAATAGATGAATAAACAGCAATAGCCTGTATGTGTATATTGTTGGAGTATACAGATTAAGGTACCAGTTGTGTTCACCCCTGTATAATTGTCCTAAATAAAGACAAATATGTCAAAATCAAAACAAACAGCCAATACATGTACTTTTTAGCTCTGATTTAAGACATTACTTGTTGAAACTGATTGAGAATTAAAGAAATGGTGATGTAAAACTGAAGAAACGAAATCAAAAGTTGCACTTTTGTGTTCTAATCAATGAAAGCACGACGCTAGTTTTAACGTGCTAATCAATGGAAGTACGGCGTTAGTTCTCTTGTCCGCGAACGCTTTATGACAAATCAATTAGGGCATGCAATGGAGAAAACTGCAACTTTTAAATTGGCCTCTTTCTTGGGTTTTTTGATCGTCGTGTTTTTATTTCTAGACAAATTTCAACAAATGAGGTGTTAAATTCGAGCTAAATAATGCAGCTATTGGATACTGGTTCCAATTAGGACATATCTGTTTTTGTATAGGATATACAGGGGTGAACATAACTGGTACCTTCATTTTTTTTTGTGGCTTACTGTATAGCCTACCTTTCTTTTACTTTCAGTCACATAGTTTGTGACACGTTTGTTGAAATCAAAATTCTTATCTTTTGCTAGCATAAATGCAGGTAAACAAACTATTGCTATCTGCGATCATATTTACCGTCCTTGCACTTATTGAGCCAGGGGGCACTCCAACTTTGGAGGTGACGCGTATGTAGGGCTGTTAAGACCCCCTTTTCAGCGTCGCTGTCACCCAAAGACCCCATATGTTTTTTACGAACACATGATCTGTCACCCGAAGACCCCCTATTTTTTCATTTGATCTGTCACCCAAAGACCCTTACAAGTTCAATTTGAACAGCAACTTTCGTTTATCACTGATTTTGTTACTTATTTTGAAAAAAAAAGAAGAAATTTGAAGGCATTTAGAACTAGAAATTCAATTTTCGAGGTTTCTGTGGCGCTGTTTTGGCTCTCACCCAAAGATTCCATTTAAAAAAAAAGGTCACGTTCTCACCCAATGACCCCATATTTTTACATTTTGCTCTCACCGAATGCCAAAATTCATGCTCTCACCCAATGACCCCATATTTTTTACATTTTGCTCTCACCGAATGCCCCTTAGTGCGAAAGTGTCAGCCCTACACCTATATCCATTTCTTTTTGAAGTGCCCCCCGGGTTATTGAGTTCCGTGTTTTGTTTTGAAATATTTATTCAGTGAAAGGGCACCACATGATGTGAGAAGTCGGTAAAAGATGGAGTTTACTTGGGAGACAGCTCTATATGAAGACCTGAGCGCAAGAAGACCGTAAGTCCACTTGGCCCCTCAACATGTATACGCTCAAGTTCCGTATAGTTTGGTAATGTTTTATACATGTTCAGGGGCCAAAACAAATCTTTCACAACCTTTCATGATATTTTCACCCTGGAACATGTATTTAACATTATAAAACCCTAAGAAACTATACGTAACTTTGGTGTATACATGTTGAGAGGCCAAGTGGACTTACGGTCTTCTTGCGCTCAGGTCATCATATGCATGATTATGCTGCAATGTTTCGATAACTGAGCCACAGTATTACGTAAGGAACCGCCTAATGTAATAGTTTCTTATTCATAAACATGGAGATGACATGCATGATTTGCTTAATGAATTGATAATGATACTTGACTTAGCGAAACTTGAATTTGCAAGTATGGTTTACTTATTGCATTATTCAATCTAACTTGGCTTACATCACTCCATTTAAAGGCACATCTGTTTGAGTTCAAAATTAATCTAAAATGTTTCCATTAATGTAAATAGCAATATTGTAAGAAGACACATACTGTCAATTATATTTTACGATAATCGCATTCTGTACTGATCAAGGTCGTATGTTTGCGACACGTAGGAAAGAGTGCAGTTCGGCAACCTGGTAAGAATAAAGTAATTTACATCTTGCCTAGGCAATACTTGTATCTCGTTAATAAGATTTGATATACCAGTGATAGAGCGTTATAAAATGAAAATAAATAAATAAATGGAAATAATCATATTTACAGATTCCTTGCTAAATACTTCGGTAGTCAAGGAAACATTGTATTAAAAACTAGGTAAACAATAATTTTTTCCTGGGATAAGAAATGCTGCTCAAACACAATATTAAAAGACTATGTTTCCCTTGTTAGGCCTTTACTCCGCGCAACGTGGCGAAATGTAATGTGACATTCAATTAAGGCAATCGAAATTTGTTCTCCTCAATTTTCCTTTTCCAGACAAGATGCATCATATATTTTTATAACTCTGATACTAGGAGTTCCATAAATTCGATTTTGACTAGCAAGAAGGAATTTCTTGATGCAATTATTATTTTTATGTCAGGCAAGGCAACGGAGCAAAACTAGACTACAAGATTATATTGGGGCCACCTGCACAGCTAGGTACACCATTGCCAAGGTACCTGATTGGTGCACACAGAGTACCTAGACAAGACCAATGCTGCTACTGCACAGAACCCACCAGCAGTGGTACCGCACTGGTACTACACTGGTACTGCACAGTACCAGCCAAGTACCTTCGCAATGGTATACCTGTGCAGGCGGTCCTAATAGGAATCTTGTAGTGTAGTTTAGCCCTGTGCAATGTTACATTGGCGGCGAAGATGTTCTTTGACTTAGTTTAACGTATTAGCATACGTCTTAGCGCCATGAACATGATATTTATCTTACTTTACTAAACATGATAGGCTAACGTCTGAAATAAAGGTTAGCGGCAAACATGTTGTCCTGAATTCGAGCTTCAAATACGCACATTGCATATTAGGGTATAGAGTACACATAAATGAAGACACCTTAGAAACTTCAATGCCGTTGAACTTTTGAAGTGCCTAAAAGCTTTGAAGCTACGAAGATGAGTGTGTTGTGTTAACACCTAAGTCTATATCTTAAAATATGAAGGCACGGAATATGCCATATAAATTGCATGGTAATCACAATTGCAAGAAATTAGATCCAAACAAATTTAAAAACAAGTTGTATAGGTGGATTTCAAACAAACTACAGAAAGCATTCTCTGTTTGGGATTAATTTATCTATAATGGATGTAAACCAGATAGTGTAAGAAAACCAACTCTGACATTTATTCTGATATTAAGATGCAGCTTAGATGACGAGAAGAGAAAATGTGATGTAACATTGAAATAAGGCAACAAAAATCATGATGATTTATAGTGCTCCACAAGCCTCAGCACCCTGTACAGGTAATCGCTGACTGCTATTGCCCCACATCATTTCATAAACCATTTAACAACAACTCAGGGACTTATATAGAAGCGCACGCCCTAGACATTCCACAGTTGACCTTCGCAACCAGTATTAGCTCCCCGAGTTTCGTACGGGTTACAACTAGACAAAAATATTAGCAGTACGTTCCTTGTCCAGGGGAATTTCAAGCTATATTTTCCCACGAGAGCATAATAAACCACCGCCAGTGTTCGGACCCGCAACCTCTCGCACCATAGTCTAACGCATTATCTATTGAGCTAACTTGACTGCAATCAAACACATTCTTCTTAATCTACTTTGTATCGCTAGAAGGTAAACCATCTACTCCAATCCTTCACAGTTTCAGAAATTCAATTAGGCTGGCCAACGGGTGTTTTATGAGTCGCGCAAGTAAAACACTTGTTTCATACTAGACTGGTTCTGCCCAATCTTGCACATCAGCACACCGAATGCAAAAGCAAGTTACGTTGACGGATGCCATATTAGATATTGATAGGGTAAAGTGAGAGCTGATGATATCAATCGGGTCACCCACCTTTATGAGGAACACATAACGACAATGATATGCAATCTGATGTCAAGTGTGATCGGATATCTACTAATTTGTGCGTAGAATTAACGGATATTGCCTGAGTTCCATAATATAAGGAGTAACCTGAGGTATACAATTGATTAAAGAATATTGCTAGATATTATCATGAGATAGATAATTTTTACTGCAAGCAGTTACCATTCTTGCAAGATCTCCAGAATCTTACCAGAATCAATAATAGTAAAGGAGTTTGGTATACATATTTCCATCTCTAAATAATATCATTGGAATATACATGTTATTATATTATTGATTACTGATTTGGCAATGATTGAGTCAATAAAATTTGAATGCAGGGAAAACCAAGTCGTCAAAGAAACCGATGGTTACCTATTCGATGTATAATTACTAGCTTCAACATCCTGAGTTATTGCTTAAACCCTTGATCTTTTACATCTTTATACTTTTTGTTTTGCTTTGTTTTTGCTTTTCTGTTTTGCTTTGATTTTGCTTTTGAAACGAGCGCAATTAAATGTTTTCATATTTACCTTCAACATTCTATAAAGCAGCAACATTTATGTCAAGGAATCGCCTCGGTCACAGATGTAATGTTATTCTTGTAAAAACGAAAACAAAGGTTCGCATAATCAATGTGAAGTGGTGCTTGCTTCTTCATAGTTGTCGTTTATTTGATACTTTATTCACTACATCTTGATATACCCTTTACACCGATTATATATGCTTGTGGTGAAATAGAACCCACCGTGGTGAGATATTCGTCATGAAATAGGATCGAATTCACCGTGAGACTGTTGAAGACACTGCAATAAGGTGTGAGGAATTGTAATTGATATCACTTGATATACGTGTCTCTCATGCTGAGATTAAGAAAAGCTCCATACAAACCTAGTCTGTTTCTGAAGAGGCAGGAACACTGCATTCTCATTGATGCAGTGTTTAAATGGTCATGTTTATTTATTTTTTCACCCACATGGTAACAAATTGCACGAAACTGAAAACTGAACGAAAGGTTAAAAAAGTTTAAACTTTAGAAAATGTTTAAATGTCGGGTTATATAATGATTAGGCCTATATATTAAGGGTTATAAATGATTTCATAGCATTCAAAAACATTTTTGGATAACCTACTGCAAATAATCTAACATAATGTTATTTAAAGTGTTGACAAAATATTTAACAAAAATCACAGGGGTTGATGTACATAGACCGCTCGATCACTTGTTCAAAAAAGTTCAAAAAAAGATAACTAAGTCGAAGCCAACCAATTTGCATGTACTATATGAACGATAATTGTACA